>NC_083236.1:54390389-54698826 GCF_032191835.1 Heteronotia binoei | reverse complement strand
CTGAAAGATGCCACTCCTTATCCTGGACTGTGCTTGGAAAACTAAAATTCTAATAGGGATAGATAGATAGATAGATAGATAGATAGATAGATAGATAGATAGATAGATAGATAGATAGATAGATAGATAGATAGATAGATAGATAGATGATAGATAGATAGATAGATAGATAGATAGATAGATAGATAGATAGATAGATAGATAGATAGATAGATAGACAGACAGACAGACAGACAGACAGATTGATTCAGACAGACATAGATAGATAGATAGATAGATAGATAGATAGATAGATAGATAGATAGATAGATAGATAGATAGATAGATAGATAGATAGATAGATTCAGACAGACAGATAGATAGAGAGACAGACAGACAGACAGATAGATGATAGATAGATGGACTGATAGATAGATGATAGATTCAGGCAGATAGATAGATGATAGATAGATTGACAGGCAGATAGATAGATTGACAGACAGATAGATAGATGATAGATAGATAGACAGACAGATACATGATGGATGGATGGATGGATAGATAGATAGATAGATAGATAGATTCCTCACTCCTCCACTTGCACCTGCTGGAATGGCCTTGGGTCAGCCATAGCTCTCTGGGGGAGCTCTCTCAGCCCCACCCACCTCACAGGGTGTCTGTTGTAGAGGAGGAAGATAAAGGAGATTGTGAGATTGGAAAGCATTGTTTAAGTGCAATGTGTGAATATATACATATCTCAGCCTATAAGCAATTTCTTTTTCAGGGCACCACAATGCACTGGTTCAGATTTCTGTCACACCCACATGCAGTCACATTTATAAAATTATAGTATATGAAAATATAGAGTATATAAAACTATGTCCCTGCCATTGAATGATAAACACCTAGCATTTTCATATGTGAAGCTGTAAAATAATAATGATAAAAAAAAATCTGTGTTCCTAACCAGACATATTCCTCCTTGTGTGTTCAAAGCTAACCTGATATACAGCTGGCGGAACCCGGATGAAATACCTTGAGAGTTTAGTATCCAATCCCACAAAGGTTTTGAGAAATGTGTTTCTTTCTTTTTTTAACAAAAAAAAAATGCTACTCTTAGAAGTACAATCCGAAAACAGCCTCTCTGCCTCTATATGCAAACTCTTGCAATTCCACCCTCCCCCCCCCGCCCCCAATTCCAGGCTATCAAAATAAGTCCTTCTGCTTGTGTCGCCCATAATCTGTTATGACACCTCTGCATTTTGTCATTAGACTTGCTAAAATGTTCCCAGGGAGAAGAGGAAGGTTTATTTTCTTGTGGAGTGTCATGGAAACAGCAACACTCACCTTGTATCTAAGTTTGTCCGCTCAAGAAAGCCAGGGCATCGAATCCAGAGGTTGGGTGGTGCCACCCCTTGTACAACCCGGTGTTGCTTAACTGCTGCTTGGGAAGACAGTTATAACCAGGCTTCAGATTCAGCAGGAGCTCACAGGAGTGCAGCTCCTGAACCTTTCTGACGGTTCCCCCCTCCTCCTCCCCACCTACCTTGCCCATTGAATAGGAGGTGCAGCTGCATAACAATCCCTGGATTAGGAGAGCGGGCAGCCAGACAGCCACCAGGGGCTTTGCCATACCCCCAGCAGCCCTCATGAACTCCTGGAGAAGCCCATGCCACCCTTTCGCCGTTTCTTATGTGATTTTGAGTGGCAGGTGGCTTGCTGGCCTTTTGATTGGGGGGGGGGGAAGCATATGCTAATGAGTTATGCTAATGAGCACCACCCAGGGCCAGATCTAGGGGGGGCAGAGGGGGGTGCTTGCCCCTGGCGCTGACTGAGGGGTGTGTGTGTGTGTGCCAAATTGGGTACAGCGTCCAATCTTATTCTATGGGACCATAAGATAGAATGGCCCATAAGGCAGTGTCATTTTTTTAATTTTGCCCCCCCCCCCCCAAAAAAAGTAGATCCGGTCCTGGCACTGCCACCTATTTTTCTACAAAACGACACCCTGGTTATAACACCAAAGCGTGAGACTCATTTAACATAATGCGGCTTGTTTGTTGCTAAAACATTTATCCCTTACCTTCCCCTGTGGTTCAAGAAGAAGCAGAAGAAGAAGATATTGGATTTATATCCCGCCCTCCACTCCGAAGAGTCTCAGAGCGGCTCACAATCTCCTTTCCCTTCCTCCCCCACAACAGACACCCTGGGAGGTGGGTGGGGCTGGAGAGGGCTCTCCCAGCAGCTGCCCTTTCAAGGGCAACCTCTGCCAGAACTATGGCTGACCCAAGGCCGTTCCAGCAGGTGCAAGTGCAGGAGTGGGGAATCAAACCCGGTTCTCCCAGATAAGAGTCCGCACACTTAACCACTACACCAAACTGGCTCTAGGCGGCTTACAACATACAAGCATCCCTAAACCCCAGTTCCTTCTAATAACTAATGGAGCCTAATAAAGTGCAGTACAATGCAAAACAAAAGTTCTGTTGGCTAAGATCAGGCCTCATTCTGGGCAGGAGCTCACAGGAGTGGAGCTCTGGAACCTCTAAAATGTTATGGTGTTCCTTCTTTCTTACCACCACCCCCTAAAAAAACTTGCTTCTGGGCTCCATTGTTCAACCCCCCTGTGAGAATTTTGCTGAACTCTCTAAGATTTGACAAACTTTCTAATATTTTTTCACCACAAAAAATAGGAAAATAACCCAAGCATATAAAGTAGACAGATGGAAATCTTCCTCATGCCACTGTGGCCACATAGGAGAAAGTAATTTTAAAAGTATGATGGGATAAGGTTTTGTTCTGACCATTATAATTCAAGAAGCATTTTAAGGTTCTTCCTGCTTCAGTGGGGAGGGCGGGATATAAATCTAATTAATAATAATAATAGCAATAAGGTAGATGCTCAGCTGATGTAATTTACTACACTTTCCAGAGATGTCAGGGGAGTGTGGCATATGCAAATGAGTTATGAAAATGAGTTGTACTAATGAGCTCCGGAACCTCTTTTTTTACGGCTGGACTTTACCAGCCATAGAAATTGCAGAAACGGCTGTTGAAAAAGTTATTGGATTGGCATTCCGGTTAAAGAATAATTCTCTTTTGGAAAATATTGTCTGAATATTGGTGGGAAAAGCCGCTTGTAAATGGAAGAGCTGCAGAAAAGCCCTTGACTGACGAAGATGTGCAACATCAAAACCGGTCCCCAAGGATTATGGGCTTGCCGTTTGGATTCGTGTTTTATTTATTTATGAAAGGAAAGAATCAGCAGACTAGTGCTTGGAAGACTAAAATATAGACTTTTTGATATTTATTTAGGAGAGAATGTGTTAATTTTCGGTTTATATAATTATAAGATCCTGTATTGTGCCACACAGTCTTTTGTCTGTTTTTGCCAATGTAACTGGAAGTGGCAAGGATTCTCTAGCAATCTCCCCAAACTTTGTTGGTTTTACTATAGAGTTTTTTTGAGATTGCTAGAATGTCTCAGCAATGCATTATGTCATTTCTGGGTTCATGCCCAGAAGTGACAAAACGACAATGCCATGATATCTCTTTCTTCAGCCCAGTTTTTCCTTTTCCTGCCCCAGGTGATCCATGCTACGGTCACCTCGAGGTTAGACTACTGCAATGCCCTCTACATGGGGCTGCCCTTGTCCCGAACTCGGAAATTGCAGCTGGTGCAGAATGCTGCGGCCCGGCTGTTACTGGGTCTTCCAAAATGGGGACACATTCGGCCGGGTCTTCGGACCCTGCACTGGCTTCCAGTGATATACCGAGTTCGGTACAAGGTGCTGGTTATTACCTTTAAAGCCCTATATGGCCTGGGACCTGCCTACCTGAAGGGCCGTCTCTCCCCACATGTTCCCCAGAGAGTACTGAGGTCGGGAACTCAAAATCTTCTCACTATCCCTGGGCCTCACTGGTTTTTAAGTTTTTAACTGTTTTAAATGTTTAACTTTACATATTAAATATTGTCTAATCTTATGTTTGACTAATTGTTGGGAGCCGCCCTGAGCCACTTGTGGGACGGGCGGGATATAAATCATAAATAAATAAATAAATAAATAAAATAAAATAAAATAAAATAAAATAAAATAAAATAAAATAAAATAAAATAAAATAAAATAAAATAAAAGGTAGCAGCGGGTGATTGGGTGCAGTCTCCCAACTATTGGATGCAGAAACCTGAATGTTTGGATCCTCATTCAGAGCTCCATACAGGTTCGAATCCTCACTCTCCATGGAAGCTTGCTGGGTGACCTAAGACCAGTCACACACTCCCAGCCTAATCAACCTCACAATGCTGTCATAAGTAGGACTTTTTTTTTAGCACTAACCCACAGGAACACAGTTCCAGCTGGCTTGGTGTCGGGGGTGTGGCCTAATATGCAAATGAGTTCCTGCTGGGCTTTGACTTTAAAAAGCCCTGTGTGAAACAATGGTGATGTCAGGGGTGTGGCCTAATATGTAAATGAGTTCCTGCTGGTCATATCCCTGGTCATGAGATAAAATGGAGAATCGGAGACCAATGTGAGACCCTTTGGATCCTCCATGAGAAGAAAGGCTGGGTATAACTGATCGAGTATTTGTAGTATAAAGAAGAGGTGGAGGGGGAGGAGGAAGAGGAGGAGATTGAATTTATACCCCACCCTTCACTCAGAGTCTCAGTGTGGCTTACAATCTCCTTTCCCTTCCCCTCCCCACAATGGACGCTCTGTGAAGTTGGTGGGGCTGAGAGAGCTCTTTTGAGAACTGCTCTTGAGAGAACAGCTCGAAGAGAGCTGTGACTGACCCAAGGTAGGGAATCAAACCTGGTTCTCCGGGTTAGAGTCCCCACTTGGCTCTACACCAAACTGGAGAGGGCAAATTCCAGAAAAGGTACTTATGCAATCACCTCTCTCGAATAAGCTGCTGCAGCATGTAAAATTTTGTTTTTAAATGATGGTTACTCTCGGGGGTCATTTTGTAGAAAAATAGTTGATGAAGCTCATTAGAATATGCTTCCCCGCCACCAGCCAAAAGCAACCCGACACAAGACAGGAGAGCCCCGGGTGAGCGAGGCCTGCTTGGGCTGGGCTACTATTGCACCTACTATTCAATGGACAAGATAAGTAGTAGTAGGAGGGCCGTCAAAAAGGTTCAGGATCTGCGCTCCTGTGAGCTCCTGCTGAATTCAAGGCCTGGTTACTCTTTTTAAAACATCTACATTAGTTTCAGGTTCAGGATAAAGGAACAATCTCTTTAATTCCTCTATCGATGTGGAGCCTGAGAAGTTAAACAGCTGGATTCAGGGTGGCGGGGGTGGGGGAAGGGAGTGTATTTTACATTAAAAAGGTCATTTCATGATAACGCATTAGGGGGCATATTTTTGGTACAGTATGCCTAGTCCAAACTGCATGATTCCCATTAGTTTTAATGGGAGTTTCATAATGAAATCTGTGCCCATTTTGCTCAGGAATTTTTTTAAAAAAAAATGTTTACATGTACCTTTTTATGGTGGCAAAAATAATTTATAATGAATTTGGAGCCAGTGCCTGTCTCCAGGTCTCAGAGTGGAGCCTGTTTGCAATAGTTGACTTAAGAAAACCAAATTGTAATTTTCATTTTTTTTAAAAAATTGTGCCTAGAAAACGGGAATGAGTCAAAAGTAACAACAAGGAGATTGCAAGCATTTGTTTCTACAGCTGCCTTAAGCGTGGCAAAATCTGTGCCAGGGTCATGAGCACGTGCCACCAAATAAAAACATTTCTCTTTCGGAAAAAATCAAATATTTCAGACAGTGCCGGATTAAAGCCTGTGGAGGGCCCTAGGCCAGGGGTGGCCAACGGTAGCTCTCCAGATACTTTTTGCCTACAACTCCCATCAACCCCAGCCAGCATGGCCAATGGCTGAGGCTGATGGGAGTTGTAGGCAAAAACATCTGGAGAGCTACCATTGGCCACCCCTGTCCTAGACTATCAAGGGTTTTTTTGGGGGGGGGCCTTGCAAATTATCTCCTAACATCTCCTGTAGGCATCTTCTCAAAAGCCCTTTTGACAAAGCTGCAGGGGAGAGGCAGAGAGAGGCAAACTGGGCTAGGCCCCTAAAGGCATAGGGGCCCATAGGCCAGTGCCTATTCTGCCTATTTGTTAATCCGGCCCTGATTTCAGAGCAATTCCCCTCCCCTAGTTGTGCATTTTGCAGTTAAATGAACAGCTTGTAAAGTGTGTTGCTGCTGTTGCTTCCTGGAAAACAGTATTTGCGGGGCTTTTTTCCCCAGCAGGAATGCACAGGAACGTAGTTCTGGCTGACTTAAGTGTCAGGGGATGCTGCCTAATATGCAAATGAGTTCCTGCTGGGCTTTTTCTACAAAAAGAGCCCAGGATATTTGGGTTGGTAGAAGGGTCCCTCCTGGCAATTCTGGAGGCCAGTTGCGTGGTAGATCTCCAGGGAATGGCAGTACAAGACAGCACAGCTAGTTCAGCCAGAACCCTGATTGTGCAAGGAACTGGGAGGAGATGTGCTCTTGCATGAAATTGGTGGAGAGCTCTAGAAATTACAGCTGATTTTCAGATGGCAGTAACCAGTTCCCTGGGAGAAAATTCAAGTCCGGTGGTACCTTAAAGAGCAACACCATTTCCCAGGATACAAGCTTTCATGAGTCAAAGCTAACTTTGTCAGCAGTGTTATACACTCACCTTTCTCTCCAACAGGGAAGAAGAAGAAGAAGAAGAAGAAGAAGAAGAAGAAGAAGAAGAAGAAGAAGAAGAAGAAGAAGAGAGCGTTGCTCCCAGAGAGTGAGAGGGTCGAGAGGGAACAGGGCACCGTGCTGAGGACAAGGGACCTCTTCTTCGGTTGGTGAGCGGGAATCCTTTCGCGCCAAGGAACCATCCCTGAGCAGGGGGGGGTTTGGTAGTTGGTGATTCAATCCTTAGGCAAGTAGACAGCTGGGTGGCAAAACCGCGTACTGACCGTATGGTGACTTGCCTGCCTGGTGCGAAGGTAGCGGACAGGACGGTGGCTCAGTGGTAGAGCATCTGCTTGGGAAGCAGAAGGTCCCAGGTTCAATCCCTGGCATCTCCAAAAAAAGGGTCCAGGCAAATAGGTGTGAAAAACCTCAGCTTGAGACCCTGGAGAGCCGCTGCCAGTCTGAGAAGACAATACTGACTTTGATGGACCAAGGGTCTGATTCAGTATAAGGCAGCTTCATATGTTCATATGTTCATTACGCGTGTAGTAGATAGACTAATAGACAGTGCTGGGGAGGAGCCTGTGGTCGTGGTGCATGTTGGCACCAACGATGTGGGGAAATGCAGTCGTGAGGTCCTGGAGGAAAAATTTAGGCTGCTAGGCGGGAGACTTAAGGCCAGGACCTCCAAGGTAGCCTTCTCGGAAGTGCTACCTGTTCCACGTGCAGGGCAGGAGAGACAGGCACAAATTAGAAGTCTCGATGTGTGGATGAGATGATGGTGTAAGGAGGAAGGGTTTAAGTTTGTTAGGCACTGGGATGCTTTCTGGAACAAGCGGGAGCTGTACAAAAGAGATGGTCTCCACTTGTCCCCGGATGGAACCAGGCTGCTGGCGCTTAAAATCAAAAAGGTGGCAGAGCAGTTTTTAAACTAAATCTTGGGGGAAAGCCGACAGGAGATGAAATGTCTCTGGTTCGGGAGGACTCGTCTCAAAGAGATGAAGGGTTAGCTGCTATTTTTCTACCGGGTAACAGACCAGAGTTGTCCACTGTGAAGGCGACAAACAATATGGACTGTCTGCCAGAGTCTCGAGGTGGCAGGAGGAAGGTGGCGGGCCTAGCTCGCCTGGGAAATTATAGATGTTTGTATGCAAATGCTAGAAGTGTTCGAAGTAAAATTGGTGAATTGGAATGTTTAGTGTTGGGAGAAAACATAGACATTGTGGGAATTTCAGAAACTTGGTGGAATGAGGAGAATCAGTGGGACACGGTGATTCCTGGATATAAGCTATATCGGAAGGATAGGGAGGGAAGGGTTGGAGGTGGGGTGGCTCTGTATGTCAGAGAGGATATACGGTCCAGTAAGACTGAGGTCAGAGTATTAGATTCACTTTTAGAAATGCTTTGGGTTGAAATAGAGGGCCCAAAAGGAAATTTAACTATGGGAGTTTGTTATCGCCCACCAAATCAAAAGAGAGAGGACGATTATAATATGATGGAAGGCTTAAAGATAGCGGCTAAACGTAAAAACTGTGTCGTAATAGGTGATTTTAACTACCCGCAGATTGATTGGGTCAATATGTGTTCCGGTCGAGAGAAAGAGATTGAGTTTCTTGATGCTCTCAATGACTGTGCTATGGAGCAGATGGTCTCAGAACCTACCAGGGGTGGGGCGATCCTGGATTTGGTCCTAAGTAATGCCCAAGACTTGGTGAGAGATGTAAAAGTGATTGCGCTGCTTGGGAGCAGTGACCATAATGTTATTGATTTCACCGTTTGTATAAATAAGGAGTTGTCCAAAAAGACCGCCACAACCACGTTTAACTTTAAAAGGGGTAAATACACTGAGATGAGGAGGCATGTGAGGAGGAAACTGAAAGGAAAGGTACATAATGTCAAAACCCTTGGGGAAGCTTGGACGCTATTTAAAACTATAATCCTAGAAGCTCAGATAAAATACATACCACAAGTTAGGAAAGGCACAAACAGGCATAAGAAAAGGCCTGCGTGGTTAACAAACAAAGTAATGGAAGCTGTAAAAGGTAAGAAGGACTCCTTTAAGCGGTGGAAAACCAGTCCAAGTGAGATTAGTAAAAGGGAACACAGGCTGTGGCAAATCAAATGCAAGACTGTGATCAGGCAGGCAAAAAGGGACTATGAGGAGCATATTGCAAAAAACATAAAGACCAACAATAAAAATTTCTTCAAATATATTAGAAGTAGGAAACCAGCCAGGGAGGCAGTGGGGCCCTTGGATGACCATGGGGTAAAAGGATTACTGAAGGAGGATAGGGAAATGGCTGAGAAGCTAAATGAATTTTTTGCCTCCGTCTTCACTGTGGAAGATGAGAACTTTTTGCCCGCCCCAGAACCACTAATTTTGGAAGGGGTGTTGAAAGACCTGAGTCAGATTGAGGTGACAAAAGAGGAGGTCCTACAACTGATAGACAAATTAAAAACTAATAAGTCACCGGGTCCGGATGGCATACATCCAAGAGTTCTGAAAGAACTCAAAGTTGAACTTGTGGATCTTCTAACAAAAAATCTGTAATCTTTCATTGAAATCTGCCTCCGTTCCTGAGGACTGGAAGGTAGCAAATGTCACCCCCCATCTTTAAAAAGGGTTCCAGAGGAGATCCGGGAAATTACAGGCCAGTCAGTCTGACTTCAATACCGGGAAAGTTGGTAGAAACCATTATCAAGGACAGAATGAGTAGGCACATTGATGAACACGGGTTATTGAGGAAGACTCAGCATGGGTTCTGCAAGGGAAGATCTTGCCTCACTAACCTGTTACATTTCTTTGAGGGGGTGAACAAACATGTGGACAAAGGCGACCCGATAGATGTTGTTTACCTTGACTTCCAGAAAGCTTTTGATAAAGTTCCTCATCAAAGGCTCCTTAGAAAACTTGAGAGTCATGGAGTAAAAGGACAGGTCTTCTTGTGGATCAAAAACTGGCTTAGTAATAGGAAGCAGAGAGTCAGTATAAATGGGCAGTCTTCGCAGTGGAGGACGGTAAGCAGTGGGGTGCCGCAGGGCTCGGTACTGGGTCCCATGTTCTTTAACTTGTTCATAAATGATTTAGAGTTGGGAGTGAGCAGTGAAGTGGCCAAGTTTGCGGATGACACTAAATTGTTCAGGGTGGTGAGAACCAGAGAGGATTGTGAGGAACTCCAAAGGGATCTGTTGAGGCTGGGTGAGTGGGCGTCAACGTGGCAGATGCGGTTCAATGTGGCCAAGTGCAAAGTAATGCACATTGGGGCCAAGAATCCCAGCTACAAATACAAGTTGATGGGGTGTGAACTGGCAGAGACTGACCAAGAGAGAGATCTTGGGGTCGTGGTAGATAACTCACTGAAAATGTCAAGACAGTGTGCGATTGAAATAAAAAAGGCCAACGCTATGCTGGGAATTATTAGGAAGGGAATTGAAAACAAATCAGCCAGTATCATAATGCCCCTGTATAAATCAATGATGCAGTCTCATTTGGAGTACTATGTGCAGTTCTGGTCACCGCACCTCAAAAAGGATATTATAGCATTGGAGAAAGTCCAGAGAAGGGCAACTAGAATGATTAAAGGGCTGGAGCACTTTCCCTATGAAGAAAGGTTGAAACGCTTGGGACTCTTTAGCTTGGAGAAACCTCGACTGCGGGGTGACATGATAGAGGTTTACAAGATAATGCATGGGATGGAGAAAGTAGAGAAAGAAGTACTTTTCTCCCTTTCTCACAATACAAGAACTCGTGGGCATTCGATGAAATTGCTGAGCAGAAAGGTTAAAACGGATAAAAGGAAGTACTTCTTCACCCAAAGGGTGATTAACATGTGGAATTCACTGCCACAGGAGGTGGTGGCAGCTACAAGTATAGCCACCTTCAAGAGGGGTTTAGATAAAAATATGGAGCACAGGTCCATTAGTGGCTATTAGCCACAGTGTATGTGTGTATATAAAATTTTTTGCCACTGCGTGACACAGAGTGTTGGACTTGATGGGCCGTTGGCCTGATCCAACATGGCTTCTCTTATGTTCTTATGTTCTTAAGAAGAAGAAGAAGAAGAAGAAGAGGAAGAAGAAGAAGAGGAGGAGGAGGAGGAGGAGATTGGATTTATACCCTGCCCTTCACTCAGAGTCTCAAAGCAGCTTCCAATCTCCTTCCCTTCCTCTCCTCACAACAGACACCCTTTGAGGTAGGTGGGGATGAGAGAGCTCTGAGAGAACTACTCTTGAGAGAACAGCTCTGCGAGAACTGTGACTAACCCAAAGTCACCCAGCTGGCTGCATGTGGAGGAGTAGGGAATCCAGCTTGGTTCCCCAGATTAGAGTCCACCACTCCTAACCACTACGCCAAAGCTGCTTTCATCACTCTCTTCTCCATTTTGTCTTCACCACAACCCTGTGTGGTAGGATAAAAAGTAAGTCTCCATTCCTATTTGTTGCAGAGATATAAGGGAAAGGGTGAATGGGAGAGGGGGATGGGCAAAGTTGCAGCATTTCTCCTTTTTAAAGGGGCTAGGCTGAACATCTAGACTCATTTTGTGTGTGTGTGTTTAAATTTGGGAGCGTTTTGGACTTGGGAGAGACAGAGGCTTTGAATGGGGATTCTTCCTTGCATTTTTTTGAGTGGCAGCTCAGAGAAGAAATTAATTATGTATGTCCGTCTTTGGCTCTGTATCAAAGCCACAAAGAACAAAATAGCCTTCTGAAGGTGGAAAAACCTATTTAACTGTGAAGAAGGAGAACACAGAGGGACTTCTTACATCGAAGGCTTAATTGCTCATCAATTCAACGTAAACTACAATTGTATTGCCTGTCAATCATTCTGTGGCCTTCCTTGACCAGTACAACCAGGTTACATCCAGCTGGCACTGGTATTGAAAACAAAACAGTAAACTTTGGCCTTCACCTCAGATCTGCCAGTTCCCACTGATAGGTAGGCACCTTCTGCCCTAATTCCATCCCCCACCCTCCATATTCCTCTAAGCTTCATCCCAGATCTAGTGAATTATGGAAGACGAACCTTTCAACAACTGCTTTTCACCAGGGCTTTTTTTTTTTGTAGCAGGAACTGAGAGCCAGTTTGGTGTAGTGGTTAAGTGTGCAGACTCTTATCTGGGAGAACCGGGTTTGATTCCCCACTCCTCCGCTTGCAGCTGCCGGAATGGCCTTGGGTCAGCCATAGCTCTGGCAGAGGTTGTCCTTGAAAGCTGCTGTGAGAGCCCTCTCCAGCCCCACCCACCTCACAGGGTGTCTGTTGTGGGAGAGGAAGATAAAGAAGATTGTGAGCCGCTCTGAGTCTCTGAGAATCGGAGTGGAGGGCGGGATATAAATCCAACGTCCTCGTCTTCTTCTTTTGCATATTAGGCCACACACCCCTGATTAGTCAATCCTCCAAGAGCTTATATTAGGCCCTGTAAGAAGAGTCCTGTAAGCTCTTGGAGGATTGGCTACACAAGAGGGGTGTGGCCTAATATGCAAAGGAGTTCCTGCTACAAAAAAAGCCCTGTTTTTCACAGGAATGAAAAGAAGTGTCCATGTGCTGAGGCAGTATATCTCTGAGATTCAGATGCTGATGGGAAACCGCAGGGACAGGTCATCCCTTTCATGTTCTACTTCTGCCCGCTTAGAGGAATCTGTCTCCCCAGTGGCAGATAAATAGTTGTGAATTAGGTGGACCCTGCTCTTGCCTGACCTGAAAATACAGGTAGATTCTTCATCCGGCGATCCAAAATGTGTTTTCTCCAACAGGTTAAACTGAGCTCCACATGCATGTAGCAGAAGAGAGAATTTTCTTGCATTAATTCGTATTTGCACCTGGGAAGAGCAAACCTGTCCTTGAGAAGGAGCTTAAGACAACAGTGAGGGGTCTGGAGACCATCCTATGAAGAAAGGTTGAAGGAGCTGGGCATGTTTAGCCTGGAGAGGAGGCGGCTGAGAGGTGATATGATCACCATCTTCAAGTTCTTGAAGGGCTGTCATATAGAGCAGGGGTGACCAACGGTAGCTCTCCAGATGTTTTTTGCCTACAACTCCCATCAGCCCCAGCCATTGACCATGCTGGCTGGGGCTGATGGGAGTTGTAGGCAAAAAACATCTGGGGAGCTACCGTTGGCCACCCTGATATAGAGGATGGTGCAGAATTGTTTTCTGTGGCCACAGAAGGTTGGGCTAGAACCAGTGGGTTGAAATTAAATCAGAACATTAGGAAGAACTTCCTGACAGAGCAGTTCCTCTGTGGAACAGGCTTCCTTGGGAGGTGGTGGGCTCTCCTTCCTTGGAGGTTTTTAAACAGAGGCTAGACCTGACAGCAATGCTGATCCTTTGAATTTAGGGGGAGTTATTTGTGAATTTTCTGCATTGTGCACAAGACAGGATCTACATTTTTTTTGGGGGGGGGGAAATTAAAAAATGACTCCCCCTTATGGGCTATTTTGTGTTATGATCCCATAGAATACAAAGGACTCCATACCCAATTTGGCACCCCTCCTTCATTGGTGCCCAGGGCAAACACCCCCCTCTGCCCCCGCCCCCCCCCAAGATCTGGCCCTGATTGTGCAGAGGGTTGGACTAGATGACCCTGGGAGTTCCTTCCAACTCTATGATTCTACCCCAAAAATCTTGTTGGTCCTTAAGGTACTACTGGACTTAAATCTCACTGTCTTATCTCTACGGCAAAGACCATGGAGACTGGGTTAATTCCTAGAGTTTCATGGGGGGGGGGACTTGTGGCATAATTTTCAGGCAAACATCTGAAAGTGATGTCACAGTGATTGTTGGTATATAAGTCCTCCGTCACCAGCATGACTGCAGCAAGGAGCAGCAGGTGAATCTACGATGACAGCATCTGACAGGTCAGGTCAGATCAACCTTGAAGGAGAGCCGGTTCAGGCTGGACTGTGTCCAGGGGAAAGCACCTGCTGGAGTCAGCAATTGTGTGGACTGCCGTGATTGGCTGAGCTGTATATATATGGACTACAGTGCCAGACAGTATTTCTCTCTGTTGAGAGTTGGTTCCTGGCGTAGCACTTTGTCACTCAGTTTAATGCATGTTATTCACCGCACTAGTTGTTTTGTATATAGTCTGTAAATACACTACTTTTATACTAGGTGCTGGTGTGAGGCTCAGTTTTCTTCCTAGCGCCAACCTTGTGGCAGTTCTCTGTTTTGCACTCTGCACATGAACCATTGACAGTGATATGCCGCATTTTTTCCCTTGTTCCCTAGATCTAGGTCAGACAATGGAGGGCAAGAGCGACAGTTCACCTGCCACAAGCGGGCACCTGGCAATCCTAATGTTGCTGAAGAAGAACCCATCCTTTCTTATGTCACCTAACTCTTCTCATGTTGCCCACCTCTTCTCACCTCTCTCTCTTCCAAAGCATTCGGCCGACGCTGTGCAAATTGCACTGGCTACCAATCGAGTACTGGATCCGCTTCGAGGTTCTAGTACTGACAATCAAAGCCTTAAGCGGCCTGGGACTGACATACCTGCAAGACTGCCTCTCCTCATATGAGCCCCAGACAACCAACATCTTTTGGCCGTCCTTGACTCAAAGGATGTCCAGCTTGCCTCAACCAGGGCCGGGGCTTTTTCAGCCCTGGCCCCGACCTGGTGGAATCAGCTCCCCATGAAAATTCGGGCCCTACTGGATTCACTACCATTCTGCAGGGCCTGTAAGATGGAGCTATTCCGCCAGGCTTTAGGTTGAGGCAAGTGGGCGTCCTCATTTCACTGTCTATACCATCTATTGTCCTCCCTTACAACTCCCTTACACTGCCCATACCATCTATTGTCATCCCTTACAAGTGAGTTCGATCCCAGCGAAAGCTGGTTCAGGTAGCCGGCTCCAGGTCGACTCAGCCTTCCATCCTTCCGAGGTCGGTAAAATGAGTACCCAGCTTGCCGGGGGGAAAGTGTAGGTGACTGGGGAAGGCAATGGCAAACTACCCCGTAAAAAGTCTGCCGTGAAAACGTTGTGAAAGCAACGTCACCCCAGAGTCGGAAACGACTTGTACGTGCACAGGGGTCTACCTTTACCTTTTTTTTTACAACAACCTACTAATTTATCATCTTGACTATTAGATTTTGGGCCAACATCTATAACAGCTATGTTTTAATCTGTAAAATGTGCCTTCACCGTCTATGCTGTATTTTATCTTGTTGTGCTTGTTTTTGACTTTTATTATTTTTTTGTTGGTTTTAACTTTTATTATGCCTGTAATTCACTCTGAGCTTGCCATGGGAAAGGGCGAAATATAAACCTACTAAATACATAAATAAGGCTGCAAGCCATTTAGGACTTGTTTACCTCACGTCTAGGCCTTTCTTTAAAAAAATCACAAAAAATGTAATATTTGGGGTAAAACACCCCTCCTTCCAGTTATTGAAGGACTATTGAAGAAGTTATTGAACAACCCTCCTAAATTGTCCTTGGAATAGGAAGTCCAGGCAGTATTTCCAAGATCTCTCCAGCCTTGCATGGTGTTTGAGCCGGTACTTTGCCCAACGTTTGAAATAACTTTAGCAAGGGGTAATTTCTCTCGTTGGCCGGTGCTGTGTGGATGTGGAAGATCCATTTTGGTGAGTACTTTTTAATGGCTGCCCTTTACGGCCACATAGTCCCTGATTCCTCACAGCCCCAGTTTTTTTTTTATTTTGTTCCTTTTCTCCTTCAGCCCATGCAGATGATAAAAAAAGCAATATCTCAGCTTCCGACCACTGATCTGGCCTTCTTTTAAAAGCTCTACTTTGATTCCTCACATCCTTGGGGGGGCCGTTCTTTTACCCCTACTTTCTTTAGATTTAGTGGGGATTTTTCCCCCACTCGCCCCCCCCCCCCCACTGCTGTTTTCCCCTCGGTTCATTGTCTGACTAGCATCAGAATGCCCTGCGGTGACGCTTTCGTTTGCTTTCTTTTTCTTTTTTTTTTCATCCTTTGCATGATTTCAACTGCATAGGGTGAACACCTTTTCTTTAAAACAGCTTTTACAATCTCTCTCTCTCTTCCGAATCTAAAGCCACGCACTGATCTATTTTGCTTATTCTTATCGCCCACCCACCCCACCCCGATTCCAGGTCTGTGACGCCATGCGATCAAATAATTAAATGCAATTGGCAAACACTTTCGGCTCTTGGATGTCGACCTGCTCGGGGTCCCCAGGTTCTATCACCCCTCTCCGCTAGAAAAAAACGGCCTCTTTCTCTTGCGCAGCATCATCTCCAGAGCAGAGCTTCTTTCTTTGCTTTTGCGGTCTTTGTCTCTTGTCTCCAGGGCTGCTTCTGTCATATCATACAGTTTTTCCATCATATTTGGCATTTCTGACCTGATCTACCCCTCTTGCTTGCCGGCATTTTCTTGTTAGCTATAGAGCATCCCCTACTGATCTCATCAAGGCATTTTTTTTAACCATTTCCAACTGCTTTTCTAATTTTTTTTTTTAAAAAGGACTTTAAAAAGGTCCTCTATCCACAAAAGTGTACTGGTGGGGGTTTGATGTAAGAATTTTCTTTCAAAAATGTTTTTTCCCCCTCTCCTTTATTTTTTTTTTAAGGAATCTTTATCCTTGTAGTCTTTTTTTGGAGAAAAAGAAATCCACAGCCAGATAAATTTCTGTTATGTTTCAGTCCACAGGTGAATTTTCGGGAGTATTATGGGGTTCAAAGGTTTCATTCTGCTAAAGGCAGAGCTTTCTGCCGATGCATGGTGACTTACTCTGGGGAAACAGGCGCATGGCTCTGCTGGAATCCCCCTTGTTCCTGTGGAAGGCTCACGCAAAGGCATGGAACTAACATATACTGGGTCAGACCATTCCTCTCTTGAGGTCAGTCTCATCTGCTCTGACAGGCAGGGTCTCAGACTGAGGTCTTTCACCTCACCTGCTATCTGGTTCTTTTAACTGGAGATGCCGGGGATTGAACCTGGGACCTTCAACATACTAAGCATATGGTCTACCACTGAGACACACTGTCATATAAGAACATAAGAGAAGCCATGTTGGATCAGGCCAATGACCCATCCTGTCCAACACTCTATGTCACACAGTGGCCAAAAATCCAGGTGCCATCAGGAGGTCCACCGGTGGGGCCAGGACACTAGGAGCCCTCCCACTGTTGCCCCTCCCAAGCACCAAGAATACATAGCATCACTGCCCCAGACAGAGAGTTCCATCAATGTGCTGTGGCTAATAGCCACTGATGGATCTCCACTCCATATGTTTAGAAGAAGAAGAAGAAGAATTGCAGATTTACACCCCACCCTTCTCTTTGAATCAGAGACTCAGAGCGGTTTACAGTCTCCTTTATCTCCTTCCCCCACAACAGACACCCTGTGAGGTGAGTGGGGCTGAGAGAGCTCTCCCAGAAACTGCCCTTTCAAGGACAACTCCTACGAGAGCTATGGCTAATCCAAGGTCATTCCAGCAGCTGGAAGTGGAGGAGTGGGGAATCAAACCCGGCTCTCCTAGATAAGAGTCCACACACTTAACCACTACACCAGCTCTCTCGGCCAATCCCCTCTTGAAGCTGTCCATTCTTGTAGCTCCCACCACCTCCTGTGGCAGTGAATGCTATGTGTTAATCACCCTTTGGTTGAAAAAGTGCTTCCTCTATCCATTTTAAACCAACTGCTGAGCAATTTCATTGAGCGTCCACAAGTTCTTGTATTGTATGGAAGGGAGAAAAGTACTTACTCTGCTTTCTCTATCCCATGCAAAATCTTGTAAACCTCTATCATGTCTATCATGTCATACATGTAGTTGCTTTATACTGAATCAGACCCTTGAACATATGAACATATGAAGCTGCCTTATACTGAATCAGACACTCGATCCATCAAAGTCAGTATTGTCTACTCAGACTGGCAGCAGTCTCAAGAGGAGGTTTTTCACGCCTACTTGCCTGGACCCTTTTTAGTTGGAGATGCCGGGGATTGAACCTGGGACCTTCTGCTTACCAAGCAGATGCTCTACCACTGAGCCACCATCCCTCCCCTTGGTCCATCAAGGTCGGTATTGTCTACTCATACTGGCAGCAACTCTCTCGGGACTCAGGCAGAGCTCTTTTGCATCACCCACTGCCTTGTCCTTTCAACCAGAGATGCTGGGGATTGAACCTGGGACCTTCTGAATGCCAAGCAGCTGCTCTACCACTGAGCCACAGCTCCTCTTCCTCTAAGCAATGGACAGTTAACCTCTAACGTGTTGGTCTCCCATTTACGGCAACTTGCCTGGCATCAATGCCACATGCAGCTCCCACTTTATAAAACAGGCTCATTGGAGTGAGGAAAATGCCATTATTAGACATCTTCCAGCCTCAGGTTGTCAACAAGAACTTTTTATTCCCCAGGGCTTTCCAGGGGTGTTGAACTCAATTGTTATGAGGGCTGGATCTGATTTAAATGAGACATTGTTGGGTCAGGCCATGTGTGTCATAAAATATAATGCCAGGTAGCGGAGAGATAAGAGCCCCGTGGCGCAGAGTGGTAAAGCTCCAGTACTGCAGTCCTAAGCTCTACTCATGTCCTGAGTTTGATCCCGATGGAAGCTGGGTTCAGGTAGCCAGCTCGAGGCTGACTCAGCCTTCCATCCTTCTGAAGTCGGTAAAATGAGTCCCCAGCTTGCTGGGAGGAAAGTGTAGATGACTGGGGAAGGCAATGGCAAACCCCATAAAAGTCTGCCAAGAAAATGTTGTGAAAGCAATGTCACCCCAGAGTTGGAAACGACTGGTGCTTGCGCAGGGGAATACCTTTACAATTTTTTTAGCGGAAAGATAAACTTCATAAAGGACACAAACACAAAGATTTTTTTTAAACTTAAAACTTGCTTAAAAGATTAGCACTCTTGTAATTTTTTTTAAAAAATTAGTCTCTTAAAACTGATGCCTCTTGCTCCTGAATTATTTCATCAAAATCTGGAGACAATGTCTGTGCTGTAGCAATCCTGAGTATGCTGTCCAGTAAGATATGTACTTACAGGTATTCATTCTGGCATTCTAAGGGACTACTACCCTGCAAAATCTGTTGCCTTGAAAACCCCATGGGGCTGCTATACGCTGTGACTTGATGGCGCTTTACACACAGACATACACTCTTGTGTGTGTAGAAAGGATTGATTGAATGCATGCACACAAAAGGTTATTGTTTTACTCAGGAGACATTTTGTAGAAAAATAGGTGGTGGAGCTCATCCAGGGATTGCTATGCAGCTGCACATACTATTCAATGGACCAGGAGGTGGAACTCTCAGAAGGAGGAGGAGGAACTCTCAGAAAAGTTCAGGAACTGTGCTTCTGTGAGCTCCCACTGAATCCGAGGCCTGGTTTTACTGCTCAAGTGCTGCAAAACTAGCTTGAACAGAGATGAGAACAAGATGAATAGCTGTGTTCTGCTCAATGACAGTTCTATCATAGTATCTATAATTTTTCGGGCTCCAATTGTGCCCAGTGGGTCCAAGCAGGAAGAGGAATTTGAACCCAGATCCTTCAGAGCCACTTTGGTGCACTGCAGTTCCTCTTCACTGGACTGACATCCCCACAGGGGGTGAAATGAAATATTACAGACATTAGCTGACCCCAAACCAAGAGTATAAAACTTACAGTACAATAGCATCAGGTCACATCTTTTGGATTGTCAAGTATCATTGGGGAAAGGAGGAGGCAAAGAGCATCTACCTTGGGCAGTGGCTACACAATGGCTTTTTTTACCCTCAGTGATGAAGAAAACTGCCTTGTCCTTGGGAAAGCAACTGACTTGGATCCGCCTGAGTTATAGATGGAAGGGTTTCCACTTGGGGCCAAAACAGATGATATCCATGACACCTCCGAGTGACTGCCCATCACAGTGAGGTACTCGCAGTCCCAAGAGCTCCAGGGCCAAATTCAGCTTGAGAATGCAGCATGGGAGGGCAAGAACTTCAGCCTTCCCTCCAGTGCCATTTTCCAAGGCGAAATGGCCATCCAGACCTCTATTTGCTGTCATATTATAGTCCAGGGGTGACCAAACTGCAGCTCAGGTCCACATGTGGCTCTTTCACACATATTGCGTGGCTCTTGAAGCCCCCACCGCCCTGTTGGCCAGCTTGGAGAAGGCATTTCTCTCTTTAAATCACTTCTCCATGCCAAACCAACCAGTGGCTTGGAGATTGCATTTAAAGTTGCTTTATTTCACATCTCCCTCCCCCATCTTTTTTCCTTCCTTGAAATATCTGATGTTCATGTCTTGTGGTTCTCAAACATCTGATATTTATTCTATGTGGCTCTTAAGTTAAGAAAGTGTGCTTCCCCCCTGTTTTAGTCTGTGTGTGGAGAAAGTGAATGGAGAGAACTTTTGCTTCCTCTCCCATATCGCTAAGAATATAAGACTACAAGAAGAGCCAAACTGGATGAGACAAAAGGTCAACCCAGTTCACCATTTTTTCCAAATAATGGCCAACTCTAGGAAGCCCATACTCCCCAGAATCACTAGAATTTGGGTTTACCCAATGAAGCTGAAGGACTCTGAATGTTGAAAGGGAAGTGCATCTTCACACTATGTATTATTAACATATGGAAGAAGAAGAAGAAGAAGAAGAAGAAGAAGAAGAAGAAGAAGAAGAAGAAGAAGAAGAAGAAGAAGAAGAAGAGACTTGGGACTTGGAGTCTCAGAGTGGCTTACAGCCTCTTTCTATTCCTCTCCCCACAACAGATATCTTGTGTGGTAGGTGGGGCTGAGAGAGGTCTGAGAGAACTGTGACCGGCCCGAAGTCACCCAGCTGGCTGCATGGGGAGAAGTGGGAAATCAAACCTGATTCTCCAGATGAGAGCCCACTGCTCTTAATCACTACACCAAATTGCCTTTCTGCCACAAGATTTACTGGTAGTCATCAGCTTAGATGGGGGGTTTGAAAAAGTTCAAGAAGGTAGATATTAGGCTGACATTCTAGAAGACAGGATTCTAGAAGACTCTAGATGAGCCTTGCAGGGCTTTTCTTTTGTAGCAGGAACTCCTTTGCATATTAGGCCACACACCCCTAATGTAGCCAGTCCTCCAAGAGCTTACAGGGCTCTTAGTAAAGGGCCTACTGGAAGCTCTTGGAGGATTGGCTACATTAGGGGTGTGTGGCCTAATATGCAAAGGAGTTCCTGCTGCAAAAAAAGCCCTGGAGCCTGGAGATCTCCTGGGATTTCAACTGGATTCCAGATGACGGAGATCAGTTCACCTAGAGAAAATGGCTGCTCTGGAAAATGCATTCTGTGGGATTATACCCTGCTGAGGTCTGTCCCCTTTCCGAACCTTGTTCTCCCCAGGCTCCTCCCCCGAAATCTCCAGGAATTTCCCAAACCCGAGCTAGCCACCCTAATTTTATGGTAGCTATCCTCTAGTCCTTTGGAATACTACAGTGGGTCTTACTTCTGAGTGAACATGCCTGCGTTTGGATAGCAGACCTGGTTTCTTTGAAACCAAGGGTTGTTTTGTTTTGTTTTTCAAATCCATTTTGCAAAGACGTTTTATCCATTTTGGGCAAAGACATCCGCCCCTTCCTTATTTTTTTTTTTGCCTAATCTTTCATGAAACAAGACCGTGTCCCCATTAAGATGGCCCAGCGTTGCTTGTTCCAAATCCTGGATTTTGTTAAAAGAAACTGTGTAGAGAGGAAACATTGCTTAAAAAAAAAAAATCTTAATCTCACAGTGTGCTGTTGAACAGAAAAAGAGCCATAGACGTTTGTGGCGTGGGAGTCCACAGATCTGGCTTTGTGGCAGGAGTTTCCCATGGCGATCATGCTGAAAGTCTGAGCGCTCGTACACTGCCTTGTGGAAACGGTAGGACCCAATTATGAACTAACCCCCTCTTTCTCCTCTGCAGAGTTTCTTTTTCCGTCCTCTCAGGGCTCTGTCAATGGCGAGGTGTCTGTTACTGGCTGCGAGGCACTTTGAAACTTCAACGTTCAGATTTCGGTTGCTACTTGTGGTTTAAGTCCCCCCTCCTTTTTTTTTAAACCCACTTTCTGGGTTTTTTTTAAAATTCTTTTCTGTGTGGTATATGTAGTATGTTTTTCCCTTCCGCTTTGGTATGCGATCTTATATGCCATGCACAAGCGAAAGCCCTTCAAGATCAAACTGGGAAATGCTGGAAGAAAAATCCGATTAAAAACCAGAAAGGGGTGTGTGTGTGTGGGTGGGTGGGTGGGTGGGTGTGGGTGTTTGTGAATATGAATATGTTAATCAAGAATGGGAGATCCAAATCTGCTACTGTTCTCATATTAATGAATTATAATAGTCTGAGTCCAGTGGCACCTTTAAGATCAACAAAATTTAATTCTGGGTACAAGCTTTCATAAACTTGCACACTTGGTAGCAAGACCTCCTTTGCATATTAGGCCACACCCCCTGATGTAGCCAATCCTCCAAGAGCTTACAGAGCTTTTATTACAGGGCCTACTGTAAGTGCTTGGAGGATTGGCTACATCAGGGGTGTGTGGCCTAATATGCAAAGGAGCTCCTGCTACCAACCCCCCCCCCCCCAAAGCTCTGGTGTGTCCACATGAAAACTTGTACCTGGAATTAAACTTTGTCAGTCTTAAAGGTGCCATGGGGCTCAAATATTGTTCTATTGCTTCAGACCAACAGAACTACCCACCTGAATCTATATTAATGAATTATGTGAGAACCAGCTTGACATATTGGTTAGAATGACAGACTAGGATCTGGGAGAACCAAGGTTCAATTCCCTGGTCTGCCACAGAAGCCGATTGGGTGACCTTGGGCCAGTCACACTCTCTCAGCCTAACCTACCTCTCAGAGTTGTTGTGAGGAAAAATGGAGAGAGAAGAATGACGTAAACCGCTTTGGGTCCATGTTGTTGAGAAGGGGTGAGGAATAAATGAGGTAACATAAGTAACTGAAACATGACTAAAATATATGGATTCGACCTTAAGAATGGGAGATTCATATGTTATAGTGGCCAATCGCAGTTGTTACATAGGCTTAAGCAGGGCTTTTTTTTTTGGCAGAAAAACCCCAGCAGGAACTCATTTGCATATGAGGCCACACCCCTGATGCCACCATTGTATCGCACAGGGCCCAGCAGGGTTCATTTGCATATTAGGCCACACCCCCCTAACACCAAGCCAGCCGGAACGGCGTTTCTGCTCAAAAAAAGCCCTGAAAGAGCATAAGATGTACAAGCAGCATGGTCTGAAACCAGGGCGCAGGCAGAGTGCTACAAAGGAAAGGGAAAAATTCCAGGGCCTCTGCTTACTCTTGGGGCCCGAGGAGTTTGGCAAATCATGTGATTCACATTGATATAATCCAGAGATTGTGTGGTAATGAGGGGACTCCCCCCCCCCCCAAAAAAAAAGAACCTTCATTTAGGAGCCCTGTTGGATCTTGGCAGTCTTGCTTAGAACTGAAGGCCTGGCTCGAAATCCCCCCTGTGACATTATTGTGACTATGAACTTTTGTCATCTAAACGTCCTATCTGCAAAAGGGGAGAAGTCGCCTACCATGCAGGACTGTTGCAAAATGTAAAGATTCTCAGCTGGGGAAGAAGGTAAGGAGAACTTTCGCTTTTGAGCTCTGGGTTTATGACACGAAACGTTGACTGTGCCGATTTTTAATTGTCAGAGTTCCTGGTGGCTTTTTTTTTTTTTTAACAATGCAAAAAACAGAACTCTGACTGGACAAGTACTTTCTAACTATCTACATGCAGCAAAAGCTACACTAGTTGAATTTCCCCTGCCTTGCAGCACTCAAAGTCATGGTAATCCTGCAAGGAAAAAAAGGTACATAAGAGAAGCCATGTTGGATCAGGCCAATGGCCCATCCAGTCCAACACCTTGTGTCACAGAGTGGCCAAAAAAACCCAGGCACCATCAGGAGGTCCATCAGTGGGGTCAGGACACTAGAAGCCCTCCCACTGTGCCTCCCACAAGCACAAAGAATACAGAGCATCACTGTCCCAGACAGAGAGTTCCAACAATACACTGTGACTAATAGCCACTGATGGACCTCGGCTCCATATGTTTATCCAATGCCCTGCCCTCTTGAAGCTGGCTATGTTTGTAGCCGCCACCACCTCTTGTGGCAGTGAATTCCATGTGTTAATCATCTTTTGGGAGAAGTACTTCCTTTTATCAGTTTTAACCCGACTGCTCAGCAATTTCATTGAATGTCCGCAAAGTATGCCTCTTATCTTCTCATTTAGGGCCAAACTTAGCGTGATAGTGGACAAATCGTGAATTGAACTGCTATGTTTGTTTTAAGACACCTGCAGGGAGACAGGTAAATTAGACCAATGCTGTACTGTAGGAGGTGTTTGTGTGGGTGGGTGGGTTCACTCTACTCAACCCCACACTAAAATTCTCAATGCTGCCTTGACAGAGGTTCTCAACACTGCTTTGAAGGATTTGGGGTGTGTACCTAGGGAAAGTAGAGTTTGGGGAGGATGTGGTGTCACTTCTGGGTGACACTCTAGGCTGCCTTCCCTTGTCTCTATGGTCTTTACCATGGAGATTAAGGGGAATTCTTACAGTGTCTCTATGTGAGACACAGCTCAGACTGTGTTTTTGATTGCAGTTGCCCCCTGGAGTTCTATTTGGACCTGCAGGGAAATGTATCAACTAGGAAGGATCCAAAGCAGCCTTCTCCTGGTCTGAAAGCTTGGAAGTCTAAGGCCCTCCATGGAGAATTCATTACTTCTTCACTGGTCCTATTTAGCTGTGAGGGCCATGGTGAGTCTCTGTTGGGGAATAACACAAAGACTGTTTTAGACCTCCAAAAAGATTATACTGTGGATTGTGGGACTTTCCTGGACAAAAGCCATACGGGAACCAGTCCTGTAGAGAAGAATGGAATGAGACAAAACTGAAGGGAAAAAGTCTTATATGACACGTTGTCCTTACAGGGCTTAATTTGAGAGAGAGCTGCCGAATTTTCGAGTTGCATGAAAAGACTGGCCATTAGATCAGAAGCCACCTATGCTCTGTTGGTTCGGGATGTCCATTTCTACCCAACACAATGTGTAGTTACCTGGCGTGGGATTAGCAGAACTTGTGTTCTAAGACCTTAATGACAAAATGTGACCAAGCCTTAACAAATCCGTTTTGAACGAGAAATAATACCTTTTAATTATGCCCCCTTTGTTCCTTTTCATTTTCACCTCCTGATGAAGTCGAGTGCTTTCTGGGGGAGAAAAAAAAAAAGCTTCTTGTTATTTTTTTTTTTGAATTGTATGAAAGGAATTAAAAGTTTTCACGACTCTGTGAAAGAAAGTACTGCGCTAGATTAACTTTAAGGGTGACGAAAGGGTTGGCTTTTGCCGCATTTCTCTTGATGACACTCAATAATGGACGGGGGGACATAAAAGGTGCCACCTAAGATGTGAAATTCTTCCTCCTTCAAGTTAAAACGCAGTCCTTTAAAAGAACGCTTACAAGCTCATCTGTGGATGCCAATCTTCCCTTTCTGTCTCCTGAATGCCTTTTATGAGATTTGTCTTGCTTTTTGATCTATTACCCTTTCTTGGTTACCTTTGTCTACTCTTTTGCATTGTAATTTCTCAAACAAAAATTAATACTTCCTGTCATCTTTCTTCTCTGATTCTTTCACCTTTCTTGCTTTCTCCAAGTTTGGAATTCTGTACACTTTATCTCTGAAAGATGAGCTTCTCCACCTGGGTGATAAGTTTCAGAGGGTAGCCATGCTGGTGTGCTGTAGTAGATTCGACCAACAAGATTTTTGGGGAATGAGGTTTCGAGAGCCAAGCTCCCTTCAAGAGGTGATATGATAACCATCTTCAAGTACTTGAAGGGCTGTCAAAGAGAGGATGGTGTGGAACTGTTTTCTGTGGCCCCAGAAGGTAGGACCAGAACCAACGGGTTGAAATTAAATCAAAAGAGTTTCCGGCTCAACATTAGGAAGAACTTCCTGACCGTTAGAGTCGTTCCTCAGTGGAACAGGCTTCCTCAGGAGGTGGTGGGCTCTCCTTCCTTGGAGGTTTTTAAACAGAGACTAGATGGCCAACTGACAGCAATGAGGATCCAGTGAATTTAGGGGGAGGTGTTTGTGAGTTTCTCGCATTGTGCAGGGTGTTGGACTAGATGACCCTGGAGGTCTCTTCCAACTCTATGATTCTAAGTCTCGAAAGTTTGTACCCTAAATCTTCTTGGTCTCTAAGGTACTGCTGATTTGAATCTACCTGTTTCACCAGGGTGAGTGTGTTTGTACACCATGTAATTGCTTGAAGTGACCTCTACCTTGGGGAGATATAGAGCCCCTTAACCCCATTTCTTCCTGGAGACTAGGATCCAAGGAAGCCATTGGTGATGCTCTTGTGGGGACTTGAACCACTAGAAAATTTTGTTATGCAGAGAGGTGCTGTTGTATAGGTGCATCCCCAAACAGTGGGTCCATGGGGTAAGTGGACTCCAGATCATGAAGAGCTTTTAAGGTAAGTACCAATAACTTGAATGGGACTCAAAAATGTAGGCGTAATGGGATCTCTGTTGTCATCTCCTGACAAGTGAGATGTGAGGTTTTTCATGAACTGCAATTTCCACTAGTCCTCAAGGGAAGTCTCCTTGCAGCAGTCAAGCCTCAAGGCTACTGTTGCATGGATTTGTGTGGCAAGACTGCCAATTTCCCAGCAAGGCTGGATTAACAATTAGGCCAAGTAGGCACAACTTTATGGGCCCTGGTTTATGGGCCCCCACAACTTTAGGGGCCCGGGGCTGGCTTCCCCGCCATTCCCCCCCCCCACTTGCAGCCCTCCTGGCCTGAACGCACAGCCAGCAACTGAGCTGCTCTATGCCTAACTTGCCTGGTACAGTGGTTGCTGGCGTAGTTGCCAAGTTTGCCTCTCTCTCCCCGCAGCTTTGTCAAAGGGGCTTTTGAGAAGGTGCCTGCAGATTGCAGTGGGGCACGGGCAGCAGGGCAGGCGCTCTGACTCTGAGATAATTTGCGAGGGGGCTCCCCAAGATTTTGAGTGCCTCGGGGCCTCCACAGGGTTTAATCCGGCACTGTTTCCAAGGGGGGGGCAGGATCTTATGGGCCAAATATAGTTAGCTATGCCAAAAACGGTTTTTATCATCTTGGCTCTCCAATAATAAAGCCTGGGTCCAATAGGACTTCTAAGCAAGTCACAGAGACCATCATAAGAACATAAGAGAAGCCATGTTGGATCAGGCCAGTGGCCCCTCCAGTCCAACACTCTGAGTCACATAAGAACATAAGAGAAGCCCTGTTGGATCAGGCCAGTGGCCCCTCCAGTCCAACACTCTGTGTCACATAAGAACATAAGAGAAGCCCTGTTGGATCAGGCCAGTGGCCCATCCAGTCCAACACTCTGTGTCACATAAGAACATAAGAGAAGCCATGCTGGATCAGCCAATGGTCCATCCAGTCCAACACTCTGGGTCACATAAGAACATAAGAGAAGCCATGTTGGATCAGGCCAATGGCCCCTCCAGCCCAACACTCTGCGTCACATAAGAACATAAGAGAAGCCATGTTGGATCAGCCAATGGTCCATCCAGTCCAACACTCTGGGTCACACAGTGAATCCCCTGAATCCCCTCCGGTACAGATGACTTACTGAACAGCAGCACCTCTGTCTTGTCAGCATTTAGTGAATAAAAGACCTTCAAATTATGTCAGTGTTGATTGTCGGTGTTAGAGAACCCAAGATCTTTTTATTTTAATTTTTGTCCAAAGCATTTTTTCTTCTCCTACTTTATTGATTTGATGTGTATGCCTTCTAGCCTAACTCTTCCCCCCAAGGAGGTTAGATGGGGGCTCCTAGGCCTGTCTCCTGCTCAAGCAATGTCAGAGCAGAAAATGAAAAAAATATTGTGGGCACCAGGGCTTTTTATGTAGCAGGAACTCCTCTGCATATTAGGCCACATGCCTCTGATGTAGCCAATCCTTCAAGAGCTTACAGTATGCCCTGTACAAAGAGCTCTGTGAGCTCTTGGAGGATTGGCTACATCAGGAGTGCCTGTGGCCTAACATGCAAACAAGTTCCTGCTGCAAAAAGAGCCCTGGTGGGCACCTCCTTGAATCCTGCTGCCCTCTTCCTTTTGGTTTGCTTTGCCCAACTGAACACAAATCACAATGTGGCAAGGCCAACCTGTTTTCTGCTTGGCAGGCATTTGAGGATAATTAATATTCTCTGACCCAGCTTGTTAGCATGAGCAACCCATGTGGTCTTGTAGGGTGGTGACACAATCAGGGCTTTTTCTGTAGCAGGGCCTCCTTTTCATATAGGCTCCACCCTCATGATGTGACCAATCCTCCAAGAGCTTACAGGACTCTTCTTACAGGGCCCACTGTAAGCTATGGTTGCCAAGTCCTCTTCATCCCCCAGCAAGGGACAGCTGTGTGCGAGCTGCGCAACGAAATGACGTCACCTGGAAGTGACATCATCAAAATGGCAGCGCCCATGTGGGGCGGCTCTAGGTGTTTCCAGGAAAACTCTATGTTTTTCCTGGATATTCTAGCCATTTGGGAGGTTAAAACTCTATGGCACCTATTGTACCTTAGAGTTTTACCTCTCAAATGGCTAGCGCATCCGGGAAAACCATAGAGTTTTCCTGGAAATGCCTAAAGCGCACCTGCACGGGTGCTGCCATTTTGATGACATCACTTCTGAGTGATGTCATCGCGCCAGTGATGCGGGGGGAGGTTCCCCCTGCTGGCCCAATGTGGACTGGTAAGTTGAGAACCTCCTGGGTGGGAGATTCCCCGCCCGGATCAGGGGGTTGACAGCCCTACTGTAAGCCCTTGAAGGATTGGCTATGTCAGGGGGGTGTAGCCTAATATGCAAAGGACTTCCTTCAAAAAAAAAAAAAGCCATGGTGACATTGTTAAGGGCACCAAAGCAGGAACGCCTAAGTGTGGCATCCTTTCATCTTTTGTAACACTGCAGTAATTCTGAGGTCTACTTCTTGGCTTGTTCAGAGTAGCTGCTTTTGGAAGAGAAATGGGGTGGATCCAAACCAGGGGATTGGGTAGGGTTCCCACTAAATGCTGGAAGGTGGGGTTTTTTTGGGGGGGGGGCAGTGGAGTTTGGGGGCGGGGAGTAGAGTTTGGGCAGGATTTGGCATTACTTCCAAGCCATGCTTTAGGAATCTTCTCAAATATCTGAGAAAAACCATAGAGACTAGGACAAATTCCTTGAGTGTCATTACAGAGACCATTTTTTCCTCTCCTCAATTTCCTGTGGGCAAGAAACTCCTCGCTGGGCACCTGGGAAATCTCGGATCAGAATAAAAGGTTTCCTTGTGTTCACGGAAAGAATCCTTCAGCTCACAAGGTCTTGAGTCTTTGGGTTAAATTTCAAAGAGTCTGAAAGGGAACAGAAAAAAAGGAGTCTGGGATCATCTAACAATGGACTGACCATCCAAGTTCTTTCCTCCTCCCATCCAGTTGCATTACAGTCATACACCCTCAGTTTCAGCATATAGACTTTCTTACATTTCAGGACTTGACTCACAGGGAGGAAATCCTCCTCTTCTTTTGGAAATAGAAACCAAACAGCATCTTAGTTTGAAAATGCCTCATGTTAGGGTTGCCAGCCTATAGCTGGGTACTGGGGATCTCCTGGAATTAGATCTGCTCTCCAGCCAAAAAAGGTAAGTTCCTCTGGAGAAAATGGCTACCGGGGAGTAAACTCTATGGTATCACGTGCCTGCTGAGCTCCCCCCACCCTTACATAAACCCTGCCCTCCCCCACTTATCCCCCGAATCTCTAGGAATTTTCCAGCCCCAGGTTGGCAACCCTATTCCAGCAATACCATCTGGTGGAGATCTGTGGGTTTGTGTGAGGCAGGAAAGGCCTGGAAGTTCCATTCTAACGATGGATGATTTAATGTCGACCCGACCTTTACATCCTGGCCTTTTAGAACTTGCATCCCCACCCCCAAAGATAATTGGTGACAAAACCCACTAAAATTCAGTTTTGAGATTTTTACTTGCAAATTGATGTCTCTACAGAAAAGTCACTGCTGGTGTTGATTATAATTAAATTCTAAGTGGTTATATGGAATCTGCCTATTACAAAAAAAATGTTAATCGCAAAATGTTATGGAAACTTCACGGAAAGGTAATTTGGTGTTTATTGAGTGGCTCTTTTTTGTTAAGGACTACCTGTGGAGGAAGATTGAGGAACCATCTTTCTTCTGAATGATGTAACAAGTGACTGTAAGTTTGGCTTGGTGAATGAGAATGTTCCTTCCCCCAGCATATTTTTTTCATAATGAATTCAGTTACAAAACTATCACCTGAAGAGCTAATGAAATAATATGAGGGAAAAGGTAAAGGTGTGCAAGCACCAAGTAATTACTGTTTGGTAAGTGGTTAAGGTAAGAGCCAGTAAGTGTCAACCATGCGAGTTCTATGATGAGTCGAAGTTGATACAAAACTACGTTTATTGATAAACCGATACTTTCAGTGTAACAGATTCTTGAGAGTGATGCTGCCAATACATTGATACAATACTTTTAAGTCTTACTTCAAAAGGATTCCAAAGGGTGGGGGCGAGGGATAGCTCTCACACATAAACTATCATAAATGTCTACATTCCCATAATGTTATCAGGACTCTGTCCTTGCTTTCCCCAGATGTGTCGCACTCCTTTTTAGGAATGTATGGGGAGGTGCTGATTACTTCTTCTCAAGTTAGTTTCGTTTCTCACTGCTTCTACTTTGTAAGCAATAAAGCAGGAAGAGGGAGGGGAAAGAATAACAAAGCTAGCAAAGCTTGGTCCTTCATGATACTTCACAGACCAATGTTATGAATTACCCTACAACAATCAATTATCAATGGAATTTCAGCATGCTTGACAGTAAGTGGTTTGATAAGAGCCAGTTTGGTGTAGTGGTTAAGTGTGCAGACTCTTAACCAGGTTTGATTCCTCCACTCCTCCACTTGCACCTGCTGGAATGACCTTGGGTCAGCCATAGCTCTCGCACGAGTTGTCCTTGAAAGGGCAGCTGCTGTGAGAGCCCTCTCAGCTCCACTCACCTCACAGGGTGTCTGTTGTGGGGGGAGAAGATATAGGAGATTGTAAGTCACTCTGAGTCTCTGATTCAGAGAGAAGGGCGAGGTATAAATCTGCAGTCTTCTTCTGTGCGAGCACGAAGTAATTACTGACCCATGGGGTGACATCACATCATGATGTTTTCTTGACGGACTTTTTATAGGGTGGTTTATAGAGTGGTTATAGAGTTAGGAGGCAACATCAGGAGAAAACCTTGGCCAGGCCTCTATGTCCTGTTGTTGGCTCTCTGGAGGAACTGGTTGGCTACAGTGTGAGACAGGATGCTGGACTAGATAGAAGAAGAAAGAAGAAGATGATGATGATATTGGATTTATACCCAGCCCTTCACTCTGAATCTCAGAGCGGCCTACAATCTCTTTTACCTTCCTCCCCCACAACAGACACCCTGTAAGTTAGGTGGGGTTGAGAGAGCTCTCACAGCAGCTGACCTTTCAAGGACAACTCTTGCGAGCGCTATGGCTGACCCAAGGCCATTCCAGTAGGTGCGAGCGGAGGAGTGGGGAATCAAACCCAGTTCTCCCAGATAAGAGTCCGTGCACTTAACCCCTACACCAAACTGGATGATTCAGCTAGGCTCTTCTGATGATGTCAGTTTCCCTCTTTTGCCTGGTCTGAACTTGACAAATGGCAAAAGTTTGATTTTTGTCCATGTTAACTGGCCTCCGTGTCGGAGTTCAGGAAAGCCTTTGCTAAGCTGTCAATGGCAGCCATTAATTTCCCTCCTTCACCACCAGCAGGCCTTCATGGCCAGGCCAGACAGACACCCTGTGCCCCCCAAAGCCGATGTGGAGACGAACACGGAACCTGGGGCTGTCTCGGTCCGCTTAAAACCCAGCTTAAAACTGCAGCTAAAAACCCAGCTACGATATTGTCCTGAGAATGAGCAGAATCATGTGGACCTCTGCCCAGCAGGGAAGGTTTATTTTTTCTCTCCCTCCCACCCCTCAAAATGGAGAAATTGCCTTTTTTTTTTTTTTGCCTTTTGGAACTAGGGTCCAGGTGCCCAGAATCACAAAGTCAGCAAGGTTTTTTCGAAAAGCTTTGGGGAGCCTCTTTTGTGAACTGGATAAAGACCAGGTTCTGCGGAGTGCTGAGCGTGCGGCAGGCAGCGGCTTCCATTCAGAACATCTCAGCATGCTGCGTAAATGGGATCTGAGTTCTTTTGATAATTGTTCTCACATCGATCCCGCTGAGCTGTCCCAAAAACCCAGCCCCGTGTCCTAAACAATAATTTGAGATGGCGGCCCATCCTGGGACCCAGCTGAGGTGATGATGGTGTAAAGAGAGACTCAGATGCCAATAATATCAAAGCGAGAAGGGTGAAGGAGATAGGCTGCTCTCTCTCCTCTTTCTACGTGTCAGTCGTTTCTGCTTTAGCAGGGATAATCTTGATTATTTGTGGTAGGCTGTTCTGACTAAATCAATGCTCCTGTTTGGCCTTGGGTGGAAATTTGAGGGATGCACTTTTTTGGGGGGAAGTAATTAGTTTTAAGGAGTCCCGTGGCACAGAGCGGCAAAGCTGCAGTACTGCAGTCCAAGCTCTCTGCTCACGACCTGAGTTTGATCCCGGTGGAAGCTGGGTTCAGGTAGCCAGCTCAGGGTTGACTCAGCCTTCCATCTTTCTGAGGGCAATAAAATGAGCTTGCTGGGGGGAAAGTGTAGACTGGGGAAGGCAATGGCAAACCACCTCATAAAAAAGTCTGCCGTGGAAACGTCGTGATGCGACATCACCCCAGAGTCGGAAACGACTGGTGCTTGCACAGGGGACTGCCTTCACCTTTTAAAAAAAATAGTATTAGTGCAAGCAGGAACCCACAAGAATTTCCGTGGAAGAGCATCTTCCTCCCCCTCTCTGTTTCCTCTCTCCCTCCCCGAAAGTCTCCATAGCCTCTCTTCCTGCTTCTTTCTCTCCTTCCCACGCAACAACCCATCTACCTGCATCTGCCCCCTTCTGTGTGGCCCCAGTCTATGGATTTAGATATCTGCACTAGGGCCCACACTTGAGAAATAGATATATAGATGATTGTCGGCAGGCAGAATCTGTTTTATCATCTGTGTCTCCCTTGCTTGCCAACTGCAGCTTGGGAAATTCCTGGAGACTGACGGATCGATTAGAAACCTTGAGTACCTGCCTTTCTCCCTTACAAAGCTCAAGATGGCCGACGACATGGATAAAATACAATTTTATTTATTTTGTTCGATTTATATCCCGCCCTCCTCACCAGAGCAGCCTCAGGGCAGCTACAATAAAATAACTAAATCATAACACAAATAAATAAGATACATTTTAAAAATTAAAAAGCAAGATTTAAGATCACAGTTCAGAACTACTAGCGGCTGGTGTCTGAGGAGGGCTGTGTTTGAGGTGGGTGGGGTGAGAGCAAGGCTTTTTTTGTAGCAGGAACTCCTTTGCATATTAGGCCACACACCCCTGATGTAGCCAATCCTCCAAGAGCTTACAATAGGCCCTGTACTAAGAGCCCTGTAAGCTCTTGGAGGACTGGCTACATCAGGGGTGTGTGGCCTAATATGCAAAGGAGTTCCTGCTACAAAAAAAGCCCTCGGTGAGAGCTCAGTTTGATGTGATGCCACAGAGCAGGGGTGTCGAGCATATGGTCTGTGGGATGGATCTGGCCCTTGCAGGGCTCCTATCTGTCCTGCAAGCAACTGGTCTGTTACCTTTATTGCTGGGCCAAAGCCCCAAATGGCCTTACCTGCTTTCTAAAAACACTTGGTGGGAGCCAGGAAAGGTATTGGTGGGCACCAACGCTCAACAGCATCACATTGGGAACTCCTGAGTAACGCTTTGGAACAGGATCAGGCAGGCCTCGTGCTAGGGGTTCTAGTGTCCCAGGCCGAACCCCATGCCCTGACCCTCCTAGGGCCCTTTTGCATGGAAGTGACATCATCGGGCCATGCATGCTTGGCACAAATGCTCATCCAACAAAGGGGTGGGCGTGGGCTGCATGTTCTTTCTTTGAGAATGTGCAGCTCAGCATGCCCCGCCCCTTGCCTGGCCCTCTCTGACTTCAGAGGGACCCGGAAATGAGGCCACCTCCTTCTTTTTCCACAAGAACGAAGGACGTAGCCTCTTCCTAGCTCCCTCTGAAGCTGGAGAGGGCCAGGCACGGGACATTCAGGTCGGCGTGAGCTGGGATGGGGAGGGGGTGCCTGCCCCCACCTGCCACCCCAATGACGAGGTGGCGCCCCAGCTGGCCACCTACTTTGCCGACTCCCATGCACCGGCCCTGGGACCAGGTGATAGCGATCTCTAAAATCCAGGGTAAATTTCAAACGAGGAGAATTTGGAATGCAACAGTACCTAGCACAGAATTGGGAACAGATTGGTTTTGCACTAGACCTGTAATCCCGGTTTAGCCCTGTCCCCAAACTGACATTCTGCACTAGAATCAGAGAAACCAACTCTATATGATTCTATGATTTTAGTGTAGAATGTCAGCTTAGGGACAGAGCTAAACTAGGACTAAAAGTCTAGTGTAAAATTTTCCCAAAGGGCCACTTTTGGGGAACAGTTATCTACAGGTCAGGGGGGTCTTAAGATGGAATTCTACTTCTTAGACATTTGGAGGACCAAAAAGTTTTTATCTAGCCACTAAATCAGGAATAATGTACAGGCCCCCCGTCAATAATTTAAATATCTTCCATTAAGGTGAGCTGGCTCTTTGGACTTTTACTCTGCTTTTCTTTCCTTTGAGTTGTGCCTGCTGTTAGGTCTGGAAAGTCCTGTACTGTAAAGCTGGAACCCTGACAAAATAAAGAAAAAAAAAAACCCTCTCTCACCAGAAGAAGTTCAAAAGAAAGGTAGACTAAGAATGAAGTTTTCAAGCTATGTTCCAAGGCAAGGACTTTTTTCATCTCTAAACCTTTGAATTGTGAATCACGCCAGTAAAAGTTACTACTAGGTTAAAGTTTAAATGGCATAGAAAAAGGGAAGAGAGAGAGGGGGAAAAAGATTAAACATGTTCTGTCTGGACAGTGGAACAAAGACTTTGAATCTTTATCTATGTACCTGTCTATAGACGGTCTAAGTTCCAGGAGTCCCACAGAGGAGTCTGATGAGTTCTCTTATTGTTCGTATTAAGGACGGAAGTAATTGAAAGGAAAAGTAAGAGAAGGGGGGGAAAAAGACCTCAAATCGGATATGTCTGCCTGTATGGTTAAAAAATAATTTAAAGGGAAAGTGACTGTCAAGCAGTTCATATTATGGAAATCTGACCATTGAAGAGAGAATACTAAAAAAAAAAAAAGAGAGAGGCTATTATTCTTTGAAAGAGTTTTCCCTTTCCCCTCCAAATTGACTTAAATAGCACACTGAACATCAGTAATACCTCCCCCCCAGCTGTTTCTAATATTGTCCACTTTCAATATTTGAGAAGAAGCTCGCTATGTAAAAGAGGCAGGGATTTTCCCCAGAGAAATACTTAAGGGACAGTCTGGTCCCACTGTGGAATGAAAGCCTGGGCACCCAAGATCCCCATAGGATTCAGTCTTCTCTTTGGTTCCCAATAATATGGAACTGTAAGAAAATGAAAGGTGAGGCCTTGAGCAAGGTAGGAGAGGGGCATGTAGACCGGGGTCCCTAACCTTTTTGAGCCTGTGGGGGCTCAATTGGAATTCTGACGTGTGCTGGGCACACCCACAAAACGGCCGCCAGAAAATGGCTGCCGAAGGAGCAGCCAATCACAGAACGGCTGTTGCAGCTTACCTTCACTCATACAGTACAGATCCTTATCGCTGCGAAAGCTACGTTTGAAAAACTCTGCAGAGCCAACACAACCTCCCATGCTGAATCTGAAGCCACGCTGGGCAAAAGCCCACCCTGGCCTCACCCACTTTCTAAAAACCAGGGCTTTTTTCGTAGCAGGAATTCCTTTGCATATTAGGCCACACATCCCTGATGTAGTCAATCCTCCTGGAGCTTACAGTGGGCTCTGTACTAAAGGCCCTATAACCCCCGATTTGGAGCCTGCTCCCCCCGCTTGCCAAAAATCTGGAAAGCGGGGGGAGGGGGAGGGGTGTGTGGAATGGCCGCCCTTCCCACCCAGCTCCGATCCCAGCAGCTTCTCTCCTTGCCCTTCCCTTCCCACCCAGCCGGATCGCAGCAGCCTTTCTTCCGTTTTCCCAGGCTGCTTCCGGCCCCAATCAGCTGGCTGGCGGTGGGGGTGGTGGTGGTGGAAAGCCCCAGGACCATGTGCTTTTGCACCTCTGGTGGCAGCAACTGGTGAGTAGGGAGGCCAATCCCCTCTTCAGAGCTGACTAGCCAGAAACGAGGGGGGGGGGCGGAGAGAGGGAAACGTCTTCATTATTCTCTATGTAGAGATCGAGTCTCATAGGGTACAATGGGGAATTGTTCTGGAGGTTTCAGGGGCTCTGGGGGAGCTGTTTTTTGAGGTAGAGGCACCAAATTTTCAATATAGTATCTAGTGCCTCTCCCCAAAGTACTCCCCAAGTTTCAAAACGATTGGACCAGGGGGTCCAATTCTATGAGCCCCAAAAGAAGGTGCCCCTATCCATTATTTCCTATGAAAGGAAGACATTTTAAAAAGGTGTGCTGTCCCTTTAAATGTGATGGCCAGACCTCTCTTGGAGTTCAATTATGCTTGTCACACCCTTGTTCCTGGCGCCGCCCCCCAATGTCTCCTGGCTCTACCCCCAAAGTCCCCAGATATTTCTTGAATTGGACTTGGCAACCCTACTATAAGCTCTTTGAGGACTGGCTACATCAGGGGTGTGTGGCCTAATATGCAAAGGAGTTCCTGCTACAAAAAAGCCCTGCTAAAAACATTTGGTGGGTGCCAGAAGAGGTGATGTTGGACACCATGGTGCCTGTGGGGACCTCAGATGTAGACCTTTATTCTCTATAATGACCCCCCCCCCAACAAAGGAGGGGGAACCAGGATTATTTGGAGTCCTCTGGGAATCCTCCAGGTGTTAGGGCAGTAGCCCTACAGCACAACTCTATCATTTAAGGTTGCCAGGTGTTGGAAAATAGCTGGAGATTTTGGGGCTGGATCCAGGAGAGGGCAGGGTTTGGGGAGGGGAGGGGCCTCAGCACGGTCCAGTGCCATAGAGTCCCCCCTTCAAAGCTGCCGTTTTCTCCAGGGGAGCTGATCTCTGCCAGCTGGAGATCGGTTGTAAAAGGGGGAGATCTCCAGTCCCCACCTGGAGGCTGGCGATCCTAAATGGCCCATCAGAAGCCTTGCTGGGCAAAAAATGCACCTGGCTCCGCCCAGTTCTGCAAGGCCTGCAAGACGATACTCTTCCAGCTCGCTGTTAACTGAACCTGCCGGGATATAAGATCTAATAGGATGTCTAAGAACATCGAATGCCGTCTATAACTAAATGGAAATTAGCACCAAATTGTTTAAATTGTTTTAACTTAATGTTTATCTAAATTGTTTTATTGCGATTTACTGTGTGCCACCCTGAGCCTGCTTTGGTGGGGAGGGCAGGATATAAATTGAATAAACTGAACTAAACTTTCTGAAACACTTGGCAGTTATAATGGAATCCACGGTTGCCATGTTGGGGACCCATGTACTAGGTACTCCAAAAGAAACCGGCCGGGGGGGCGGGGGGAATCTGCAATTTGTTTTGTGTTGTTTTCACATTTTCTCCAGGGGAGCTGATCTCTGCCAGCTGGAAGCTAAGAGGCTAAGCAGGTTAGGACATGAATGGGAGACCACCAAGGAATTCTGGGGTCGCTCTGTACATAAGAACATAAGAGAAGCCATGTTAGATCAGGCCAATGGCCCATCCAGTCCAACATTCTGTGTCACACAGCGGCCAAATATATATATATATATATATATATATATATATATATATATATATATATATATATATATATATATATATATATATATATATATATATATATATATATATATATATATATACACACACACACTGTGGCTAATAGCCACTGATGGACCTCTGCTCCATATTTTTATCTAACCTCCTCTTGAAGGTGGCTATGCTTGTGGCCGCCACCACCTCCTGTGGCAGTGAATTCCACACGTTAATCACCCTTTGGGTGAAGAAGTACTTCCTTTTATCCGTTTTAACCTTTCTGCTCAGCAATTTCATCGAATGCCCACGAGTTCTTGTATTGTGAGAAAGGGAGAAAAGTATTTCTTTCTCTACTTTCTTCATCCCATGCATTATCTTGTAAACCTCTATCATGTCACCCCGCAGGCGACGTTTTTCCAAGCTAAAAAGCCCTAAGCGTTTCAAGAAGAAGAAGAAGAAGAAGAAGAAGATGATGATATTGGATTTATATCCCGCCCTGTACTCTGAGTCTCAGAGCGGTCACAATCTCCTTCACCTCCCCCCGCCCCACAACAGACACCCTGTGAGGTAGATGGGGCTGAGAGAGCTCTCACAGCAGCTGCCCTTTCAAGGACAACTTCTACAAGAGCTATGGCTGACCCAAGGCCATTCGAGTAGATGCAAGTGAAGGAGTGGGGAATCAAACCCGGTTCTCCCAGATAAGAGTCTGCACACTTAACCACTATACCAAACCGGCTCTCAGAGGCCGGCAATAGCCAACCACCTCTGTTAATCTCTTGTCTTGAAAATCTTCTGGGGTTGCCATGAGATGGCTGCAACTGGACAGCCCTTTAAACACACAACGACAACAACAACAGACCAGATACTGAGGCAAACGAATGAAAAAGGCCATCTCTTTCATGCCTTGCCTGTGAATGCCCAAAGGTTTCTGGCCAGCCATTGTTGTATTAAAAAAAACTGATCATGAAGGGCCTTCATCGGATTCAGTAAGTCATTTCTGGTGCCCTTGTGACCTTGTATTCAATAATCGAAGCCACCTGTCGACCGGCTGTGAAGCTGGGCACCATTTACTACCTTTGAAAAAAACCCACAGGATAGATACCGGGTATGTACAATTGCTCTTCATAGGAGCTCCACAGACCTTTGAGCCAAATCCTTTAGGTTGATGTGGATGCTGTGAATGAAGATAATTCCCTTTTTGAACAAAAGAAAATATGATTCTGTTCTTTAGCAATCGCTTTTCGTATTTAGAGCCCAGTTTTAAATCTTGAGGCATGTTTCTTCAGTCTGGTTTTCTCAGCTTAAATAACCTAGCTCCACCAAGAAGGCACAGGAAAGATATCTCAGAACATTTTTTTACATTATCTTCAGAACTGGTGCTAAATCATGAAGGCAGTCTGGAGTCTGTGTGTGTGTGTGCCTTTACCGCAAGAAGTCCCATGCTAATTCTCTTTGGCGGAAGAATCCAATTTCTGAGGGAATGTCTCTCTCTCTCTCCTCTCTCCTCTCTCTCTCTCACTGCGCTGAGATATCGGCCTCTGGACCATCACGCTGGACATTCCTACTGACAAGCTGACAAGGTTTTGTCTTTTGTTTTTCACCTTTGAGTACCTCAGGAGTCATCCAGAAAGGCAGCTACCAGTGGGGAAGCCAAGGTCTCATGGCCAGTTGGTGAAGAGGGCAGAGAGGAAAAAAAAGTGTAGGAGAGAGGGAAAAAAAACCCTACAGAAATCTTTTCAGGGTTTCCGCTTTGTTCCTTTTGGCTGCAATAAATCTTTTTGAAAATTGGTGCGGTGGAATTGGGTAAATGAAAGAGAACGACATGAGGCTAAAACATGGTGGAATCCTTTCAGGAGTTCAATAAGTTTCTACAGTGGGAACAGAGAGAGCCAGCCAGAGAGATGAACTTCATCTCTGATTAAATATCTACCTTCAAATTTATTAGTAATGATAAAGGGAGAAACATATAACTTCTAGAATATTTCCTCATTGAATTTCCTGGAAATTAAAGGCATTCTGCATGTTGCTTATGGTAACACTTACAGGGCCGGCGCGTGGGAGTAGGCAAGGTAGGTGGCCACCTAGGGCGCCACTTCGCTGTGGGGGTGGGAGCCCGCCATCCCCGCTCACACAGTCACTGGCCCTCTGCGTCATTCCTTCTCAGCTCTGAATGATTGGAGCTGAGAAAGAACAATGCCCCCCTGCCCAACTCCCTCCAAGCAATCAGAGCTGAAAAAGAACGCTTCAGAAAAGTGTGTCAGCACAATGACGTCACTTCCTGGAGACATCATCATGCCATGCATGTCTGAATGGAGCCAGGGGGGTGGTGTGGGGTTCTTCCTGGAGCGACAGAACCCCTAGCACTGGGGCTGAACACTTAATTCAGCCTGACCTGGATGACCCAGACTACTTGAGCCGGGAGACATTGGGGGTGGAGCCAGGAGCAAGGGTATGACAAGCATAATTGAACTCCAAAGGAGTTCTGGCCATCACATTTAAAGGTACAGCACACCTTTTAAATGCCTTCCCTCCATTGGAAATAATGAAGGATAGGGGCACCTTCTTTTGAGGCTCATAGAACTGGATCCCCTGGTCCAATATATTTGAAACGTGGGGGGTGTTTTAAGGAGAGGCACTGGATGCTATGCTGCAAATGTGGTGCCTCTACCTAAAAAGAAAACCCCTCCCCAGAGCCCCAGATACCTGCAGATCAATTCTCCATTATACCCTATGGGAATCAGTCTCCATAGGGAATAATGGAGTGCCCAACAGATATTTCCGTTTTGATGACCCTGAAGCGGGGGGGGGGCTTCCAAACCGGGCGAGCCCCTGCCCCCACGTGGGGATTGAGTAACCCAAAGAGCAACATGGAAAAGTGAAGTAGAAACACAGCCCAAAGGCATCCACGAATAACCAACCAACTATGGAAAACTTTATAACAATAACATATTTGAATACAAAAATTACTTATAATAAATACAAATAAACACACGTTTTCCCCAAAGACACAGTCTTATCTTTCAAATGAAAAGTTCCTTATTCAAGTAGATGTCCGGGGAAAAATTCTTGTAAAGCCGTGAGTAGGAATTCCAAGAAGATAGTGATTCTTTCAGTCGAGAAGGCATATACGGAAAAATATACAGCGTTATTCCGCTAAGGCGACACAGCGCAACTTCGTAATTCTTGAAGACGAAAAGACGTACAAGCGAAAAGCGTCATACTGCTATTTCGCAAAAGCAGCAGAGCGCAATTGAGCGACAGGGAAGCGCATATAGCCCTGTTTCACCAGAGGCTTTGACAAGCTTCACTAATCCTGAAACATTCATACAAAGCAAAAGCTGAACTTGTTTTCTGCAGATTGAAGAGCCTCTACCCCACCCCTCCGGGTTTGGTGTGGAGAGCCAGTTTGGTGTAGTGGGTTTGCCCCTACCTCAGAAAGCTTCGGAGAAGTAGCAAGCCCCACAGTGAATGGAAAGGGGTGCCCCCTGAATTTTAAAAAGCCCCCTAACTTTTAAAATCCTGGCTACAGCCCTGCTATTGATCCATCAAGGTCGGTACTGCCTGCTCAGACTGGCAGCGGCTCTCCAAGTTCTCAGACTTTCACATCTCCTACTGCTTGGGCCTTAGTACTGGGAGAGCCAGTTTGGTGTAGTGGTTAAGTGTGTGGACTCTTATCTGGGAGAACCGGGTTTGATTCCCCACTCCTCCACTTGCACCTGCTATAATGGCCTTGGGTCAGCCATAGCTCTGGCAGGAATTGTCCTTGAAAGGGCAGCTGCTGTGAGAGCCCTCTCAGCCCCACCCACCTCACAGGGTGTCTGTTGTGGGGGAAGAAGACATAGGAGATAGTAAGTCGCTCTGAATCTCTGATTCAGAGAGAAGGGCGGGGCATAAATCTGCAGTCTTCTTCTTCTTCTTAACTGGAGGTGCTGGGGATTGAACCTGGGACCTTCTGCATACCAAGCAGAGGCTCTACCACTGAGCCACGGTCCCTCAACTCCCTCCTGAGCCAGTTCCCTCCCCCACCTGAGCCACAGTTCCTCCCCTCCCTCCTGAATCATGGTCCCCTCCATACATGTGCCCGTGCAGGGCTCTTTTTGTAGCAGAGCACATTTGCATATGAGGCCACTCCCCCCTGATGTAGCCAATCCTCCTGGAGCTTACAGAGCTCTTAGTACAGGGCCTACTGTAAGCTCTTGGAGGACTGGCTACATCAGGGGGGAGTAGCCTCATATGCAAAGGAGCTCCTGCTACCAAGAAAGCCCTGTGTATGTACATGGATATGCACCTGTCTCTTCTAATGTGGTGCTTCTGTGTTCCTTTAGTCTCTGACAGGATGCATGGGAGTTAAACAGTTGTCCTTTACTGCCTTCTCCCAAAGCAACCAAGGGGAGATTATCCTAGAGCAGTGATACTCGCTCAGTGGCTCGGGAGCTACCTGTGGCTCTTTCACGTGCCACCTGTGACTTTTCTGAGCATCACTCTCCAAACTGGTGCCGGCCGTATAAGAAAATGAACAAAGCCATTATCCTTTCATGCTTATGGGTGGCAGGTGGTTTCAACTTTGAAACAAGGACTGGAGGACAGGTAAGCTGTAGGCAAGCTGGCCACGGGGGAGGGGGATTGTGGTGATCACCGCTGCAGGAAGTGGTGGTGTGGCTACAGGCATAGACAGTTTCAAGAGGGGATTGGCTAAGCATATGGAGTGGAGGTCTATCAAGGGCTATTAGCCACGGCGTATAGATGGAATGCTATGTCCAGGGCTGGATCTACTCATTTTTTTTGAGTGGGGACAAAATTAAAAAATGGTGCCCCCACTCAAAAAATGGTGTGGGATGGTGTGCCCACTGCCCCAGGCAAAGCACCCTCACCCCCACAAAGCAGCCCCAGTCTTCTGCCCCCCCCCCCCCAGGCACCCACCTCTTTTTTCTTTCCTGGATCTATGCACAGACCCGGGAAAGAAAAAGGAGGAGTGGCACTGCGACTTTTGCGCAGTCCTTACCTTCAAGGATGGCACAAACACCGCCGGGACACCATCACTTTCTCCTCGGGGAGGAGAAAGTGGGGGTGGCGTTTGCACTGGGATGTTCTCTCTTTCTCCTCCCTCGATCTGCTCATGGACCCGGGGAGGAGAAAAACAGTAGGTGGGCTGGCCAATTTGGTGGTCCCCTGATGGCGCATGGGGCAGGTGCCCCTTCTGCCCCCCTCCCCCAGATCTAGCCCTGGCTATGTTTGGGGCAGTGATGCTCTATATACTTGGTGCTTAGGGGAGGGCAACAGAGGGAGGGCTCCTGGAGTTCTGGCCCCAGTTGTGGCCCTCCTGACTTGATCACCTGCTCTGTGGTTCATGTTGTGGAGACAGCAAAATGGCAGAGAGGCAGGGGCTTTTTTTGTGTATTAGGTCACATATCCCTGATGTAGCCAGTCCTTCTGGAGCTTATAGTAGGCCTTGTAGTAAGAGCCCTGTAAGCTCTTGGAGGATTGGCTACATCAGGGGCATGTGGCCTAATATGCAAAGGAGTTCCTGCTACAAAAACAGCCCTGTTAACAGTTATATCTTATTATTGGTTTTGTATTGGATGGGGCAAAAAGTTGTCACATGGCTTTTTTGGTGGATAGTAATGTGGCTTTCTGCCAGACAGACTGAGTAGAAGAAGAAGAAGAGATTGAATTTACACCTTGCCGTTCACTTGGCGTCTCAGAGCAAGTTACCATCTTTTCTCCTTTCCCCTCCCCACAACAGACACCCTATGAGGTAGGTGGAACTGACAGAGCTCTCCGAGAATTGCTCTTGGGAGAACAGTTCTGAGAGAACTTGTGGCTGACCCAAGGTCACTCCAGTAGGTGCATGTGGAGGAGTAGGGAATCAAACCTGGTTCTCCCAGATAAGAGTCCACAAACTTAACCACTACACTACTGACTCTCACCAGTGCTGCTTCTCTGAAGTGTTCTCCTATTCCTAGGGGGAATGGACAGGCGAAGTGTCTCTGATCAACAGCAGAACCTGAATTAGACCGAGGGCCTTGAAAGATAAGAACATAAGAGAAGCCATGTTGGATCAGGCCAATGGCCCATCCAGTCCAACACTGTGTCAGTGGCCAAAAAAACCAAGTGCCAACAGGAGGTCCACCATTGGGGCCAGGACACTAGAAGCCCTCCCACTGTGCCCCCCCCCAAGCACCAAGAATACAGAGCATCACTGCCCCAGACAGAGAGTTCCAACGATAAGCGGTGGCTAATAGCCACTGATGGACCTCTGCTCCATATGCTTATCCAATCCTCTCTTGAAGCCGTCTATGGTGGCTATTAGCCACCACATCGTTGAGACTCTCTGTCTGGGGCAGTGATGCTCTGTAGATAGATGCCCATCTATACAGGAGAACAACCCTTGGTTCGGAGTTTGTGGGGTTTGGAGGGGACGAGTTGTTTCTACCTTGCAAACACCATGCATGTTTGAAATACTGAAGGACAAACATAGCTCCTTAGATAAGCTGCTAAATAAAAGAAACCAGCCAGGAGGTAGTGAGGCCTGCTAGAACACTTGGGCACACTCGGGTCATATTTTAATCATGCAGACAAGCAACTTCCAGGCTGCCTGTGGCAGGCGTCTGACTGAATACCGGTCAGTTCTCGTGCTGTATCGAGACCGCCATAAGGAACTTGTATGTATATCTTTGCATCCTAGACTCTGTAGGCAGTGGGTAGAAGGGACTGATTGGAAGGCAGGTTTATTTTCAAACCCTAAATTTCCTGTTTGTCTCAAACTCACCCCGTGTCTTAAATGATGAGAGGCCTTAGTGGAGGCACAGTGGGGCAGAGACCTTCCCTGTTGTGCTTTTTCTAGGCAGGAATCCTTTGGGTCAGTTGGTGCAGCTGAGGATTTCCTACAGTGCCTTGCAGGTGATTGACAGGAGACCGCAACCAAGAAATCAGAAGGCGATTGAGAACGGGAAAGGCAGCCGTGAATAGAGTTGCCAAGTCCCCCACGGCCTCCGGTGGGGGACTTTTCTCTCTCATGTATAGTGTGTGTGGTGAAATGATGTCACTTGCAAGTGATGTCATCATGTTGGCAATGTCGCGTGCCGGTCGCTATAGGCGCTTCCGGCGAAATGCTATGGTTTTCCCAGATGCTCTAGCAATTAGGGAGGGAAACTCTAGAGTTGTGCTAGAGTGCTAGAGTGGCCAGGAAAACAATAGAGTTTTCCTGGAAGCTCCTAGAGCGGCTGGCATGTGATGTTGCTGGCATGATGATGTCACTTGCAAGTGACGTCATCACACCGGCGATGCTGGAAGGGGATCCAGTTGGGGACCTCCAAAGTGTCAGTTGGGGACCTAGCCACGAAGGAGCTAGAAAACATCTTTAAATGTAAGGATGTGTTGCCAGCAACCAAGATCAAGAGAATTCATAGAATCGCATCCCATCCCATCCCATCCCACAACCTTTATTGGCATAACAGCACACAGGGCTTTTTTTGTAGCAGGAACTCCTTTGCATATTAGGTAGGTAGGTAGGAAGGAAGGAAGGAAGGAAGGAAGGAAGGAAGGAAGGAAGGAAGGAAGGAAGGAAGGAAGGAAGGAAGGAAGGAAGAGACAGACAGACAGATACGGATGAACAGACAAACAGATAGATAGATAGATAGATAGATAGATAGATAGATAGATAGATAGATAGATAGATAGATAGATAGATAGATAGATAGATAGATAGATAGATAGATAGATAGAGCGAGAGAGGTAGAAAAAACAAATACAATATTCTCATTGCCTGCAGAAGATAGTTTACATGTTTTCACACATATTCAAGGGATATTTGGGCACCTGCGGGCAAGCCTGCAGTGGGAGTCAGGTGAGTGTCTTGATATATCAGCAGTGTTTTGAAACAGCCAAGCAGATGTTAGTAGATCTTTGTCTAAGAGATGCACAGGGACATTTTTGAGATACGAGCACGTGAAAGACAGAATTCAGTTATCACAACCCAGTTCTTTTATTCCTGCTTAGGTGCTATTTGTATTTGACAACCTGGCATGATCGTTGGTTGCGTTGTAGGGGAAAAAAAGAAGAGACATCTGAGCTTGTAATTCCTTTAAAAAAAAAAAATCCCACGTGCAGTCTTCCCCTTCACTTTATTTTCCCCGTCTCGCCTTTACATGACTTCTCTGGGCTTTTTATCAATATTTCACTAGCACTTCTAAAAGTCTATTTCATCACCTCTTTTAATAGTATCAAGTATAAATGCATCAACAGATCTACAGCAAGCCTGTTAGTGACCGGGCAAACATGAAAACCTCTACTGAAGTGCAAAGAAGAGGGGATCGCGACGATTTAGCTTTATCTTTAATATATAAATACATACAGCTTGTAAGTGATGTTGCTTCTGTTCCCCTTGAAGGACAGAGATGAAGTTTCTTCCTGCCTTACCGAATGCATAGGAAATTGAAATGGTTTCAAATTTGTCTCGCCTTCCTGCTGTTTTGACCTAAAAATCCTCATTTTGCTTTCACTTCGGCCTTGTGCAAATCAAACCTCTGATCCTTTATTTTACAGTAAACGTATTACTGTTCGATAATTGCGGGATATCCAAATGTTTGTAGTAATCTAGGGAAAGGCAAAATTGCAGATACCCAGCATGTCAAACTGCAGTGTTTAGGTACAAGCTTATACACCATAAGAGGTCGTTGCGATCGGCTGCTCAACACCCCCTGGCCACCCCTGACCCAAAGGATGTCTGACTTGCCTTGACTAGGGCAAGGGCCTTTTTAGCCCTGGCCCCTGCCTGGTGGAATCAGCTCCCTAAGGAGATCTGGGCCCTACCTGAGCTACTGCCATTTCGTAGGGCCTGCAAGACGGAGCTATTCCGCTGGGCTTATGGCTGAGGCAGCGGGCGTCCTATTCTAGCTATTATTCTATCAGTTGGCCTCCCTTGTGGCGACATTGTGTCTTTCAACAGTGCTATCCTGCTATTAATACCATCATTTAATCTGGGCCTATAACTGCTTATCTTGTATGATGTGCCCTTCCTGCCTGTGGTGCACTTAATTTATTGTTCTTATTGTTTCTACTTGTTTAATTTTAATGTATTATTTTAACTCTGAACTGTAGGTTTTTATTGTTGTTACTGTATGTTGCAATCCGCCCTGAGCCCGTTTACGGGAAAGGACGGAATATGAGCCTACTAAATTAAATAAATAAATAAATATTATTTTCCTAGCAGCTATACTTATTGTGAAAGATGTGGGGATCCATAAGAAATCTCATGGAAATTGCCTCACTGGTCCCTATTCTCCTTTGAATCCCAACAATCCCCAGCCAACTTCCTCTATTCTGTCTTCTCACTATCACCTCCCAATCTCATTTTTTGCCTTCTGCATTGTACTTCTTCTCAGGGCTTTTTTTCTGGAAAAATAAGTGCCAGAACTCTCAAGAGGGAAATGGAGAAAGACACAAGTGTCCCTCATGAACTTTTATACATTTTTTTTTGAGAATTTTGTTTCCACAGCAGGAGCTCCTTTGCATATTAGGCCACACACCCATGATGTAGCCAATCCTCCAAGTGCTTACAAAAAAGAGCCTTGTAAGCACTGCTTCTTCTCTCCCCGCCCCCCCTTACCCTATATATGCACAGACAACGTCCTCTGTTTGGGAGGGTTTTAATTCCCCCTCCGTTTTTACGGTTTCAGTTATGGAAACTTGGAGGGTTCCCCAGGTTTGGAGAAAAATCTCCCTTTAGTGATTCTGATACATGGATTTTAGCAGGGGTTGTTTTGCAGAAAAATAGGTGGTAGAGCTCATCCAGGGATTGTGATGCAGCTGTGCCTGCTATTCAATGGACAAGGTGGGACAGAAGAGGAGGAACCCTCAGAAAGGTTCAGGAGCTGGGCTCCTGTGAGTTCCTGATGAATCTGGGGCCTGGATTTAAGTATCTGTAGATTGGGCCACACTTGGGTATTAGAATATATGGAGCAGTGTACTGTGCGGAAGATGATTGTGAGGGACACAGGCACTCATTGGCTAGTGTCCATGCCATTGCTGGTAGAGATAAAAACACTGCCTTCCCACGTGCTGGCCCGACTGTTTGACTGATCACTTTGTGCTCAGCTCTGGACTGTCAGCTGCAATCTTTACATACACATTCTATAAAGTGTATGTGACTGTGAGTAAAAGAAGCAAAACAACGACAACAGATGACTAGGTGAGGGGACATTGATAGGGGCTTATCAAATTATGCACAGAAAGAAAGAAGTTTTTCTTCCCTTCTCCTGTAGCAAATAGAATGTGGAGAGCAGGGGTGGAATTCTAGCAGGAGCTCCTTTGCATATTAGGGCACATCCCCCTGATGTAACCTATCTTTCAAGAGCTTACAAAAAAGAGCCTTGTAAGCTCTTGCAGGGTTGGTTACATCAGGGGTGTGTGGCCTAATATGCAAAGGAGCTCCTGCTAGAATTCCACCCCTGGTGGAGAGCCATCTGATGACACTGATGGACAGTAGATTGAGGAGGCCCTGACCTAAATGACCCAGGTTAGTCTGATTTTGTCAAATCTCAGAAGCTAAGCAGAGTCAGCCCTGGTGAGTACTTGGATGGGAGACCACCAAGGAAGACTGGGGTTGTAATGCAGAGGCAGGCAGTGGCAAACAACCTCTGAAGTTCTCTTGCCTTGAAAACTCTATGAGGTCACCACAAGCTAGGGTTGCCAAGTCCAATGTAAGAAATATCTGGGGACTTTGGGGGTGGAGCCAGGAGACATTGGGGTGGAGCCAAGATCAAGGCTGTGACAAGCATAATTGAACTCCAAAGGGAGTTCTGGCCATCACATTTAAAGGGACAGCACACCTTTTCAATGCCTTCCTTCCATAGGAAGTAATGAAGGATAGGGGCACCTTCTTTTGGGGCTCATAGAATTGGACCTCCTGGTCCAATCGTTTTGAAACTTGAGGGATAGTTTGGGGAGAGGCACTAGATGCTGTACTGAAAATTTGGTGCCTCCAACTAAAAAAACAGCCCCCCCCCCGAGCCCCAGATATCCGCAGATCAATTCTCCATTATTTTCTATGGGAATAAATCTCCATAGGGAATAATAGCGTTCCCAGCAGACATTTCCCTCCTCTCCCCCCACTTTCTGACGACCCTGAAGCGGGGGGAGGGCCTCCAAACCGGGGGATCCCCTGCCCCCACCTGGGGATTGGCAACCCTACCACAAGCTGGCTATGATTGTGATCACCCACACAGTTTCAATCCACTTTCAATGCACTTTCCAACTGGATTTTACTATGTGAACTGGTAAAATCCAGTGGGAAGGTGCATTGAAAGTGGATTGAAAGCGCGTAATTTACTGTGTGTGTGTGTGATCACAGCCTACGTCTTGGTGGCCACACACACAAAGATACAGGAGAGACAAAAAGGTGTGCTTTCTTTTTACACAACGCAGAATTCACTTGTGTAATTCATCACCACACAAGGTGCAGTGAAGGCCGCTAGACTAAATGGCTTCAAGAGGAGATGAGATATATTCATGGAGGAGGTGATTAGCCCTGAAGGCTACGTAGAACTCCCATGTCCAGAGGCAATGTCCCTCTCATCACGGGGGAGCAACAACAAGACTTCCATGCTTGGCTTGTAGGCAGACCTTGAATTCAGCAGGAGCTCCCAGGAGCACAGCTCCTGAACCTTTCTGAGGGTTCCCCCTCTCCCTCCCCACCTCCCTTGTCCATTGAGTAGTAGGTGCAGCTGCAGAACAATCCCTGGATTAGGAGAGCGGCCAGCCAGCCAGCCACCAGGGGCTTTGCCACACCCCCAGCAGCCCTCATTAACCCCTGGAGAAGCCCACCCCACCCTTTCTCCACTTCTTATGTGATTTTGGGTGGCGGGTGGCTTGCTGGCCTTTTGACTGTGGGGGAGTGGCCAAGGAGAGCCGCAGGTAAGCGAGGCCTGGATCTCTAGCCAGCCCAAGCAGGCCTCGCTCGCCCAGGGCTTTCCTTTCTTGCATCCGGTTGCTTTTGGCTGGTGGGAGCGGGGTCAGCATATGCCAATGAGTTATGCTAATGAGCTCCGCCACCTATTTTTCTACAAAATGATCCCTGCTTGCAGGCATCTTTGAGAGTATTTCAGTCAGGAGGGATGATGCTGGCCTAGACAGACGCTCCGTCTGCTCCAGGGGGCATCTTCTCCGTTATAACATGGATGCTGTAATAAGTGCATTATTGCCTTCCTTCTCAGCTACAAAGCTTTTCTGTTCCAGCACACTCTGCTCCGTGCCCTGCCGTGAGACTGCTGTGGGCCTCTCAGGGTCATGGTTTTAATTCTAGAGAGGCCAAATGTTGCGAATGGAATGGATTTTCTTTATTAGCGTCTTCCAAGCACCGGTCGCTCTTGGAATGCCGTTGGAGGAGGGGTGCTTAACGATGACTTGAGTTGTGATTTAATTATTTTTTTTAAAAGCACGACCGAGGAAAGAAAAAAAAATGGTCGATCCATTTCGTCTGGATCCCAGGATTTCACGAGATGGCCGCTCTCGTCATCGAGGGTGCTGTGTTTCCCAGTGTCCTTTGCTTGTTTTCGTATTTCATTGTAATGAGAAACGATGAGGAGAGAAATGAGGTTATTAGGGATTTTATTTCGGCTGCCAGAGAAAGTGATTTTCTTTTCTTTTTTTCTTTTACTTCTCCCCCGCCCCTCCCCCGGTTTGGGTCCCAGCGCACTGTAATTGTGAGGCAGTCTTCTTGCCTTGTAACTTAATACAGCTTCATTGATTGGGTTTAAGTTCATGCATTTGGGATGATTTTTTTTTTAAAAAGAAAAACAAATTTAACTCAGTCGAGAAAACACATGGAATAACACTGAGCGTTTTGGGTTTTCCTTTCAGGAACAGATTTCCTTGTTCGGGATTTGTGTGATGAGTGTCAAAAGACTGATCTATGCTGATGCTTTTATCCCACAGCGGTAAAGCTGCAGTAATGCAGTCCAAGCTCTGCTCACGACCTGAGTTCGATCCTGGTGGAAGCTGGGTCCTCGTAGCTGGCTCATGGTTGACTCAGCCTTCCGAGGTCGGTAAAATGAGCCCCAGCTTGCTGGGGGGAAAGGGTAGATGACTGGGGAAGGCAACGGCAGACCACTGCATCAAAAGTCTGCCATGAGAACTTCATGAAAGCAATGTCACCCCAGAGTCGGAAGCAACTGGTATTTGCACAGGAGGCTACCTTTGCTTTTTACTTCCTTCCAGGCCTCAGATTCAGTGGGAACTCACAGGAGCACAGCTCCTGAACCTTTCTGAGAGTTCCTCCTCCTCCTTCTGAGAGTTCCACCTCCTTGTCCATTGAATAGTATTGCAGCTGCATAACAATCCCTGGATGAGCTCCACCGCCTATTTTTCTACAAAACGACCGCTGCTTCCTTCCATATACCTAGTTCTCCCTTGCCCTCACAATGTGAGACTGGGTGGGCTAGGGTTACCTACTGATGTTTATGGTTGTGTGGGAATTCAAACCCAGGTCTCCTTAGCCTTAGATTACTCTGGACAACAGCCTGCTTCCTATGGTGCCCTGTATTACCCCACCCACCAGTGTAAGTCGTCATTAGAGACCCACAGTCTGAAGTGAGATGAGTAGCAACAAGGGGCAGGGTCTTTTTGTTTGTGGTACCTCAGTTGTGAAATATCTTTCTTGCATCCGTTCTCATGGTGTTGTGTCTCTTCATCTTTTAAGTTAAAATTTTTAAAAGTCAGAGCAGGGGTTTTTTGGGGGGGTGGGGCGGGGGGGTTGTTTTTCCTCATTCAGCATTTCCACATCCCAAACCCACCTCTCTGATCTGCTAAAGTTTGGTGTATCGGTTAATCCATGTTCCCTCTCATGGATTGCTGCCTTGACATGGTGAGAGGGCTTGTGATGTTCAATGAGGCTGTGGGCTATGTCATGCAGGGCCACCCAAGATGGACAGGCCACAGCTGAGATCGCAGACAACATGAGATCCACTGGAGAAGGAAATGGCAACCCACTCCAGTATCCTTGCCAAGAAAACCGCGTGGACAGTAACTAACATGAACTTGAGCAGACTTCAGAGGATGGTGGAAGACAGGAAGGCCTGGCGTGACTTTTTTTCATGGTATCGCAAAGGGTCGGACTCGACTGTGCGACTGAACAACAAAGTGGTTAGGAGCGCAGACTCTGATCTGGAAGAGCCGGGTTTGATTCTCTTCTCCTCCACATGCAGGTGCTGGTGTGACTGTGGGTCAGCCACCATTTCTCCGCAGAGCTGTTCTGTCAAGAGCAGTTCTCAAAAGAGCTCTCTCAGTCCCACCTACCTCACAGGGCGTCTGTTGCGGGGAGGGGAAGGGAAAGGAGATTGTAAGCTGCTCTATGGGAGATGATCCAAATGGAGGTGACATTCAAGCATGTACATTAACATAATGCTTTCAGTATTGGTAAGGCTGTCAGCATTATAATGTAAGAATAAGGCTTTAAAGACATAATGCTGCTGCATACTGAGTCAGACCTCCAGTCCATCCAGGTCAGTATTGTCTACTCAGACTGGCAGTGGCCCTCCAAGGTCCCAAGCAGAGGTCTTTCACATCAGCTACTGCCTGGTCCTTTTCACCGGAGATGCCGGGGACTGAACCTGGGGCCTTCTGCATGCCAAGCAGATGTTCTACCACTGAGCCACGGCCCCTCCCGCTTCTTTCCCCTCCACCTGTGGTCTTGACATTCTCCAAAAAGGACTGTGCCAAGGTTAGTCCTAATGGCTAAATTATGCAAATTCAAATTAAAAATATTTTCCTAATAGAAGATGCATAAATTATTCCCCACAGGCCCACAAGTGACAATAAATTTCATGCTCTTAGAAATTAACATGGCCCACTTATGGTACCTTACTGTTCCATCATGCATTATTCATCGCAGCGACTTCCACCTTCCTTAGTTCTTTAAGGACATTTTGACTTCCCCGCTTTCTACATTTTTAACCTCCTCGTTCAGCATGCTCAGAATAACATTTTGTGCCATGCCTTTGTAGGAGGCTTTTCAAAATCGACAATAAGTTAAAAGTTGGAATTTGGACTGTGCAGTTCTGATCTCTACTAGGGTTGTGAATTTCCAGGTAGGAACTGAAATTCTCCTAGAATTATAACTGACAACAGAGATTCATTCCCCTGGAGAAAATGGCAGCTTCAGAAGGCGGAGCCTGTGGCATCACATCCCTGCTGATCTCCCTCTGCCCTCCCCTGGGTCTGCCCCCAAATCTCTAAGAATTTCCCAGCCTTGAGTTGGCGCCAGCGGTGGAATTCTAGCAGGAGCTCCTTTGCATTTTAGGCCACATCATCCTGATGTAGGCAATCCTCCAAGAGCTTAGAAGGGCTTTTTTTTGTAAGCTCTTGGAGGATTGGCTACATCAGGGGTGTGTGGCCTAATATGCAAAGGAGCTCCTACTAGAATTCTACCCCTGGTTGGCACCCTAATCCCCATTCACCCATGAAATATATGGGATAGTCCTGGTCTATTTGCCATCACTGGTTTTAGAGTGTTCACCTTTAACTTCGCCCTGAGATATGGGACGCAGTTTTGTTTTACTGAATTTGTTTGGGCCTAATTTGATGAGATGATGGAGGATCCTATGAATGGAGCTTCTCGGATCCTATGAATGGATTTTAACAATAGGAAGTGTAGCTACAAGGGCGTGGTGATGGATGGAATTTAGTTCCCCCACAAACAGTTTTGCTGGTCAAAGCTGACTCGCCCATGCAGTTGATATTCCTGAAAGGGAAAAAGATGGGCACTGCCTGTTGCCTGTCTTTTTTCCTTCTAATGTTAAATAGCACAGCATTGGAAGCCTTGACCAGCAGTACTCAACCTGCATGAACCAATCTAAATGGGGTCCTACTCAACTGCTATTTCTGTTGCAGAAATCCTGGCAAGAACCCAGGAGAGCCAGTTTGGTGTAGTGGTTAAGTGTTCGGACTCTTATCTGGGAGAACCGGGTTTGATTCCCCACTCCTCCACTTGCAGCTGCTGGAATGGCCTTCGGTCAGTCATAGCTCTGGCAGAGGTCCTTGGAAGGGCAGCTGCTGTGAGAGCCCTCTCGGCCCCACCCACCTCACAGGGTGTTGTGGGGGAGGAAGATAAAGGAGATTGTGAGCCGGTCTGAGACTCTGAGTGGTGGGCGGGATACAAATTCAATATCATCATCATCATCATCATCATCATCATCATCATCATCATCATCATCATCATCATCATCTTCTTCTTCTTCTTCTTCTTCTTCGTAGATCTCCCATTTGAAGGTTAGATCGATGAGGAGCATATTGCAAAAAACTTAAAGACCAACAATAAAAATTTCTTCAAATATATTAGAAGCAGGAAACCAGCCAAGGAGGCAGTGGGGCCCTTGGATGACCATGGGGTAAAAGGATTACTGAAGGAGGATAGAGAAATGGCTGAGAAACTGAATGCATTTTTTGCCTCAGTTTTCACTGTGGAAGATGAGAAGTGTTTGCCCGCTTCAGAACCTCTAATTTTGGAAGGGGTGTTGAAAGACCTGAATCAAATTGAGGTGATAAGAGAGGAGGTCCTACAACTGATTGACGAATTAAAAACGAATAAGTCACCGGGTCCAGATGGCATACATCCAAGAGTTCTGAAAGAACTCAAAGTTGAACTTGTGGATCTCTTGACAAAAATATGTAATTTTTCATTGAAATCTGCCTCTGTTCCTGAGGACTGGAAGGTAGCAAATGTCACCCCCATCTTTAAAAAGAGTTCCAGAGGAGATCCGTGAAATTACAGGCCAGTCAGTCTGACTTCAATACCGGGAAAGTTGGTAGAAACCATTATCAAGGACAGAATGAGTAGGCACATTGACGAACACAAGTTATTGAGGAATACTAAGAATGGGTTCTGTAAGGGAAGATCTTGCCTCACTAACCTGTTACAGTTCTTTGAGGGGGTGAACAAACATGTGGACAAAGGGGACCCAACAAATATTGTTTACCTTTACTTCCAGAAAGCTTTTGATAAAGTTCCTCATCAAAGGCTCCTTAGTAAGCTCGAGAGTCATGGAGTAAAAGGACAGGTCCTCTTGTGGATCAAAAACTGGCTAATTAATAGGAAGCAGAGAGTGAGTATAAATGGGCAGAATTCACAGTGGAGGACGGTAAGCAGTGGGGTGCCGCAGGGCACTGACACTAAATTGTTCAGGGTAGTGAGAACCAGAGAGGATTGTGAGGCATTCCAAAGGGATCTGTTGAGGCTGGGTGAGTGGGCATCAATGTGGCAGATAAGGTTCAGTGTGGCCAAGTGCAAAGTAATGCCCATTGGGGCCAAGAATCCCAGCTACAAATACAAGTTGATGGGGTGTGAACTGGCAGAGACTGACCAAGAGAGAGATCTTGGGGTCGTGGTAGATAACTCACTGAAAATGTCAAGACAGTGTGCGATTGCAATAAAAAATGGTCAATGCCATGCTGGGAATTATTAGGAAGAGAATTGAAAACAAATCAGCCAGTATCATAATGCCTCTGTATAAATCGATGGTGCAGTCTCATTTGGAATACTGTGTACAATTCTGGTCACTGCACCTCAAAAAGGATATTATAGCATTAGAAAAAGTGCGGAAAAGGGCAACTAGAGTGATTAAAGGTTTAGAACACTTTCCCTATGAATAAAGGTTAAAACGCTTGGGGCTCTTTAGCTTGGCGAAACATCGACTGCGGGGTGACATGATAGAGGTTTACAAGTTTATGCATGGGATGGAGAAAATAGAGAAAGAAGCACTTTTCTCCCTTTCTCACAAAACAAGAACTTGTGGGCATTCAATGAAAATGCTGAGCAGTCAGGTTAAAATGGATAAAAGGAAGTACTTCTTCACCCAAAGGGTGATTAACATGTGGAATTCACTGCCACAGGAGGTGGTGGAAGCTACAAGCATAGCCAGCTTTAAGAGGGGATTAGATAAAAATATGGAGCAGAGGTTCATCAGTGGCTATTAGCCACATTATATATATCTGTGTGTGTGTGTGTATGTATGTGTGTATATGTATGTGTATGTATGTATATGTGTGTGTGTGTGTATATGTACACACACATATATATTGGCCACTGTGTGACACAGAGTGTTGAAATGGATGGGCCATTGGCCTGATCCAACATGGCTTCTCTTATGTTCTTATGATCTTATCTTTCTGTTGTTCCTTCCCTCAATCTCTCCCCACCTTCCTTTTCTTCCTCCTGTTTTGGCCTACTTTGTTCTCCTAGGGACTTTCACACTGCAGTGACTTCAGCATTAAAGTACTTCACTTCTGGACTGGTTGCCCTTCTAACTCAGTAGGAAGTTAACGGAGTTGACAGAGTTAGAAGAGAAGTTTACTGCTGAACTTCTTGCTAGAATAAACTCGAAGTTCTGCTTCCGAGTAGACCTCCAGATGCCCTTTATTTTAGTTGGGAAGATTTAAGGTCTAGCTGGGTGTTATTTTGCCGTGAAACATTATTAAAAGAAATGAGATTTAGCATGCATAAACTTATTTAATCCATAGAATCATAGAGCTGGAAGGGGCTAAACAGGCCATCTAGTCCAAACTGCACCCACCCACCCAGCTCAGTGCAGGATCAGCTTACAACAGGGGTGGCCAAACTTGCTTAACATAAGAGCCACATAGGCTGAGAACAGATGGGCAATCTGGGGCGGCTGGGAGGCGTCCCGAATTGGGGTGGCTCAAAAAGAGCTGTCCTGGAGCCTCCAGATAGTCCCCGGCGATGAGGGCCCCATCCCGTCCGTGAGGCGGCTGGGCGCCTCCACACGGGAAGGCACCCTAGAAGCCAAATTCCCCTTTCCCCCCCCCCTTGTGGGGCAAGTGCTCATGCTCACAAGCATACCAGCGCTCTGATTGGTTTCCTTTGAAAAAAAAACCCGGAACAGCTTGGGGCAGCTTGGCAGTTTCAGACCACCAAGTCGCCTCGCTTGTGCCCTTCCCCATCCAGACGGCGGGGAGGCAACTGACAGCCAGCTCAAAAATTTGCTACCATTTTGGAAGTAGTAGCTTTTTTGAGCCTGGAGGACGGGATAGGGATGGCTGGTAGATGTTGCTGTCTGCAGGGATTTTTGGGGCCGACTTCAGAGGCGTATCAGAAGCAGCCATAGAATAAACATCAGATGTTTAAGAGCCACAAGACATGAATGTCAAATGTTTGAGAGCTGCAAGGCAGAAAGGAAGGAAGGAAGGAAGGAAGGAAGGAAGGAAGGAAGGAAGGAAGGAAGGAAGGAAGGAAGGAAGGAAGGAAGGAAGGAAGGAAGGAAGGAAGGAAGGAAGGAAGGAAAAGAAATGGGGGGAGAGAGAGCAAGGTGAGAAAAAGCAACTTTAACTTTAAATGCATTCTCCAAGCCACTGGCTGGCTTGGCTTGGGGAAGTGATTTAAAGAGACAAATGCCTTCTCCAAGGCAGCTGACAGGGCAGTGGGGGCTTTGAGAGCCACACAATATGTGTGAAAAAGCCACATGTGGCTCGTGAGCCACAGTTTGGCCACCCCTGGCCTAGAACATTTCTGACAAGTGTTCATCCAGTCGCTGCTTGAAGACTACAAGTGAGGGGGAACTTACCACCTCCTTAGACAGCCCATTCCACTGCTGAAATACTCTTACTGTAAAAAGTTTTCCTAATATCCAGCTGGTATATTTCTGCCTATAACTTAAACCCATCCTGGGCCAAGGGAGGCCAAATTGAAGACTACTCGGGAACGGGCCTTCTCTAGTGCAGCTCCACTACTGTGGAGCCAGCTCCCGGAGGAAGTACGGGCCCTGCAGTGTTTGGACCAATTCCGCAGGGCCTGCAAGACCTTTCTCTTTAAAATGGCCTTCGCTTAATGCTGAGCCAAGATAGATTCGCTGAAGATGCTTTTTAGCCACTGAATTTTACAAAAGATCTGAGTTATAGCACCATAACGTTAATTTAATATAAGTCGTATAAGTTGTAATTATTGTGTAGTATGGTTTTACTGTGTATTGTATTTATGTGTTGTGAGCCGCCCTGAGCCTGCCTTGGCGGGGAGGGTGGGATATAAATAAAAAGTTATTATTATTGTTATCCTCTGCTGTCTTCAGGGACAGCCCACTGCCTTCCTCTAAGTGACAGCCTTTCAAATACTTAAAGACAGGCCACATTTTGGGCAGGAGCTCACAGGAGCGGTGCTCCAGAACCACTACATTTTATTGTGCTCTTTCTTTCTTACCTCCCCTCCCCCAAAATGCTTGCTTCCGGGCTCCGTTGTTCAACCCCCCTGTGAGAATTTTGCTGAACTTTAAGATTTGACAAATTTTCTAATATTTTCCCCCACACAAAAAAGGGAAAATAACTCAAACATATAAAGCAGAAAGATGGAAATCTTCATCATATCACTGCGGCCACATAGGAGAAAGTCATTTAAAAAGTATGAGGGGAGTAAGGTTTGATGATGACAATTCTAATTCAAGAAGCCTTTTAAGGTAGATGGTGAGCTGATATAATTGAGTCCACCTTCTGGTGATGTCAGGGGTGTGTGGTGTATGCAAATGAGTTGTGCTAATGAGCTCCAACACTTCTTTTTCTACAAAATGACCCCTGCTTAAAGAGAACAATGATGTCCCCCCCTTAACCTTCTCTTCTCCAGACTGAACATTCCTATGTCCCTCAGCCTCTGATCTTCCTCATCTCTCTCTTCTGTCCCTGTTCATTTGAGCCAAGGCCTCCAGAACGGCACACAGTAATCCAGGTGCAGCCTGACCAATAAAGATTACAGCAGGACTATGACATTTTGCATTCTGTTATGCCTCTGTTGATACACCCCATCCCCCTGCCCCACAAGACGTTAAGCTATTGAACTAGCTTGGGTTGTCAACCTCTAGGTGGTGGCTAGAGATCTCCTGAGATTACAGCTGATCCAGGCAATAGACATCAGTTCCTGTGGAGGAGCTAGCCACTTTGGAAGGTGGACTTTATAGCATTATACGAAGAAGAAGAAGAAGAAGAAGAAGAAGAAGAAGAAGAAGAAGAAGAAGAAGAAGAAGAAGAAGAAGAAGAAGAAGAAGAAGAAGAAGAAGAAGAAGAAGGATTAGCCTGTTTAGGCTGGAGAGGAGGGGATGTTTAGCCTGGAGAGGAGGCGGTGGAGAGGTGATATGATCACCATCTTTAAGTACTTGAAGGGCTGTCCTATAGAGGATGGTGTGGAATTGTTTTCTGTGACCCCAGAAGGTAAGACCAGAACCAGTGGGTTGAAATTAAATCAAAAGAGTTTCCAGCTCAACATTAGGAAGAACTTCCTGACCGTTAGAGCGGTTCCTCAGTGAAACAGGCTTCCTCGGGAGATGGTGGGCTCTCCTTCCTTGGAGGTTTTTAAACAGAGGCTAGATGGCCATCTGACAGTGATGAAGATCCTGTGAATTAAGGGGGAGGTATTTGTGAGTTTCCTGCATTGTGCAAGGGGTTGGACTAGATGACCCTGGGAGTCCCTTCCAACTCTATGATTCTAAGAAGAAGACTGTAGATTTATACCCCGCCCTTCTCTCTGAATCAGAGTCTCAGAGCGGCTTACAATCTCTGTTATCTTCTCCCCCCACAACAGACACCCTGTGAGGTGGGTGGGGCTGAGAGAGCTTACAACCCCAGAACCAGCTAGAACAAAGTAGGAGTCAAGTTACACCTTTAAGTTTATTCAGAACATAGCTTTCATGTGCTCCAAGTGCACTTCATCAGATGAGGAATCAGGTACAATGAGCAGAGCTACATGTAGCTGGTTGGCAGTGATTTAGAATGCAAAATGGTACAAATTTAAGCTCCAATGACAGAATAGTAAAATGAACAAATTGAGCAAACCTTTGATCTGGGTAGCATGAGCGTGAGAAAGCAATAAAACAGTAATAAAACACGGCTGCCCACCTGGATCTATCTAGAATCAGCTAATAAGAGGTTTTAAATAGCAACACACAATCTAGTCATCCAATGGCTAAAAAAAGGGGAGTAAAATCTCCCAGATCCAGTATTTTGGAATGTCCTTTCCCATTGTGAGTGACTATGAAATTAAGCATTCAGATCTGGCAACAACACCCCCTTCCTTCTCCTCCCAACTCTCCCTGGAGATTTTTGCTGTTTTGGAACAAAAAAACACAGCCACCCCAGTGCGTGTCTGTTAGCACAATGGAAGCGTCTTATGTTACGACAAGAAAAGGCATTTCTGGAAGGCATTTCAATGAAGAGACAGACCTGTACAGGCACATAGAAGGGCAAAAAAAGAAAAAAAAACAGTAACAAGGAAGAAAGTGGCTTAAAAATGTTAAAGGAATGTCGAACCGTCCCCTTTATTTTGTGCTAACTTAAGGTTAAGCAAGCCTATTTGCTTGAAACCTTGAAGGAATAAAAAAGACAGTACCCTCCCTTTTCTTTGGGCTGCAGTTAAATAAAAATTGACGACCTGCTGGTTTAGTGAGTTATTGTATGTAACATGGATCTCCCCCCCCCCCCTTGAAACCCCCCCTACATCCTGCTTCTTTATTCACGATTTCAAAGAGGGCAATGCCCTTAAAGCATCTTTAAAAGGAAGCGACACGGATTAAAATGGCAGTAAGGTTTGGGTTTGTTTGTTTTTTTAACGGAAACCCCCTTTTCCCCTACCTTTCACATTTGGTTTCTATTGGGCTTTTGAAAATGAGGTTGTTGGGTTTTTTTAAACATACATATATTCATATACGTTCAGTGTAAATGGTTGATACGATTTTGGTGGTGTGTCAGATTAGCTTCTATGGGTAATGTTCTTCTTTTTTAAAAAAAAGATTCCAGTTGCTGGAATTATTGCTGCTGATTTTGCTTCGGGCAGTGTCCGCTGGGGAGCCGATACCTAGAGTTCTGTTGATATCCCTGTCACTGGGAAGGTAAGAGGAGTTCGCCTGGCATTCCACATGAGGCACAGACGAGAAACAAATTGCATTTTCATATGCCTCCAGAAGGGAGAGCGCACAAGCATTGTCGGAGAGATGATTTTTTCCCCCTCCCAAACATTGCCGTGTTTGCAAACGGCAGACCTCCAATGAAGCTGATGGGCAGTAGACGGACAAAAGAAAATACCCCTTTACACAAAGAGTGATTAAAATCTGGGATTTGCTGCCAGAGGACATAGTGAGGGCCGCAGAAATAAGCAGCCACCCCCCAAAGCCTCCTGGGAATTGCCAGTCGCATATGGAAGTAGGCGGCTGTTTTCAGAACTTCCATACGGCTCCTTCAGAATTTCTCCCCACCAAAGCAGTTAAAGCCCATAAGTAAAGACATTCATCGTGTCAATACAAAAAATCGTAGCAATAACCTTGGGAGGTAGATTAGGCTGAGAGAATAACTAGACTGGGGTGGTCAAACTTGCTTGATGTAAGATGCTTGAGAACTGCAAGACAGCAGTCTAAGATGTTTGAGAGCCATATAAAGAAGGAAGCAAGCAAGCAAGAGAGGGAGGGAAAAGGGAAGGAAGGAAGAAAAGAAGGGAGGGAGGGAGGAAAAAAGGAAGGAAGGATGGAAGGAAGGAAGACGAAGAGAGGAGGATGGAGGGCGAGGTGGAAAGAAAGCAATTTTAACATTAAATGTATTCTCCAAGCTGCCAGCTGGCTTGACCTGGAGAAGTGATTTAAAGAGAGAAATACCTTCTCCAGACCAGCCAATGGGGTGATGGGGGCTTCGAGAGCCACACAGTATGTGTGAAGAGCCACATGTGGCTCCTAAGCCACAGTTTGGCCACCCTTGAATTAGACCAAGAAAACACTGATTTAATTCATTTACACCCTGCTTTTCTCTCCAATGAGAACCCAAAGCAGCTAACGTTGTTCTCCTCTCCTTCATTTTGTCCTCACAACAAGCTTGTGAGGTAGGTGAGGTTGAAAGAGAGAGTGACTGGCTAAGAGAGACAGGCCCAAGCAAAACTTCCATGACAGAAGTGGGGATTCAAACCCAGATCTTCCAGATGCTAGACCAGCCCTTTAACCACTAAACAACACTTGACGCTTCATGAGGGAATGAGCATTTGAACCTGGGCCTTTCCAGTCAGATGCGCTAACCAATACACCGAATGGCTGCTCCAAATGATGGCAAATCTGGACCACGAGCAAAACCAATAAGTTGTTTTTCTTGCAAACGTAGTAAGAGAATAAAAGTAAAAGGGAGTGGGCAAGCCGTGGGGAGAAAGTGATCTTTTGATAAGCTAATTATTTGGAGGAGGGGGTGTGGGAGGGGTACCTGCACCAGCCTCGAGTAAAGCAGCACGCAGCATCTGCAGGAATAACCAAACTAATCTAAAACAGCGGCTTCCCTGCGGAGGCATAGAAATGTCACAGCCCGTAGAGACCTGCACTGCATTTATGCGAGTCGGCCTTTTCTGCCACACGTTCAACAGACCTTTCTGGAGAAGGGCCAGACTTCCTTAAACAACCTTAACGCGCCGCTTAAAAAAAAAAAGAGAGAGACCAGCGATTTCGAAAATCTACCTTTGTGCAAAGTGGTTTTTTGGAGCTAGCTTTTCTCTCCCACCTGAGTGTCTCTTTTCTGCCAGTGACAAACCAGGTGCTGGATCTTGGGAAAAAAATATTTTGGATGCCAAAGTCATCACAGGTTTTTTAGGAGGAGAATGGCCGTCCTCCTGGCATTTAATCCAATCAGGAACGAATTTCTTGGGGACGTGTACAGTTGATGTAATAAGAGGCACTGTGGTGTAGCTGGAAAGGGCAGTAGGCCGTGGTGGATCCAGGCTCAAACCTCCGTTCTACTGCAATGGTCACTGGGTGAACTTAAGTCATTTATTCTCTGTCAACCTAATCTATCTCACAGGGCTGTGAAGAGGGTCCCCAGCCTCCAGAGGGGCCTGGAGGTCTCCAGTTTTTACCACCGATCTCCAGCTGGCAGAGATCAGCCCCCTTTTAGAAAATGGCTGCTTTGAAGGGTGGGCTCTATGGCACTGTACTGTGCTGAGGCCCCTCCCCTCCCCAAACCCCACCCTCTCCTGGATCCACCCCCAAAGCCCCCCAGATATTTCCTGCATCTGACCTGATAACCCTATCACCTAAAAGGGTTTCCAGTCTCGTGTTTTTATAACTGATCTCCAGCTGGCAGAGATCAGCTCCCCTGGAGAAAATGGCTGCTTTGAAGGGTGGACTCTATGGCGTTGGACCATGCTGAGGCCCCTCCCCTCCTCAAACCCTGCCCTCTCCCAGATCCACCCCCAAAGTCTCCATGTAGTTTCCAACACAGACCTGGCAACCCTAGCTTTGAGGATAAAATGGGGGAAGGGAACGCCATCCATGCCATCTTGAGCTCCTCAGGGAAAAGCGGGGGGCGGGGTCCAAATGTGACAAGTAGATAGCAATACGGAGGGCTTTTCAAAGGCAGGAACACACAGAAACACCGTTCTGGCTGGCTTTGCACCAGGGGTGTGGCCTAATATGCAAATGAGGCCCCGGGGGCTTTTTCTATTAAAAAAAGCCCTGGCAATATGGATAGAGTGATTGAAGAGTATTGTTACTAGGACTTGCTAGACCTCTGCCCCCAAACCGTAGAAGCTTTGGGGGCTGGGACACAGGGAAGGGAAGGGTGGATTGACATCACAACATCTCTGCCAGGTTCCCCTCAAACGCTACAGTAAATTGGTTGGTTGATTGATGGGTGCCTCTTGTCATGGATCTTTACATTTATAGACCACACCGCTTGGCTGGAACTGGACTCCGTCGGTTCATTGCAGAGAAGCAAGGACGCCCTCTGGCCATCACGAATTTTCAGACCGACCGAAACTGGATTAAGCCTGGACGGAACAGTGCAGTTATTTTATTAGCTGCTAATCATGGTAGTGCCTGCTAGCCCTCGTTGCTAGTGAGACAACTTTGTCCCTTTACATTTATGTGATTTTTAAAAACCAAAAATATCCTCTCTTGACCTTTCAGTGCTGTGTTTTGGAGAGTGTGGTTGCGAAGCGCTTCTGAGCTGCTTCTCTCCTCCTCCTCTTTTAAAAAAGAAATGCTTGCAGAACTTTGAGACTACTAAAGAGGCTTGTAGGGCCCTCATATTTTTCTCGCGCTTCTTGTGTGCCTCACATCTCCGCAGCTGCTCAGCAGCTAAGACCATGACCTGCCTGGTGCTGTTTTGCCCTGTAGCCTTTTCTCCTTTGACCTGTTGTTTCTCAGAGTTTCCTTGGTGCATTTCAGAGTTTCCTTGGCACGCCGCATGCAAAACGCACCAAGGGCAGCTGGAGGCCTTTGCGTAGGGCAGTCGGTCTTGCCCTTTCTCTCTGGTTGACCTTGAAAGGTCTTCCCATACCTGATGCTGCCTTCCCCCAAGAACAATCTCAATGCATTCTTTCTTTCTGAAGGAAAAAGGGTACGCTAAATATATTTACCCTCTGAGTTGTTGGGTACCTTGGCTGCTGAACTTCTGCATGAAAATGAACATTTACTCTAAAGGAAGATTACCCTGAATGCGAGACATCCTCTTAAAAATGTCACACACACGCACACACGCTGGGGAAAGTTGTTTAATATAGTAGAGTTTGCCCGGTTAAGAAGTGTGATACTGAGTGCAGTGAATAAATCTCCCAAGAAGTATATTGCAAAAAAAGGGGTAAACTCGGGGGTTTTTTAGCAGGAACGCACAGGCCATTGGCCTGATCCAACCTGGCTTCTCTCAAGTTCTTAGGAATGCAGTTCCGGCTGGCTTGGTGTCAGGGGATGTGACCTAATATCCAAATGAGTTCCTGCTGGGCTTTTTCTACAAAAAAGCCCTGTGTGAAACAATGGTATCACCAGGGTGTGTGGCCTAATATGCAAATGAGTTCCTGCTGGACATTTTCTATTTAAAAAGCCCTGGGTAAACTTACATTTATTCAAGTAGATCCAGGTCACGTTCAGGTTGCGGTCAAAAGAAGAGAGAGAAGCCTAATCTAAAGAGTACTTTCCCTATCACAAATGGCCGACTTGTCCAGCATCAGGTGTATGGAGTATGAGGGCATTGTCTCTGCAGGAGAGCAGAGAAATGTGTCTCTGTGGAAGGCCATGTGAGAGAGTGAGAGGACAAATGGAGAGAGAGAGGGAGGGAGGGAGGGAGGGAGGAGGGGTCACAGGGCAGCTCCCAGGCTAAAACAAAGAAAGGCCTCTCATTCAAGGAGAGAACATGTATACATCCTTAGAGAGCCAGTTTGGTGTAGTGGTTAAGTGCACGGACTGGGAGAACCGGGTTTGATTCCCCACTCCTCCACTTGCACCTGCTGGAATGGCCTTGAGTTAGCCATAGCTGTTGTAGGAGTTGTCCTTGAAAGGGCAGCTTCTGGGAGAGCTCTCTCAGCCCCACCCACCTCACAGGGTGTCTGTTGTGGGGGAAGGAGATAAAGGAGATTATAAGCTGCTCTGAGACTCTGATTCAGAGAGAAGGGCGGGGTATAAATCTGCGGTCTTCTTCTTCTTGATGAAGCGAACCCCCCATCCCCTGTCTAGGCATGCTGAGTTGCTCACTTCAGCACACACACCACTTATTATTGGACATAAGTTATAACTATAACTTGTATGTGAATGTAAGAGTCCAGTAGCACCTTAAAGACCAACAAAAATGATGGTAGGTTATTAGCTTTCATGAGTCATGGCTTGCTCCTTCAGATACTGCTAGAAAGGGAGTCCATCTGTCCTATAGATTGGAAAGTGAAGGGATTTCAGATTCCAAATAACACTAGAGGACAATGTCAATAGAAGTTGTGATTGGGTTAGGTGCAATATGTAAAGAAGGAGCAAGCGTGAAGAAATCAGCATCGGTAATGAGACAGGAAACCTAGGTCCAGGTGGATGGCTTGTCTTGAGCTTCATTGTCAGTTGCAATCCAGTAGTCTTTCTAATCTCCCTTTCAAATTCCTTTGTAAGATAGCTGCTACTTTTAGGTCAGCCATTGAATGTCCTGGAAGGTTAAAATGCACTCCCCCCTCCCAATTTTTGAATGTTGCAGTTTCTGATGTCAGACTTATGTCCATTAATTTGTTGTCAAAGAGACTGGCCAATAGAGAGAGAGGAAAGGCATTGCTGACACATAGTGGTATAAATCACATTCGAGGACAAGCAGGAGCAGGAACCTGAGATGGTCTGGCTGATGTTGCTGGGTCCAGTGATAGTGCTGCTAAGATCTATAGGAGAGCAAAGTTGGCATCTTGGTTTGTTTGCCGGCCTTGGTATCAGAGTCTAGTTTACTGTTCAGTAGTTTATCATTGCGGGTGAGAAATTGTTTTAAGTTAGGGGGCTGTCTGTAAGTATGAGGGCATTGTCTGACTGCTCCGCATCTACTATCTCTGTACATACCACACATAACCCAATCACACCTTGTATTGTTATTTGCCCGCTAATATCATTTGGCATCAGAAATCACTCCACCTTCGAGTCCTCACAGACTCTTACGACCTTAGAATGGCTACAGAAAGCTCAAGAACTCTGTATTTTAGACAGGGCTTTTTTTGTGTGTGTGTGTGTGTGTTTTTAAAAAAAGCCCAGCAGGAACTCATTTGCATATTAGGCTACACCCCTTGATGCCACCATTGTTTTGCACAGGGCTTTTTGTAGAGAAAGCCCAATGAGAACTCATTTGCATATTAGGCCACACCCCCTGATGGCAAGCCAGCCAGAACTGCGTTCCTGCTCAAAAAGGGCCGTGGTTTTAGATGAAATCACTGATTTCACCCTCACACCAAGATACAGATCGATCTAACTGAAGATTCATTGCTGTCTGGTTCGCCTTTCTTGAATACTTGGCTAACAAAGAGGAATATAACAGTTTATTAGAGGCAATTAATACCATTTACTGAATATTATCATAAATGCATTTTATTTTCTTCTTTTTTATTGTTGTTTTATTAGTAATAATGGACCAACTCATCATTCTTTTTTTAAAAAAAATTACTGTATGTTTGTAAATTTTGTACCTTTACATCCTTTCAATAAAGGGTTGGTTTTTTTTGGAGAAAAAAAAATCACTCCACTTTCCAATCTATAGGACAGATGGACTCACATTCTCGCGGTATCTGAAGAAGCGAGCCGTGCCTCATGAAAGCTCATATCCCGCCACCAATTTTGTTAGTCTTTAAGGAACTCCTGGACTCTTACTCTTTTCTACCACTGCAGACAGACCAAGAGGATTACTCATCTTGTATGGTAATGTAAGACAGCCCTCGCTTTTCTTAAGGTAAAAAAGGTAAAGGTAGTCCCCTGTGCAAGCACCAGTCGTTTCCGACTCTGGGGCAATGTTGCTTTCACAACGTTTTCATTGCAGACTTTTTATGGGGTGGTTTGCCATTGCCTTCCCCAGTTATCTACACTTTCCCCCCAGCAAGCTGGGTACTCATTTGACCGACCTCGGAAGGATGGAAGGCAGAGTCAACCTCGAGCCGCCTACCTGAAAACTCAGCTTCCGCCGGGATTGAACTCAGATCGTGAACAGAGCTTAGGACTGCAGTACTGCAGCTTTAACACTGCTCCACAGGGCTCTTTCTTAAGGGCATACCATCAAAAACTTTGTAACTCAAGACAGCAAATTGACATCACTAAGAAGTGATTGCTAAGAAGGAGAGCCAGTTTGGTGTAGTGGTTGAGTGCGTGGACTCTTATCTGGGAGAACCGGGTTTGATTCCCCACTCCTCCACTTGCATCTGCTGGAATGGCCTTGGGTCAGCCATAGCTCTGGCAGAGGTTGTCCTTGAAAGGGCAGCTGCTGTGAGAGCCCTCTCCAGCCCCACCCACCTCACAGGGTGTCTGTTGTGGGGGAGGAAGGTAAAGGAGATTGTGAGCCGCTCTGAGACTCTTCGGAGTGGAGGGCGGGATATACATCCAATATCTTCATCCACCTCACAGGGTGTCTGTTGTGGGGGAGGAAGATAAAGGAGATTGTGAGCTGCTCTGAAACTCTTCGGAGTGGAGGGCGGGATATAAATCCAATATCTTCATCTACCTCACAGGATGTCTGTTGTGGGGGAGGAAGATAAAGGAGATTGTGAGCCGCTCTGAGACTCTTCGGAGTGGAGGGTGGGATATAAATCCAATATCTTCATCTACCTCACAGGGTGTCTGTTGTGGGGGAGGAAGGGAAAGGAGATTGTGAACCGCTCTGAGACTCTTTGGAGTGGAGGGTGGGATATAAATCCAATATCTTCATCTACCTCACAGGGTGTCTGTTGTGGGGGAGGAAGATAAAGGAGATTGTGAGCCGCTCTGAGACTCTTCGGAGTGGAGGGCGGGATATAAATCCAATATCTTCATCTACCTCACAGGGTGTCTGTTGTGGGGGAGGAAGGGAAAGGAGATTGTGAGCCGCTCTGAGACTCTTTGGAGTGGAGGGTGGGATATAAATCCAATATCTTCATCTACCTCACAGGGTGTCTGTTGTGGGGGAGGAAGATAAAAGAGATTGTGAGCCGCTCTGAGACTCTTCGGGGTGGAGGGCGGGATATAAATCCAATATCTTCATCTACCTCACTGGGTGTCTGTTGTGGGGGAGTAAGATAAAGGAGATTGTGAGCCGCTCTGAGACTCTTCAGAGTGGAGGGCGGGATATAAATCCAATATCTTCATCTACCTCACAGGGTGTCTGTTGTGGGGGAGGAAGATAAAGGAGATTGTGAGCCGCTCTGAGACTCTTCGGAGTGGAGGGCGGGATATAAATCCAATATCATCTTCTTCTATCTTCATCACTAAGAAGTGATTGCATAAAAACAGTTAGAAAACCCCCAATCCTACCGTATCTAAACTCCCTTCAAACACGACTTTCTATTCTGGATAATCATACAGAATCCAGTTCCTTTAAACAAGAAAAAAAGCTATAATTACCCTCCGCATCAACAGAAAGCCCATTTGAAAAAAGAGAAAAACCTAAAGGAAAGAACATCAGAACTGGGAGGGGTAAAGAACTCCACACTGTCTGTACTTGTGCAGTCGGAACAAAAACAGCCTTAATAATTTCCCCCTAACTATCTAATTAGACAAATAACAAAGGCTTAATTACACATCCAGTTAATCGTCAACTTCGTTCTCTTGAATGCTTTTAACGAGGAACTCAAAACTGGCAATGGCTTTCGGGCTGTAGCGCTGTCACCTACTTTTGCTCATGGTTGTATCCATGGAAAAAGTTTTGTTTCTTATTGGCGGGACTGTTCTTTTTACTCACTGAAATGCTGGTGGTTTGATGGGAGACTGAAGAAGCCAGCCTTAAGTGCTGAACAAACAAGCCACCTCCCACTCAGGTAGGGTTGCCAGCCTCCAGGTGATCTCCTGGAATTACAACGGATTTCCAGATGACAGTGATCAGTTCCCCTGGAGAAAACGTGTGCTTCAGAGGGTGGATTCTATGGCACTATAATCTGCTGAAGTCTCTCCCTTCCCTTCCCCAACCCCCACCCCGAAGCTCCAGCCTGTGTGGTCTGGTGGTTAAGAGCAGTGGACTCTAATCTAGAGAACCAGGTTTGATTCCCCACTTCTCTGCCACATGAAGCCTGCTGGGTGCCATTGGGCCAGTCACGGTTCCCTCAGAACTCTATCAGCCCCACCTACCTCACAATGTGACTGTTGTGGGGAGAGGGAGGGTCATGTGATTACAAGCCACTTTGAGACTCCTTAGGGTAGAGAAAAGCGTGTTATAAAAACCAACTCTTCTTCTTCGACAACCAAAATCTCCAGGAATTTCTCAACTCGGAGTTAGCGACCCTATCTTTGGGAGCTGAACAGGTCATCCATCTACAGTGAATGAGCAGGGCTTTTTTTGTGGTATATAATCATGTCCTATGTTGAACCTGTTGTGCCAGTCTCTCGAGAAGCTAAACTGATTGCAATTTGATATCCCCTTATTAATTATCTTACTGAAAATGAGGTTATCCTCATTGGTGGTGAGAACCAGAGAGGATTGTGAGGAACTCCAAAGGGATCTGTTGAGGCTGGGTGAGTGGGCGTCAACGTGGCAGATGCGGTTCAATGTGGCCAAGTGCAAAGTAATGCACATTAGGGCCAAGAATCCCAGCTACAAATACGTTGATGGGGTGTGAACTGGCAGAAACTGACCAAGAGAGAGATCTTGGGGTCGTGGTAGATAATGTCAAAGACAGTGTGCGTTTGCAATAAAAAAGGCCAACGCCATGCTGGGAATTATTAGGAAGGGAATTGAAAACAAATCAGCCAGTATCATAATGCCCCTGTATAAATCGATGGTGCGGTCTCATTTGGAGTACTGTGTGCAGTTCTGGTCACCGCACCTCAAAAAGGATATTATAGCATTGGAGAAAGTTCAGAAAAGGGCAACTAGAATGATTAAAGGGCTGGAACACCTTCCCTATGAAGAAAGGTTGAAACGCTTAGGGCTCTTTAGCTTGGAGAAACGTCGATTGAGGGGTGACATGATAGAGGTTTACAAGATAATGCATGGGATGGAGAAAATAGAGAAAGAAGTACTTTTCTCCCTTTCTCACAATACAAGAACTCGTGGGCATTCGATGAAATTGCTGAGCAGACAGGTTAAAACGGATAAAAGGAAGTACTTCTTCACCCAAAGGGTGATTAACATGTGGAATTCACTGCCACAGGAGGTGGTGGCGGCCACAAGCATAGCCACCTTCAAGAGGGGTTTAGATAAAAATATGGAGCACAGGTCCATCAGTGGCTATTAGCCACAGTGTGTGTGTGTGTGTGTGTGTGTGTGTGTATATATATATATATATATATATATATATATATATATATATATATATATATATATATATATTTGGCTGCTGTGTGACACAGAATGTTGGACTGGATGGGCCATTGGCCTGATCTAACATGGCTTCTCTTATGTTCTTATGTTCTTATCCCAAATAACCATATCTATAAAAGAATGTTATACTTCTGATTACTATTATTGTGATTACCTGCGCTTGGTGTTTGCGATTATTTACCTTGTGCATATAGTGTTGCGATGTATATATTATGTTTTTATTTCTTAATGCATTTGATTATTTAATTTCAAGTTTGGTGATAATTATGATGAATGTATTATTGGGTTATATCCCTTTTAATGTGGTTTAGGATTTTAAATTGTTGAAGCTCTTTTGTATTCTGCCCCGGTCATTCCTCCAGATCTATAGTTAAAGACTCAGGGACTTAGGAGCCCCTGGTTTTTGCATGATTCAGTAAGATGCCACCTAACCTAAGCCACTGCAAAAGAGAGATTTTGGTAGCCCTGGGTCTCTTCTTTTCACAGAAATGTATAAATTGGCTCATCACATAAAACCGATCTTTCCAACCCCTACCCACCTTTTTTGGAAAAAAAAGAAGTAAAAGTCTAATTGCCTTATGGTCATTTGAAGAATGGATGTTCTTCTCCTGGGAGGTTTTGCACTGAACCGAAAGATGACTGACTTAGCAGCTGATTAAACAAGAAAAGGAGAGTTAACCTTGGGACGCCGGTAGGTTTTTCCTTGTGTTGAAAATTGGGTTTAATTGCTGCTTTATAGTGGAAAGATTGTTGTCTTTCTGAGATTATTCTTTGGTCTTTTTTTGGGGGGGGGCAGGCTTTCAGCAGCCTTAAAGTGAAGGGGGTGGTGGTTTATGGCTAAATGCTAGAGCAGGGGTGTCAAACATGCGGCCCGGGGGCCAAATCGGGGCCCCAGAGGGCTCCTATCAGCCCCCCCCCCCGAGCAACTGGCTCTTGTCTGCTTCCTTCTCCCTCTCTCTTGATTCCTTTTGCATCTCAACTTGCTTTGCAAGGCTTGCTCGATTGCACACAATCTACAGAGCAAAACTTCTATTTTCTCCAGAAGAGCCAGTTTGGTATAGTGAGTGTGTGGGCTCTTATCTGGGAATTGTCCTTGAAAGGACAGCTGCTGTAGGAGCTCTCTCAGCCCCACCTACCTCACAGGGTGTCTGTTGTGGGTGGGTGGGGGGGAAGGTAAAGGAAATTGTGAGCGCTCTGAGATTGAGAGTATAGGACAGGATATACATCCAAAATCATCATCATCATCACCACCACCACCACCTCTTCTTCCTCCTCCTCCATTGGTTGAGGCTCCTCCCCCTCCTGGTTCCCTGGGGAGGGGGGGGAAATAGCCAGAGCTTCCTTTGCCCAGTTTCCTGGATCCCATGGGAGAAATACAAAGAAAGCACCTTTAAGACCAAGAAGTGCTAATGTTTTAAAGATTGTTTATTTTAAGGGTTTTTTTAAAAAATATATATATTTAGTCGTGTTTGTCTGTGTCCTTTAAAAAGTTTATATCTCTGCCACGTAATCTTAAATACGGCACACACGGCACGGCCCGACACAGCCTGGCCCGGCCCGACAAATTCTCATTTATGTCAGATCCAGCCCTCATGACAAATGTGTTCAACACCCCTGTGCTAGAGCATGCGCTTGGCATGCAACCTCCCCACCCTCTGGTTAAAGAGTCTCCGGCAACAGGGGTAGGAAGTAGGTCTACCAACACCCCAGTGGGAGTGGGGGATCCTCTGTTCCCCCAGTCCTATTGCTCACTTCTGCCCTGAGCAGCAGCAGGAGAAAAATTAAGGGGGGGGGGAAGCAGCTTTGTGTACTTGCTGGAAACTGATACAGGAAGTGACAAAAAGTAGCTCTAGAAATTTCTAGAACCATGAGAAATGCTAGGAAACACTGTAAGCTTTTTGCTAAAACCATAGCATTTCCAAGAAATTCCTTCCTTGGAGGTTTTTAAACAGAAGTCATCGGACAGTCATACTGATTCAGTGAATTCGGCAGATCATGAGAAGGAGGGCAGGAAGGGTTGCATCAGTGCTTAGTTCTCGTGGCCCTTTCTTACACGCCCAGGGAAGTGCTGATTGCCACTTTCGGGTCAGTCAGGATTTTTTCTCCAGGTCACTTTGGCCAAGGATCATGGAGGGTTTTGCCATCTTCTGGGCATGGAATGGGATCATTGTGTGTGTGTGTGTTGTGGGGGTGGGGGGTGAAGTATTTGTGAAGTTCCTGCATTGTGCAGGGCTTGGACTAGATGACCCTGGAGGTCCCTTCGAACCCTATGATTCTAATCTGTCTAATCCCCTTTGAAAGCCATCTATGGTTGCGGTCATCACCTCATCCTCCGCCAGCAAATCCCACAGTTTAATCCCCTTGCTGCCTCCATCCACAGAAGGGTTGTGCTTAGGGGTAGAATTCTAGCAGGAGCTCATTTGCATATCAGGCCACACCCCCTGATGTAGCCAATCCTCCAAGAGCTTACAAGGCTCTTTGTTGTAAGCTCTTGGAGGATTGGCTACATCAGGGGTGTGTGGCCTAATATGCAAAGGAGCTCCTGCTAGAATTCCACCCCTGGTTTTGCTTCATATAAGGAACTTAATAATACAGCACAAGTCTTTTTGTTCAGAGAGACCCACATTTCTAGCATCGCCCTGCCCACCTTGGTTAAGGGACTCCTTCCCCACCCATTAACCGAACCAGCCTTCTTCAAACAGCCTCCTACCCCTTTGTGGGGCTGTTTCCCCACCTGAAATCCCACCTTGCGGGTACCTACCAAAGAACGGCTCTCCCTGAACAGAAAGCATTTCTCCTTCGTGCAGATAAGAAAGGGCTCCATCGTTATGCAAGAGTTTGCACCCTAGGGAAGTCAACCGTGTATAAAAGCAGAACTTTCAAAGTCCGACTGTATAGAAAGAAGACATTCTATTGCTTAAAAAAAAGGGAAAGGGGACAGAGAACGAATCTTTGTGAATTAGTAGCGTTCGTTATCCGTCCTCTGTTTTATAGGCTTGCCTTTTTTCCCTCCCCCCTTCTGCACTTTGCCGGAATATAAAATAAGAAAGGCAGCCTTTCTCCCTGGACCACAGCGGCTACCTTTCTGATTGGATGCCACCTCCGGCTAGTCCGGTAGAATCAAGGCGGCAGAAGCTGGGAAACACGCAGAGCTGCTGTGCCTTGGAGGATGTGCAGCAAGTTGCCTTTCAATATGTTTTTAAAGGCATTTTTTTTGGGGGGGGGGAGAGGTTTAAAGTCACTTTGCTGCCTGCCAGAAACTTATTGGAGAAGGGAGGGAGGCGGTGGGAAGAAAGCACGCAGATTCAAGGCCGCTTTGACAGACGGCGGGTTCTGTAAAAGCTGGAAAAAGGGTTTTGTTTAAAAAATTCGGAGGGGGGGTTTAAATGTGCGAGGGAGGCGAATTAACAAGGGGAAGGGAACAGGTTGCATCAGGGAGTCATAGGACTTCGGTAAACGAGAGTGAGAATAAGGTGGCCTCATTCCGGCTTGGGTTGCAGGCATCTGCTTTGTGTAGGGTTGCCAAGTCCAATTCCAGAAATATCTGGGGACTTTTGGGGGTGGAGCCAGGAGACATTGGGAGTGGAGCCAGGAGCAAGGTTGTGACAAGCATAATTGAACTCCAAAGGGAGTTCTGGCCATCACATTTAAAGGGACCGCACACCTTTTAAATGCCTTCCCTCCATTGGAAATCACGAAGGATAGGGGCACCTTCTTTGGGGGCTCATAGACTTGGACCCCCTGGTCCAACCCTTTTGAAACTTGGAGGGTGTTTTGGGGAGAGGCACTGGATGCTATGCTAAAAATGTGGTACCTCTACCTCAAAAAACAGCCCGCCCAGAGCCCCAGATAGCCATGGAAAAATTCTCCATTATACCCTATGGGAATCGGTCTCCATAGGGAATAATGGGGTGCCCAGCAGACATTTCCCTCCCCCCCACCGCTTTCTGATGACCTTGAAGTGGGGGGAGGGCCTCCAAACCAGGGGATCCCCTCCCTCCGCCTGGGGACTGGCAACCCTAGCCTTGTGGCATGTGCTATTTTGCGGTCCTGGTGGGTTGATGTACTTTGAGAGCTGCAGCAAATTCATCTGGGCAGCTGTATTTCTGGATCTTGCAAAATATGGGTGTGTTCTTGGAGAGGATGCAATCTTCTGGCTTACACTGGTTTTTGCCGGCAAAATCACACTTTCGCCACTTTATATGTGATTTTGGGCAGTGGGTGGCTTGGTGACCTTTTGACTGGAGGGGATGATCCAGGAGAGCCCCAGCTGGGTGAAGCCTGCTTGGGTTGGCTGGATCTATAGCCAGCCCAAGCAGTACTTGCTCTTCCGGGGCTCTCCTTTTTTGCATCGGGTTGCTTTGGCTGGGGGTGGGGAGCAGCATATGCTAAGGAGTTACACTAATAAGCTCCACCACCTATTTTCCTACAAAACATCCCTGAGAATGGGGATTTGACCTTGGTTCTCCCAGATCCTACAGTTGGGCATCTTTCACTCATGCTGAATCATGCCGATTCAATCCACTTCAGTGTCCTTTTGCAAATGCATTCTGCCATTTCATGCAGTGAAATCAAGTTGCAAAGTGGATTGGAAGTGGATTGAAAGTTCATTATTAGTGTGTGTGAAAGTGCCCGCAGTCTGTCACTCTGTCTACTATACCACATGAACAAATATTACACACACGTCTTTATTAAAACTTGTAATACTTTCTTTGCACAGAAAGGTAAAATACATATGTATGCACTTTACAACGTGACCATGCTAGATGGAGATTTTTTTTTAAAAAACAAACAAAAGCTGGGAATAACAGTCCCCATAAGACCAGCATAAGGAAAAATTTGGGAATTATTTTTTGGCACCAGTGGGAAAAGGAAACACACATGTACCATATAAATCACTGATCACCATTTGCATCATTATGCATCTCTCTTTGCCTTGACACCAAGGTTAGTAAATACAATTCCTACAAGAGCTATTAAACCATGTGGGAATCCTGCGCTACCCTATTTAATTTCATCCTGTCAAGCATGCGGTTTCAATGACAAGTTTGATACAAAACTACATTTATTGATAGACCAATACTTTCAGTGTAACAGATTCTTGAGAGTAATGCTAAAGATACATTGATACAATACTTTTAAGGCATACTTCAAAGGATTCCAAAAGGTGGGGCGAGAGTAGGGTGACCATAATGTCTGAAGGCCAGCCAGGGACACGGGGGGGGGGGGGGGGGGGTTGCCGCCGGAAACAGGAAGTGACGTCACTTCCGGTGACGTCACTTCCGGTGATGTCATGCCACCACCGGAAACAGGAAGTGGCATCACTTCCTGTGACATCATTTCCCCCGCGTCACCTGCCGGAAACAGGAAGTGACTTCACAGCACTTCCTGTGACGTCCCCAAAAATCCCCCAAATATCACCGCCGGAAACAATTTTGCTCTCAAATCCTGTATATACTTCATCAGTATATGGGATAAGGCACTTTCTCAACTGTGCTGCATAATGCAGCCTATTTATTTTGTCCTGTTGGCTCTGTTGGCTCTATCTGCGCCACCTTCATCACTTTCGGGGTGTGGATCCCCCAGTGGGGTGGTCTCCCGACTCCCTCCGCTGACTGTTTCTGATAGCCCTGCGCCCCCTCTTTCATTTGATATGTGTCCCGTGCGGGTGCCACCCTCCGCCGGGAGATGCCGCAAAATGAGCCCCCTTGAGGCTTATGCGGCAGGGCTCGGGGGAAGCGAGCTAGACTGCTGTTCTTTTGAGGGGTTATAGAGTGTTTCGAGCCCGTCCCTGTGGCATCGGTCCCATCGTTGTGGGACCCAGGGGGCCGGCGCAGCGGCACGCCGAAGCAGCCTGTCACTAATAACACCGGTCAAGATGCAGGACAGGAACCTGGAAGTGACCGACAGGCTGCTTCAGCGTGCTGCTGCGCCGGCCCCCTGGGCCCCACAACGATGGGACCGATGCCACAGGGACGGGCTCGAAACACTCTATAACCCCTCAAAAGAACAGCAGTCTAGCTCGCTTCCCCCGAGCCCTGCCGCCATAAGCCTCAAGGGGGCTCATTTTGCGGCATCTCCCGGCGGGAGGGTGGCACCCGCACGGGACACATATCAAATGAAAGAGGGGGGCGCAGGGCTCTCAGAAACAGCCGGCGGAGGGAGTCGGGAGACCAACCACTCCACTGGGGATCCACACCCCGAAAGTGATGAAGGTGGCGCAGATAGAGCCAACAGAGCCAACAGGACAAAATAAATAGGCTGCATTATGCAGCACAGTTGAGAAAGTGCCTTATCCCATATACTGATGAAGTAAATACAGGATCTGAGAACAAAATTGCACTAGAAGACACAAACACAAAGCTCCCTTACACTGAATCAGTGCTTGGGTCCACCAAAGTCAGTATTGTCACATAAGAGAAGCCCTGTTGGATCAGGCCAGTGGCCCCTCCAGTCCAACACTCTGCGTCACATAATAACATAAGAGAAGCCCTGTTGGATCAGGCCAGTGGCCCATCCAGTCCAACACTCTGCGTCACATAACAACATAAGAGAAGCCCTGTTGGATCAGGCCAGTGGCCCATCCAGTCCAACACTCTGCGTCACATAACAACATAAGAGAAGCCCTGTTGGATCAGGCCAGTGGCCCATCCAGTCCAACACTCTGCGTCACATAAGAACATAAGAGAAGCCCTGTTGGATCAGGCCAGTGGCCCATCCAGTCCAACACTCTGTGTCACATAAGAACATAAGAGAAGCCCTGTTGGATCAGGCCAGTGGCCCATCCAGTCCAACACTCTGCATCACATAACAACATAAGGAGGGAGGGAGGGAAGGAAGGAAGGAAGGGAGAAAGGGAGGGAGGGAAGAAGGGAAGAAGGAAGAAGGAGGGAGGGAAGGAAGGAAGGGAGGGAGGGAGGGAGGAGGAAGGAAGGGAGGGAGGGAAGGAAGGAAGGAAGGAAGGAAGGAAGGAAGGAAGGAAGGAAGGAAGGAAGGAAGGAAGGAAGGAAGGAAGGAAGGAAGGAAGGAAGGAAAGGAAGGAAGGAAGGAAGGAAGGAAGAGGGAAGGAGGGAAGGAAGGAAGGAAGGAAGGAAGGAAGGAAGGAAGGAAGGAAGGAAGGAAGGAAGGGGAGGGAGGGAGGGAAGGAAGGAAGGGGGGAGGGAAGGAAGGAAGGAAGGAAGGAAGGAAGGAAGGAAGGGGGAGGGAGGGAAGGAAGGAAGGAAGGAAGGCAAGGGAGGAGGAAGGAAGGAAGAAAGGAAGGGAGGAGGAGGGAGGGAAGGAAGGAAGGCCGCCCCCGCCCCCCCCCTGCTTTCGGCCCCCTTACCTTATTCCAGGGCGGCGGAGTCCAGCGGCGGCGGCGGCGGGGAGTCCTCCGGCGGCGGCGGCGCGGCGAGGGAGGGAGGGAGCTGCCGGCGCTGGCCTCCAGGGACCAGCGCCGGCTGCTCCGCGGCTTCCCCGCGGCCTCCGCTGCTCCCTGGAGGCCCTCCAGAGACTCTGGAGGGCCTACAGGGACCAGCGGAGGCCGCGGGGAAGCCTTCGCTGGCCGGCGCTGGTCCCCGAAGGCCTTCCAGAGCCTCTGGAAGGCCTTCCGGGACCAGCGCCGGGTGCCCCGCGGCTTCCCCGCGGCCTCCGCTGGTCCCTGCAGGCCCTCCAGAGACTCTGGAGGGCCTGCAGGGACCAGCGGAGGCCGCGGGGAAGCCTTCGCTGGCCGGCGCTGGTCCCGGAAGGCCTTCCAGAGGCTCTGGAAGGCCTTCCGGGACCAGCGCCGGGTGCCCCGCGGCTTCCCCGCGGCCTCCGCTGGTCCCTGCAGGCCCTCCAGAGACTCTGGAGGGCCTCCAGGGACCAGCGGAGGCCGCGGGGAAGCCTTCGCTGGCCGGCGCTGGTCCCCGAAGGCCTTCCAGAGCCTCTGGAAGGCCTTCCGGGACCAGCGCCGGGTGCCCCGCGGCTTCCCCGCGGCCTCCGCTGGTCCCTGCAGGCCCTCCAGAGACTCTGGAGGGCCTACAGGGACCAGCGGAGGCCGCGGGGAAGCCTTCGCTGGCCGGCGCTGGTCCCCGAAGGCCTTCCAGAGCCTCTGGAAGGCCTTCCGGGACCAGCGCCGGGTGCCCCGCGGCTTCCCCGCGGCCTCCGCTGGTCCCTGCAGGCCCTCCAGAGACTCTGGAGGGCCTGCAGGGACCAGCGGAGGCCGCGGGGAAGCCTTCGCTGGCCGGCGCTGGTCCCGGAAGGCCTTCCAGAGGCTCTGGAAGGCCTTCCGGGACCAGCGCCGGGTGCCCCGCGGCTTCCCCGCGGCCTCCGCTGGTCCCTGCAGGCCCTCCAGAGACTCTGGAGGGCCTACAGGGACCAGCGGAGGCCGCGGGGAAGCCTTCGCTGGCCGGCGCTGGTCCCCGAAGGCCTTCCAGAGCCTCTGGAAGGCCTTCCGGGACCAGCGCCGGGTGCCCCGCGGCTTCCCCGCGGCCTCCGCTGGTCCCTGCAGGCCCTCCAGAGACTCTGGAGGGCCTGCAGGGACCAGCGGAGGCCGCGGGGAAGCCTTCGCTGGCCGGCGCTGGTCCCGGAAGGCCTTCCAGAGGCTCTGGAAGGCCTTCCGGGACCAGCGCCGGGTGCCTCGCGGCTTCCCCGCGGCCTCCGCTGGTCCCTGCAGGCCCTCCAGAGACTCTGGAGGGCCTACAGGGACCAGCGGAGGCCGCGGGGAAGCCTTCGCTGGCCGGCGCTGGTCCCCGAAGGCCTTCCAGAGCCTCTGGAAGGCCTTCCGGGACCAGCGCCGGGTGCCCCGCGGCTTCCCCGCGGCCTCCGCTGGTCCCTGCAGGCCCTCCAGAGACTCTGGAGGGCCTACAGGGACCAGCGGAGGCCGCGGGGAAGCCTTCGCTGGCCGGCGCTGGTCCCCGAAGGCCTTCCAGAGCCTCTGGAAGGCCTTCCGGGACCAGCGCCGGGTGCCCCGCGGCTTCCCCGCGGCCTCCGCTGGTCCCTGCAGGCCCTCCAGAGACTCTGGAGGGCCTACAGGGACCAGCGGAGGCCGCGGGGAAGCCTTCGCTGGCCGGCGCTGGTCCCCGAAGGCCTTCCAGAGCCTCTGGAAGGCCTTCCGGGACCAGCGCCGGGTGCCCCGCGGCTTCCCCGCGGCCTCCGCTGGTCCCTGCAGGCCCTCCAGAGACTCTGGAGGGCCTGCAGGGACCAGCGGAGGCCGCGGGGAAGCCTTCGCTGGCCGGCGCTGGTCCCGGAAGGCCTTCCAGAGGCTCTGGAAGGCCTTCCGGGACCAGCGCCGGGTGCCCCGCGGCTTCCCCGCGGCCTCCGCTGGTCCCTGCAGGCCCTCCAGAGACTCTGGAGGGCCTACAGGGACCAGCGGAGGCCGCGGGGAAGCCTTCGCTGGCCGGCGCTGGTCCCCGAAGGCCTTCCAGAGCCTCTGGAAGGCCTTCCGGGACCAGCGCCGGGTGCCCCGCGGCTTCCCCGCGGCCTCCGCTGGTCCCTGCAGGCCCTCCAGAGACTCTGGAGGGCCTACAGGGACCAGCGGAGGCCGCGGGGAAGCCTTCGCTGGCCGGCGCTGGTCCCCGAAGGCCTTCCAGAGCCTCTGGAAGGCCTTCCGGGACCAGCGCCGGGTGCCCCGCGGCTTCCCCGCGGCCTCCGCTGGTCCCTGCAGGCCCTCCAGAGACTCTGGAGGGCCTGCAGGGACCAGCGGAGGCCGCGGAGAAGCCTTCGCTGGCCGGCGCTGGTCCCGGAAGGCCTTCCAGAGGCTCTGGAAGGCCTTCCGGGACCAGCGCCGGGTGCCCCGCGGCTTCCCCGCGGCCTCCAATGGTCCCTGCAGGCCCTCCTGGAGGGCCTGACAGGGACCAGCGGAGGCCGCGGGGAAGCCTTCGCTGGCCGGCGCTGGTCCCCGAAGGCCTTCCAGAGCTCTGGAAGGCCTTCGGGGACCAGCGCCGGGTGCCCCGCGGCCTCTCCGCGGCCTCCGCTGGTCGCTGGAGGCCCTCCAGAGTCTCTGGAGGGCTTCCAGCGACCAGCGGAGGCCCACGGAGAGGCCTCCACCACTGCCGCCGGGCCCCTCCGCCGCCGAGGGCGGGGAAGGCGGGAAGTGAGGGAGGGAGCGTCCCTGCGCGTGCGCAGGGGCCCTGCGCAGGCGCAGGGACGCTCCCTCCCTCACTCCCCGCCTTCCCCGCCCGCGCCCGCGGCCCACCGGCTCCTGGGCTGCCTAAACCGGGACCTTTAATGGTCCCGGTATAGGCAGCCCGGGATCCGGGATTGGGTGGCCAGATCCGGGAATGTCCCCGGGAGACCGGGACGGTCTGGCCACCCTAATCTGAGATACTCTTTCACACATAAACTATCATAAATGTCTACATTCTCATGGCGTTATCAGGACTCCGTCCTTGCTTTCTCCAGATGTGTCGCACTCCCTAAGAGGAATGTATGGGAAGGTACTGATTACTCTTTCTCAAGTTAGTTTCGTTTCTCTCTACTTCTACTTTGCAAGCAATAAAGTAAGAAGGGGGAGGGGGAAAAATAACAGAGTTAACAGACCTTGGTCCTCCATGACATTTCATAGGCCAGCTTTATGGAGGACCCTAAAACAATCAATTACCAATGGAATTCTACCATGTTTGACACATCCTTCCTTCCAGTGGCTCCCTCAGCTCTTGTGTTGTCTTTCCCCAGTCTAGGTCTCTGGGCAACCTCTGTGGTGGAGAAGCGCTTGCCAATCTGTGTATTTCCCTCTCTTTTTCCGCTTCACACATGGCTGACACATTTGTGGGTCAGCACTCAGAGGCTGCCTGAGGTCCTGATGCTAAGCATGCTTACTTGAGAGTAAGCCTGCATTAAGTTCCTTCTTGGTCTCCAGGATACACTCAATATGCGTGAAAGAGCCACATGCGGCTCGCGAGCTGCAGTTTGGCCTCAATGGCAAATCACCCCGTAAAAAAGTCTGCCGTGAAAACGTTGTGAAAGCAACATCACCCCAGAGTCGAAAATGACTGATGCTTGCACAGGGGACTACCTTTACCTTTTTTTTGGCTATACCAAGCTGCCTTCCCTCCCATTTCGTGAGTCCTGCTCAAATTACTAAGTAACATATTGGGAATGGCTAGCCCCTTTCAGAAAGCCTGGAATGCAGAGTTATGCCCTGGAATTGGTAGGAGACCTTTAAAAGTATTTAGGATTATTGAGTAGGGGTTTTTGATTCAAAGTGAGGCGCAGGCGAGACCCAGCTCTTGTCTTTCCCAGAAATTAAGCGCTGGATTTTAGCAGACAGTCCTTGTGTCTGTGATATCATTCCTGCACACACAGCTTTTATAATGGGAAAACTCTTACGGAGGGGTTTAAGAAGACGGCCTATATCACGAGAAGTAATCAATGCGGTGATCAGTCGCCATCTGAGAGGATGTCCTTTATAGGAAAAATATCGATGGGTCACAACAGGGGGAGGGACCCCGGCGACTTCAGGAGCTGCTGTGAGAATCCTACATCCGTTTTTTTTAGTGTTTGTAAGGGTAAGGAAGCGAGAAGTATATTTTTGATGCTATGTCCAGATTGCTCTCTGCTGATTAGTTCCCCACTCTCCCAGAGTCTTCAGAGCTCAAAGGCAACAGGAATTGTGTTTTCTAGGGGTGGTGGAGGGGGAAGGGCATTGATCATGGCTCTGAATTGTGAAATGAAGGTATTCATAGCTTATGTCTTACAGAGTAGCCATAAGTAGAATAGCATAGACAGCTTCAAGAGGGGATTGGATAAACATGGAGCAGAGATCCATCAGTGGCTATTAGCCACAGCGTATTGTTGGAACTTTCTATCTGGGGCAAGTGATGCTCTGTATTCTTGGTGCTTGGGAAGGACAACAGGGTGAGGGGCTTCTGGTGTCCTGGCCCCACTGATGGACCTCCTGATGGCACCTGGAGTTTTTTTTGGCCAATGTGTGACACAGAGTGTTGCTCTGGATGTGCTATTGGCCTGATCCAACATGGCTTATCTTATGTTCTTAGCCTCTTCTAAGCCCATGGACCACTTAGACCAATGGTGGCCAAACTTGTTTAACATAAGAACACATGGAATAAAACACCACATGTTTGAGAGCTGCAAGATAAGGAAGGAAGGAAGGAAGGAAGGAAGGAAGGAAGGAAGGAAGGAAGGAAGGAAGGAAGGAAGGAAGGAAGGAAGGAAGGAAGGAAGGAAGGAAGGCAAATAGATGGGGAGGGAGAAGGGAGGGAGAGATGGAAAGAAAGCAACTTTAACTTTAAATGCATTCTCCAAGCTGCTGGCTGACTTGGTTTAAAGAAACAGATGCCTTCTCCAAGCCAGCTGGTGGAGTGGTAGGGGCTTCTAGAGCCACATAGTATGTGTGAAAGAGCCACATGAGCTCCTGAGCCACAGTTTGGCCACTCCCGACTTGGATGTAAGGAGAACCCAACTGATTCATTTGTGAACGCTATGAACTTTGTGTCTGTGTATGAAGGAACTGAAATTGGGTTCTATTTAACAGCCTGAAAACTGAGGAAGATTTGAATTGAAACTTCTTGGAATATAAGGAGGACAAAATGGAAAGATGATGAAATAATTGTATAAGCTGGCATATGACTAGACCTGTTTAATTTTGTGAATGACTGTTATGTATATTTTTGCATTTTGCTATGGAATATATTGGGGAAGGCAATGGCAAACCACCCCGTAAAAAGTCTGCCGTGAAAACGTTGTGAAAGCAACGTCACCCCAGAGTCGGAAACGACTGGTGCTTGCACAGGGGACTACCTTTACCTTTATGGAATATATGTATGATTGAAAATCAAGAACTGTTTGTATGCTATTTTGGAACTTAGCGGTTTTTCTATTGCCTTGCCTTGCCATAGCGAACAACTTGTTGCTCCAGTAACTTCCCCCTTCACATCCCTGGAACAGAGAGATTCAATGCCGCTTTTGGGTAGCATTAGAATTAGGCTTGCCCTTTGCCTGCCTTGGGCCCGAGTTCCACCACCCTTGACGATTTGAGGAGCAAGAGAAAAACGGGGGGAGAGCATCGATGGTGATACTCTAGGAACTTCTCCAGTAAAGATCAAAGAGATTGCGGAGATTCCTAGAGTGTTCCCTGCAGTTGATGTCACATTCTTATGTAACACTGGAGGAATTTCCCCAGTCTCTGTGATCATACAGACTGGGGTGTGTGTGTGTGTGTGTGGAATTCCTAGAGTGTCACATCCTGCTGAAACTCTGCCCTCTCCAGGAACCAGCCCCCGTTTGCCAGCCCTGCCAGTCCAGCAACTCTAACTGGAAAGGAATATCTTTGTGTCCAACACTAAAACAGTTTGTCAGATAGCTGTAGGGCGATTATATCTAAAGGAAGGCTTGGAAGGCTTTGAAAAGGAGGCGGACGAATCATGGGCTGTCAGTGGCTACTAATCAAGATGGATATCCACTTCCTCCAGTGCCTCTTTAAATCGCTTGCTAGGGAGCACAGGCAGGATGATGCCATTGCAGTCTTTCTGTTTGTGGTAGGGCCTTTTTTTGTTAGCAGGAACTCCTTTGCATATTAGGCCATACACCGCTGATGTAGCCAATCTTCCAAGACTTTACAGGGCTCTTCTTACAAGGCCTACTGTAAGCTCCAGGAGGATTGGCTACATCAGGGGTGTGCGGCCTAATATGCAAAGGAGTTCCTGCTACAAAAGAAGCCCTGGTTTGTGGGCTTCCTAGGGGTAGATGGTTGGCCGCTGTGTGAACAGAATGCTGGACTCGCTGGGCATTTGGTCTGATCCCGCAGGGCTCTTCTGATCTGTTTCCATCCCCGTCATCTCGAATAGGAGACCCAAGATCAGCCTCAGCCTAAGACTGCAGAACGGAAGCGGGTGCAAACTGTGCGACGAACAAAAACACACACCCAATTCTGGCCACAGCAAGGCTTGGGAGGCAAATTCAGCATGCACGTAGTTGCCAGACAAATCTCTGAGCTTTTGGGCGCGGCTCAGAAAATAAAACCCGCCCAGAAAAACTGGTGCAAAAATGCTAGAAAACGTGCTGATGGTGTTTTCCAGCCTTGGAAACACTGCTGCCTGCCAATAACAGAGTTCCCATTTATCGCAATGGGACTCAGATCTATATAAGTATAGGACAAGCACTATTTCCTTTTGTTGGCACTGTGTTTTTTGGATGGAGTGGGTGTATGAGTTGCAAAAGAACTTTGCTGCTGGCTCTGGTGGGAGGATTGTGTGGCTACAGGGGTGGAATTCTAGCAGGAGCTCATTTACATTTTAGGCCACACCCCCTGATGTAGCCAATCCTCCAAAAGCTTACAAAAAAGAGCCTTGTAAGCTCCAGGAGGATTGGCTCCTCAGGGGTGTGTGGCCTAATATGCAAAGGAGCTCCTGCTAGAATCCCACCCCTATGTGGCTAGCTTCCTCAGTCAGGGGGCGGGGGACTTGGCTTTGCCCTGGGTTCCTCCCGTGTTGCGGTTCAGTTTTTGTGTGCTTGTTTGTTTGCTGTGAAGGGTGGGAAAATTGGGATTGAATTCCTCTCTCGCATTGGGAGCATTTTTGTTTAGTGGGATTTTCCTGCTTTGCTGTCTGCTTCCTTGGTGTTTTCCCTTCCTTTTTCTTTTTTACTTTATTCCACCACTCCCCCCTTGGGTTGCAGTAAGGTAAGGGATTGTTCTTTGGGTATTTTTTTCCCAGGCTGCTTTTTTTTTGGCTGGGGGGTGTTTAATTTAGCTTATCTGCCATTTTATCCCCCCCCCCCAGCCTGTTTGGGGGGACTTGTTCCAGTCTCGGGGAATGGTTTGGGGTAATTTTAATGTCCAGATCTAGTGCCTAGTTTGAAACTTCCGTCAAGTTGACCTGCTTCTCCTCTGGGTATGGTTGCCAATCCCCAGGTGGGGACAGGGGATCTCCCAGTTTGGAGGCCCTCCCCCCACTTCAGCGTCATCAGAAAGTGCGGTAGGGGGGAGGGAAATGTCTGCTGGGGACTGCATTATTCCCAATGGAGACCAATTCTCCTAGGGTAAAATGTGTCACATTCTCAGGGTGCAGGCAGGCGGGAGTCCAAAGCCAGTCCAAGGCCAAAGTTCAGGACATCAAGCAAGAGCCAAGTCACCAAAGCAAAATGGCAAACTGGAATCCGAAGTCAGTGTCCAAAAGCCAAAGTGTCAGGGTGCCAAGGAATTCAAGCGGGTCAGGATCAGGAAGGAGCGTGGATGTAAGCCAGAGAATTGACTTGTTGCTTCCACAAGGTTACCAGGTCCTGGGAGGGAGTTATATGGGAGCCTCAATGCCTGCTCCCTGGGTGGCAGCGACTCTGCTAGAACTCAGGGCTGAGAGATCTGAAGCGTCGGTGTGCCTCATGTCTTCACTCTGAAAGTTTCTTCCGCATCCTGCTTCGAACTTTTGAGATGGGAGGGGGAGAGCTTGGAGGAGATTGATTGTCAACAGCTGACACTGGTGCCTGGAATGTGGGGAGAGTGATTGATGGGCCAGCTGCTGGTTGTTTGGCTGAGGAACTGGCTGGCAACTCTTCCAGGTCTGTTAACCCTTCCAGCTCCCCCTCACCAAGGCTCATGACATAATGGAGAATCGATCCATGGGTATCTGGGGCTCTGGCGGAGCTGGGGTTTTTTTGAGGTAGAGGCATCATATTTGCAGCATAGAAGAAACAATGCCTCTCCTCAAAACACTGTCCAAGTTTCAAAAGGATTCGACCAGGGGTTCCAATTCCATGAGCCCCAAAAGAAGGTGCACCTATCCATCATTATTTCTAATGGAGGGAAGGCATTTAAAAGGAGCATGGTCCCTTTAAATGTGATGATCAGAGCTTCAGTTGTGCTTGTCACAGTCTTGCTCCTGGCTTAGGGTTGGCAAGTCCAATTCAAGAAATATCTGGGGACTTGGGGGGTGGAGCCAGGAGACTTTGGGGGTGGAGCTAGGAGACATTGGGGCAGAGCCAGGAACAAGGGTGTGACAAGCATAATTGAACTCCAAGGGAGTTCTGGCCATCACACTTAAAGGGACAGCACACCTTTTTAAATGTCTTCTTTCCATAGGAAATAATGAAGGATAGGGGCACCTTCTTTTGGGGCTCCTAGAATTGAACCCCCTGGTCCAATCGTTTTGAAACTTGGGGGGTGCTTTGGGGAGAGGCACTAGATACTATACTGAAAATGTGGTGCCTCTACCTCAAAAAACAGCTCCCCCAGAGCCCCTGGAACCTCCAGATCAATTCCCCATTATACCCTATGAGAATCGATCTCCACATAGGGAATAATGAAGTGCTCAGCAGACGTCCCCCCCCCCGTTTCTGGCGACTCTGAAGCGAGGGATTGGCATCTCTACTCACAAGTTGCAGCCAGCTTCTTCCAAGTAACACAGGCACCCCATCCCAAGAGGAAGCTTTTCCAATCGGGGACTGGAGCCTCCGGAGGGGAATAGTCACATGGTGGCTTTGGGGGCGGGGCTCCCCCCCGCCGGCCAGCTGACTGGGGGTGGGAAGCAGCCTGGGAAAGCGGAAGAACCCCCTCTGGGACCTGGGGATTGGCAAGCCTATCCTGGCTCCACCGCCAAAATTCCCCAGATATTTCTTGAATTGACCTGGCAACCCTATTCTGAGGTCCCCTCCTGGATAGTTTGCCCAGGGCCCCAGAATGTCTGGGCTAGCAGTTTCTGGTGTGCTAAACCAGCACACGCATAGCTGCCTCATGTCTTGCAAGTAGGTTTTGTGCATTGCTGGCATCCTGTATAAACCTGGCCTTTGAATTCAGATTAACAGCAAGATGAGGGCTGCCAGGCTCTAGCTTGTGATCCCTGGGAGCTGCTGAAGAACTTGGGAGGGGGAAACATCACTAATCACTCTGAACCAATCACTCGAGACGAAGCGACGAGAACATCCTATAGAACGCTTATGAGGTCTTATGAGATGGCAGTCAAGGCTGCAAAGAAAGAATACTTTGCAGCCAAGATTGCATCTGCAAAATCGCGCCCGGCACAATTATTTAGGGTAATTGGAGATCTTATAGCATTGCCACAAGGCAAACCAAATATTAGAGAATTAGAGATAGGCTGTGAGGCATTTGCGAAATATTTTGCAGATAAAATCTCGTCGCTCCGCCAGGACCTGCCTATCACATTAGATACAGTAAGTGAATCTGAGGCTCCGCGCCTGTCTTCAGATTTGACACTGGATCACTTCGACCCGCTCAGCCTGGAAGAAGTTGATGGAATTCTCTCTGCTGCTCGCCCGACAACATGTGATCTGGACCCGTGCCCCTCTTGGCTGATTAAATCTTGCCAGAGGGAGCTTAGATGTCCTTTACGGGACATCATAAATAGATCCCTCCTAGAGGGGCATTTTCCAACGCCTCTGAAAGAGGCCTTGGTCCGCCCCCTCTTGAAAAAATCTACAGCAGACCCGGCCGAATTGGCAAACTACCGACCGGTGTCTAATTTACCATTTTTAGGTAAAATCATCGAGAGGGCAGTGGCGTTGCAGCTACAGAGATTTCTAGATGACGCTTCTGTCTTAGACCCGTGCCAGTCTGGCTTCCGGCCGGGCCATGGGACGGAGACGGTCCTGGTCGCCTTGGTGGATGACCTCCAGCGGCAACTGGATCGAGGCGGTGTGGCAATACTGATGTTACTAGACCTGTCGGCTGCATTTGATACAGTCGACCATCAGCTGCTGATTCACCGCCTCGCCGACATAGGGGTAGAGGGGCTGGCCTTACAATGGCTTTCCTCCTTCCTCATGGGTCGGGGACAGAGGGTGGCAATTGGGGGTGAGCGATCCCAGAGGCGCACACTAGATTGTGGGGTGCCCCAGGGAGCAGTTCTCTCCCCGATGTTATTCAACATCTATATGCGCCCCCTCGCCCAGATTGCCCGGAGATTTGGGCTGGGTTGCCATCAATATGCAGATGACACCCAGCTCTATCTACTAATGGACGGCCGGCCCGCCTCCGCCCCGGGGAACCTGGACCGGGCTTTGCAGGCTGTTGCAACGTGGCTCAGACTGAGCGGGCTGAAGTTGAACCCAGCAAAGACAGAGGTTCTCCAGGTGGGTCGTGGCACTCTGGGGAAGGAAATATCTCTCCCGGCCTTTGACGGGGCGCCTCTGAAGACGGCGCAACGGGTGAAGAGCCTGGGTGTTTTACTGGAGCCTTCATTATCAATGGAGGCCCAGATAACAGCCACTGCCAAGTCAGCATTCTTTCATCTGAGGCGGGCGAGGCAGTTGGCCCCTTTCCTAGAGCAGCAGGACCTAGCGATGGCGATCCATGCGACGGTCACCTCAAGACTGGACTACTGTAACGCTCTCTACATGGGGCTGCCTCTATACCGGACCCGGGAACTGCAGCTAGTGCAGAATGCAGCAGCCGGGCTACTACTTGGTCTTCCAAGATGGAGGCATATACGGCCTGGGCTGCGCGGACTGCACTGGCTGCCGATTGTATACCGGATCCGGTACAAAGTGCTGGTCATAACCTTTAAAGCCCTATATGGCCAAGGACCGACCTACCTGAGGGACCGTCTCTCCCCATATGAGCCCCAGAGAGCACTGAGGTCAGTAGGCAAAAATAAACTGAATATCCCTGGGCCGAAAGAAGTAAAACTGCAAAGCACCCGCACTCGGGCCTTTTCCGCCGCAGCCCCACAACTCTGGAACCAGCTCCCAGAGGAGGTGCGGGCCCTGCGGAACTTAGATCAGTTCCGCAGGGCCTGCAAGACCGCCCTCTTCAAACAGGCGTTCATTAATGATGGTACCAATGTTTACTGCTAAATTAATAATGCTTACCGCCACTGTTAGTCTAGGAATGTTTTAATCACTGATTGGTTTTAATGTGTTCTTAATGTTTATTATTGTATTGTTCATTTTAAATGTTGTAAGCCGCCCTGAGCCTGCTCTGGCGGGGGAGGGCGGGGTATAAATAAAATTTTACATTACATTACATTACATGAAGTGGTATCACTGCTCCCAGTAATGTTCTAGGAATTCTCCTATTTCTATGCATTGTACCTGTGTATCCTCCTGGCTCCCAAAGTCTCCTGGCTCCACCCAGGACCTGCCCTAGGGTGCATGGCGCCCCAGACAGTCTTGCTGCCGCCACCCCCTCCAAAGTGCCGTGCTGCCCCTCCTAGCTGTGCCTCCTCCTCCCTTCCAATTTCAATGCCTGAGAAGGGGCAGTGGAGCGCTAGGCTCCCCGGGCTCTTTAAAGGCCGCCCCCTGTCGATCAGCTGATTGGCGGGTAAAACACGCCAGAGGCTTGTGGCTCCTATGCCAGCCCTCCGGTATGATCAAGATCAATGCGGGTTGAGGGGGAAGCAACAGCGGGGAGGAGCGAGCCGCTGAAAGAGTGGCCACCACTGCTGCCTCCTCCCCCTTTCCTTCCTGGATCACGGGGGAAGGAAGGGGGAAAGAAAGGTTGAAGGAGCTGGGCATGTTTAGCCTGGAGAGGTGGTGGCCGAGAGATTATATGACCACCATCTTCAAGTATTTGAAGGGCTGTCATAGAGAGGATGGTGTGGAATTGTTTTCTGTGGCCCCAGAAGGTAGAACCAGAACCAATGGGTTGAAATTAAATCAAAAGGGTTTCCGGTTCAACATTAAGAAGAACTTCCTGACCGTTAGAGCAATTCCTCAGTGGAACAGGCTTTCTCGGGAGATGGTGGGCTCTCCTTCCTTGGAGGTTTTTAAAGAGATGGCCATCTGACAGCGATGCAGATCCTGTAAATTTAGGTGGAGGTGTTTGTGAGTTTCCTGCATTTGGAAGGCGTTGGACAAGATGACCCTGGAGGTCCCTTCCAACTCTATGATTCTAATGAGGCAGCAGTGGCTGCCACTCTTTCAGCAGCTCACTCATCCTTCCCGCTGCTGCTGCCACCTCAAGCTGCAAGCCTCCAGTGCATTTTACTTGTCAATCAGCTGATCAATGGGGGGGGCGGGGGCTGCCTTTAAAGATCCTGGAAAGCTCGGTGCTCCACTGCCCCTTCCTGGGCATTGAAATGGGGACGGAAGGAGGAGGAGGCTGGGGAGGCAAATAGGGAGGAGGGGGAAGGCTGAATTCAGCGCCCACCCAACCGGTGCCCTAGGCAAATGCCTAATTTGCGTAGTGGGCAGGCCAGCCCTGGCTCCACCCCCAAAGTCCCCAAATATTTCTTGAATTGAACCTGGCAACCCTAGTTCTACAGCTTCGGGAACTCACACAGGATCTGTTCTGCATATGAATATCTCCCTGAAAATAACTTTCTGGGGGCTCTTTGTTTGAGGGTGAGCAGGTAGAGGAGAGTCAGCTGGAGATTTATTTATTTCATTTATATCCCGCCCTCCCCCACCACGGCAGGCTCAGGTTTTGGAGATTTTGGAGTCTTTGTACCTTGGGGGCTGCGCCTTGTGTCCCAAATGTCCTAGGTTGTGGCTAGGTTCAGAGGACGTCTAATTGGCCCACCACAGGAGCTGGCCGATGTTTCCACCAGACAAGATTGGCCTGCTTTGACATTTGTACACAAAACGTTTCCACTTGCTGCCAATCAATGTTTCAGCAATGAGTGTAACAATACTGCCTGAACATTATACTTTGTTCTCCCAGCAGCTGTGGGGTAGGGAACAAATCTATATCTTTGAGAGTAATTAAGATTTTCAAGAAGTCCTTAAGTTGTCACGTTGGTTTTTATGAAATGAGCTAAGAGAGGGGGACAAGTGGAAAAGAAATGCAAAGAACGCTGAGTATTTTAAGCAGCTGTGTCGATAACAGGCTTTTGTGTGGAATATAGATGGAGTAATAGGTCTTTTCACTTATTATTGAGCCCCATCTGGTGGTGATGTACAAGAAGAACAGATCCTTATGCCAAAGGTAAAGAGGAACGCGGTCTCTGGTGTGTAGTTATAATATACAGGGCCCAAACGGATGGGATGAAGATTACCAACGTCTGCCAGTCTGTAAAAGCTAGAATTCGGTTTGAAGCTGCACAGTGAAGGAAGAGGGGCTTAACTTTTCAACATGGAGTAGTTTTGCACATTGTCACCAGCCTCTGTTTGATTTTATTAGCATTTTCAAGGGGAAAAGATATATATATATATTTAAGGACATATTGTTTTCCCTTTTAAAATGCTGATAACAGCAGAGTGAAAAACCTGGTTTCAGTTCAGTTATCCTTTGATTGGGCTGGGTGTGCAGCCTTGGGCGTGGCTCATTGGTAGAGCATCTGTTTGGCATGCAGAAGGTCCCAGGTTTGATCCCTGGCATTTCCAGCTACAAAAGAACCAGGCAGTAGGCAAAATGAAAGATCTCTTCCTGAGACTCTGATGAGACGCTGCCATCGGGATGATGATGAAGAAGATATTGGATTTATATCCTGCCTTTCACTTTGAATCTCAGAGTCTCAGAGTGGCTCACAATCTCCTTTACCTTCCCCTCCCCCACAACAGATGCCCTGTGAGGTGGGTGGGGCTGAGAGAGCTCTTACAGCAGCTGCCCTTTCAAGGACAACTTCTGCTAGAGCTATGGCTGACCCAAGGCCATTCCATCAGGTGCAAGTGGAGGAGTGGGGAATCAAACCCGGTTCTTCCAGATAAGTCTGCTCACTTAACCGCTACACAAACTGGATGAGGAAGGAGGCAGGCTTAACTAAGGTTGCCAACCTTCAGGTGGGGCCTGGAGCGATCCTGGAATGACAACTGATCTCCACAGTACAGAGAACAAGTTCCCGTGGAGAAAAATGACTGCTTTGGTGGACTGTATAGCAATAATCCCCCGATAAGGTCCTTCCCCTTCCCAAATTTCACCCACCCCAGGCTACATCCTCAAATCACTAGGAATTTCTCAACACAAAGCTGGCAACTGTGGGCTTAACTCCCTCCCACGTGCCGTTTCCCCCATTAGAAACATCACCCACTTTGGAAGGTGGCAAAACGTGGATGTCACTTGGGTTTCTTTTAAAAGCAGCCCAAGGAATGCACTTCCAATTGGAGAAACAGGAGGAGGTGAAGAGGGAACACCAGTTCTTGAGGGAAGGTACAAGGGGATCCCTTTTGCACAAAGGCTTTGCCACTGTGGTTTAGGAGAAGTTGAATCCACTATGCACATAATTCTTAGGTGTTCCTGGTATAAAGAAGTCCATGCAAAATATATAGAGCCTATATTAAGGGCAAATTCTGTGTTGCTGGAATCAGAATGTCTCAATCTCATGCTTTTAGATGAAAACCAGCTCATTTCCAAAGCTGTTGTCAAGTTCTGTGCTGCCTATTATAGTACATATGAACATATGAAGCTGCCTTATACTGAATCAGACCCTCGGTCCATCAAAGTCAGTATTGTCTTCTCAGACTGGCAGCGGTTCTCCAGGGTCTCAAGCTGAGGTTTTTCACACCTATTTGCCTGGACCCTTTTTTGGAGATGCCAGGGATTGAACCCGGGACCTTCTGCTTCCCAAGCAGATGCTCTACCACTGAGCCACCGTCCCTCCCCAAGACTCGTTGGGGAGTCCCCAAGTATCTGAAAGACTCGTTTTTACTGCTTCTCAGCTTTAAGATATTCTGTTTTAACTTGTGTTTTGATGTAACTTTTATATTGAATGTATTAAGACAATTGTCTTTTCCAATACTTATTATAGCATAGATTTTACCTTCTGTGTTGAAACTTTTTAAATTCTTGTTTTTTACTTGGTCCGTGACCGTAAATAAACTGACTGACTAACTGAGGGAACACCCCCTTCCCTGATCCACGTCATCCCTGCTGCAGTTTGCTTTGTGAGACCACTCAATAGAACTCCAGCGTCATGAATGATTTGATAATACTTCAGGGGGACTCATATTTAACATTCCGGGGCTATATGGATGTTGCTGTCACGGAGAATGAAGAAGAAAATGTTGATCCCATCACCTGATAACTCTGAAAGGTAGCTTTCAGATATTAAGTCATAAAGCACCTCACTTTACAATAATTCAAAAAAGAAATACCTACGTGAAGAATTTGGTAGTCTGTGCACTTTTCTGAATGTGAGCTGCTTGGTTTCCTTTGTTTGTGTCAAAGGCATAAGAATATAAGAGGAGCCATGTTGGATCAGGCCAATGGCCCATCCAGTCCAACACTCTGTGTCACACAGTGGCTGATAAAACCCAGTTTGCCATCAGGAGGTTCTCCAGAGGGGCCAGGACACTAGAAGACCCTCCCACTGTGCCCCCCAAGCACCAAGAATACAGAACATCACTACCGCAGAGAGTTCATCTATATCTTCTGGCTAATAGCCACTGATGGACCTCTGCTCCATATGTTTATCCAATCTCCTCTTGAAGCCGTCTGTGCTGCTACCACCACCTGCGGCAGTGAATTCCATGTGTTAATCACTCTTTGGGTGAAGAAATAAACCATGACTCGGTTATGTTCCTTTCCTCCACTCACAGCCCTGGTCTTGAACAGTCAGAACTATTTCCCCTGTCCTCAGTCTGACTAAATGAGGAGGAGGATTTATAAGCAGGGTCGGTACTTGGATGGGTGACCACCAAGGAAGACTCTGCAGAGGAAGGCAATGGCCAATCACCTCTGCTCCTCACTGGCCTTGAAAGCCCCTTGCTGGGGTCAGTTCTCGGATGGGAGACCACCAAGGAATACTCTGCAGAGGAAATCAATGGCCAACCACCTCTGCTTCTCACTTGCCTGGAAAGCCCCTTGCTGGGGTCAGTTCTTGGATGGGAGATCACCAAGGAAGATTCTGCAGTGGAAAGGCAATGGCCAGGTCCTCTGCTTCTCACTTGCCTAGAAAGCCCTTTGCTGGGGTCATCACAAGGTGGTTGCAACTTGACAGCACTAATGTATGCACTACCAGACCTTTTCGAACTGTTATAACTGGAGATGCCAGGGACTGAACCTGGGTTGTTGTTGTTTTTTTAAAAATGCAAAACAGATGCTGCTCCATGGAGCTATGGCTTCTCCCCATGCAAGCTATACTCAGGGCTTTATTTGTAGCAGGAACTCCTTTGCATATCAGGCCAAACCCCCCTGATGTAGCCAATCCTTCAAGAGCTTACAGTAGGCCATGTAAGAAGTGCCCTATAAGCTCCAGGAGGATTGGCTACATTAGGGGTGTGTGGCCTAATATGCAAAGGAGATCCTGTTACAAAAAAAAAGCCCGAGCTATAATGCAGCAAGCAGTACAGATCCTCAGGACAAGGGGCTGTGGCTCAGTGGAAGGGCCTCTTGGGAAAGTGCCACGAAGTCACAGCTGACTTATGTTGACTCCATCTTGTTTTCAAGGCAAGAGACTTCAGAGGTGGTTTTCCATTGCCTGCCTCTGTGTAGCAGCCCTGGACTTCCATGGTGGTCTCCCATCCAAGTGCTATCCAGGGCTGACCCTGCTTAGCTTCCAAGATCTGATGAGGTCAGGCTAGGCTATTTGGGCAAGAGATGATCACAGGTGGTGTAGCAACTCTGGACTTCCTTGGTGGTCTCCTATCCAGGGGTGGGATTCTAGCAGGAGCTCCTTTGCATATTAGGCCACACCTCCTGATGTAGCCAATCCTCCAAGAGCTTACAAGGCTCTTTTTTTGTAAGCTCTTGGAGGCTTAGCTACATCAGGGGTGTGTGGCCTAATATGCAAAGGAGCTCCTGCTAGAATCCCACCCCTGCTCCTATCTGTGTACTAACCAGGCCCAACCTTGTTTAGCTTTCGAGGTCCAGCAGGGACTAGCCTGGGCCATCCCTGTCAAAGTGTTACTCTGCTTGGCGGTTTGTTGATCTTTTTGTACAAGGAACTTTTAAAAGAGAAGCCTTTCCACCGACGAGTTTGTTCACAGTGAGTGCAAGACTCATTTTAATCACAGCTCTGTCTCAAAGGAAAAAAAAAACGATGCTGCGTCCCTGTGAAAACGGCCTTACGAATGACTCCTCTTCTTCTCAGATCCTCAAAGCGAACCCCTTCTCTCGTGCTGGTCGAAGCGCTCAGATCTGTCTTTAAGAACCACATGGTTTTAATGGGGCAAAACCAGGCCACCTAGAATGTCCGACTGGGATTTGAGGAGAGCACCGTGGTGATGTTGATTTCCGATTCTTTCATGTGAGGATGGATGTCGATGTCAATGCCGGATTCTTTGCAGAGGCTCACCAAAGTCTCGATGTTGCTCTGAGAGAGACGCAGGTACCTGTGCCAAGGGAAGAGGGTGAGAGGCTTTTAAGGCAGGGCTCAGTGACCAAAAAGTCGCCAATGGCTGGACAATCATCATCCTGTCTCTTTCCTCATCCTTGCACCACCTCTGGTGAAAGAAATTCTGAGCATGAAGATGGCAGGATGACCTGGACTTTGTACTGTGAAAGAGCAGGGGCAGAATTCTAGCTGAAGCTCCTTTGCATATTAGGCCACACCTCCCCAATGTAGCCAATCCTCCAAGAGTTTATAAAAAGGAACCTTGTAAGCTCTTGGAGGATTGGCTACATCAGGGGTGTGTGGCCTAACATGCAAAGGAGCTCCTGCTAGAATTCCACCCCTGTGAAGGAGGAATGTAAAACTTGAGCTAGGGCTGCCATTTTGGATGTCAGTTCTGCAGCCCTTGGAATATCCAGTTCTGCTATAGTTGCTGAACTTTAGGACAGGCACCAGTTTTGGTACTTGGGGACTACTGAGGGTACAGACAGACAAAATTTATGGAACTTTGGAAACCACATGGGGAGGGGCACATTTCCTGGTGTGGTTTTTTTTGGGGGGGGGGGTAAAAGGAAAATCTGGGAAGAAATTCAAACATAGGTAATACTATCTTATCAAACCAGAAGTTATTCAACCACTTTACCTGCATAAAATGTGTAACTTCCAGGTTGTATATAAAATTATACTATTTGGCATATTTATGGAATTTAGAAATATAACAGTGCGGTCCTAAGTAGGGTTATACTTTCAGCAGAATTCTGTCTGGGGCAGGGATGCTTTGTATTCTTGGTGCTTGGGGGGGAGCAACAGTGGGAGGGCTTCTAGTGTCCTGGCCCCACTGATGGACCTCCTGACGGCACCCGGGGTTTTTGGCCATTGTGTGACACAGTGTTGGACTGGATGGGCCATTGGTTTGATCCAACATGGCTTCTCTTATGTTGAGTTTACTCTAGTAGATTTAGTGTAAAACTCTGTTTAGCATTGCAATAACTAGGGAAAATTGTGGATACATTCAAAACCAGGGTGGGGGTGGGCAAACCGCTGTACCCTGTACTACTTTAGCACATGCATTTTAGTTCTACCCAGGGCTTTTCCCCCTGAGGAAATGTACTGGGAACAGAGTTCCGGAACCTCTTCATGGAAACAAAATTCTCCAAAAAAGTCTAAAACTTCCTGAGGGGCATCAGAGCGGCACAACAGTCTTTGATCTAACAAAGCATGTTAAAGCACGGTTGCTTCAAGGTCATCGTTCAGCGCTAGGCACCAAAAGAACTGAGGAAGTTGGTGACATGCCTAAAGTTTGGAAACTGCTTTAAAGAAGAGGTAAGTCCATAGTGCATGACAATAATATTGTTTCAAATAATCCCGTGGATTTCTCCTTCATTTCCCTCTTGAGAGTTCTGGCATCTCTTTTTCCAGAAAAAAAGCCCTGGTTTTAACCATCTGAATGGCTGGAGGGAACACAGAAAATAACTTATGTAAGGAATAGGGTTGCCAACTCTGGGTGGGGAAATACCTGGAGATTTTAGGGTTGCAGCCTGGGGAAGGTGGAGTTTGAGGATGGGAGGGATCTCTGGCCACCCTCCAAAATAGCCATTTTCTCCAAGAAAACTGATTCTGTTGCCCAGAGATCAGTTCTAATTCTGTGGCCTTCTACCCCTCTGAGGCACCTCCCTTCCCCAACCCCTGCGTCCGTCCACCCCACTACATCTCCACGAATTTTCCAGTCTGGACTTGGAAACCCTATCTGAACAGATCCTTTTAAGCAGGGCTCTTTTTTTATAGGAAAAAGCCTAGCAGGAACACATTTACATAATAGGCCACACCCCCTGACATCACCCATAGTCTCACATGGGGATTTTTTTGGTGGAAGGAGCCTCGCAGGAACTCATTTGCATATTAGGCCACACCCGTGGCATCACCATTGTCTTGCATGGGGCTTTTTTGTGGAAAAAGCCCAGCAGGGACTTATTTGCATATTAGGCCACACCCCCTGGCATCACCATTGTTTTACACAGGGCTTTTTTGTAGAAAAAGCCCAGCAGGAACTCCTTTGCATATTAGACCACACCCCCGACCAACTGGAAATGTGTTCCCGTGCGTTCCAGCTCCAAAAAAGGCCCTGCTTTTAAGTCCTCTCGTTGGTCCATGTTTTTCTCACCTGCAGCTCAAAATTTCTTCAGGCCGAATTTGAGCCAACGGTTCTGGTGGCTTAAACATCTCGTCTCCCCGAGCCTTCTCAAGCATTGTCTTGAGCTTTTTCTGCAGTGCGGGGAACCCCGAGACTGAGTTATGAAGTGGTGGCTTTGAAAAGGAGAGCCTGTCTCCTTTGGTTGATAGCCTTTGCAAGGAAGGAAACAAGGCCATGGCTTCTTGGAGGGATACGCTGTTCTCCAAGCTGGACTGTCTGGGGCTGCTTCCCTTCCTGGAGTCTCTGCTCGGTGGGAATGTGTTGCCCATGCTGTTCCGGGGACCAAAGGTGTTCCTGGCCAAGAGGGTCTGGACAGGCAAATCATTTCCACTGAAGGGTGTGAGATCTTTGGAATTCTTTCGGTCTGGGGAAAAAACAACAACCGCATAATGTTACATTAGCTTCCATTTACAGTCTAGGGCAGGGGTGTCAAATGTGTGGCCTGGGGGCTGGGTCAGACCCCCAGAGGGGTCCTACCAGGCCCGCGAGCAGATCAAAAGTAGGTTTGCAACTTAGAGATACACACTTGAACAACACCTGAACAGCATACTCAAGATTGCTGCAGCACAGACATTGGGGTGACATTCTGGTTTTGGGCAAAACTCTATGGTAAAATCAGCCTCAAACCATAGAGTTTTGCAAAAAAAAACCCTAGAGCTTCACCACTCGACATCACCGATGTGCCTACCTCACACCGGTTGGAGAAAACTTAATGGGCATTTTCGCACTCACCTTCAAGTGGCGCGACCACCCTCTTCACGCCGGAGGATCTGCAGGGATTTCGCATAAGAAGCGCCGGAGCACCCAAAAGAGCCGGCGACTTCCGTCGCAAAAGCCGCTCAAACGTTTTCCTGCTTCTTGGCGGTTTCCGTTTGAGCGGGTTTCGCGACGGAACTTTCCGGCTCTTTTGGCTGCTCCGGCGCTTCTTATGCGAAATCCCTGCAGATCCTCCGGCGTGAAGAGGGTGGTCGCGCCACTTGAAGGTGAGTGCGAAAACGCCCAATGAGAATGACATAGAAGTGTGAGATATATAAGCAAAGTATTGGAAAACGTAGCTTGGATAAAGCAGTTGCAAAACAGGAGAATTTATACTGGTTGTGCCTGTAAGCTGATACTGAAAGCATGTTGGAGTATTTTGTGCCTACATTGTGCAAATCCAAACTTATTTTGAGAAGTAACATTTGAAATATCAAAACAATATTTTGAGTGGCTTTTTTTGAAGATAAGAGACGAACAAGAGGTGTATTCTACATGGGGCTGTTGCTTATTTTCTGTCTCCTACCCGCGTGACTTTTTTTTCTGTTGCCCAACCGGGGAATGGCAGCCCTAACTGGGAAGCCATAGACTCTGTCCTCTGAAGCTGCCATTGTCTCCAAGGAACCTGATGTCTGGAGTCTGGAGTCCAGTCTTAATTCTGAGAAAACTCCAGCCTCCCCCAAGAAGCCGGCAGCCCTATGTGGCGTACAAAACCCGATCTCCACCCAGAGAATGATAACAGCACTATGGGCTTGGGTGGCCAGGTCGTAGCTGGAGATCCATTGAAAGCATTCTGTGGACAGGGACTGGTGTGCTGGTGTCATGCTGGTGCGATGATGTCACTTCCAATGAAAACTGGAAGTGGTGTTATGGTACACTCTAGAATTTGCAAAAAACCCCAAACCCTAGTCTGTGGTAAGCAGCAGGAGGCCTCCCAGATTCCTTCCTTCTTGCCCACCAACACTTGGCCATACATTGGGACCAAAATCTCCAGAAAGCTGTTGTCACACCAATGGCACCAGCCCTGCCAGTAGGAAAACCAGGCGATTGCCTGGAGGGTGCCAGCCTTCTGGGGGTGCTGAATTGGTTGCCCCCATGTGACTTGGTGATGTTATCAGTGCAGAGGTGGCAGTGCCAGTCTAGGTTGCCAGATAGTCTAGGACCAGCTCTGATCACTAGAAGAGAATACCTAGAATTGTTGGCCACGAGTCAAATGTGATGTCTAGTTCAGGCCTAAGAGAAGGAGAGGATCTTCGCTTGCCTGATCTCTCTGTCTGTGTTGCAATAAGATTTGGAAGCCTGCCAGATCTTAGGATCTGTTAGGGAGTATCATGATGAGGATTCCAGAACTGGAAGCTCTCTTCCTGCCCCAGTTGCTACTGCTTCTCAGCAGTGGAATGCTTCTGCCCAGAGATGTTTGCTTTGCGCCAGTGTTTCTTCTGTATTCCAGCTTTCTTCTCAATGGAAATCCCAAGTGATTTACAACCATTGCCTCCCCTCCTCCATCTTATTCTCAGCACAACCACCTTGAAGGATAGATTAGGCCAAGAAAGAGTGGATGGGCCAGGGTCCCCCAGTGAGCTTCCACAGCAGAGTGTGCCAGAGTCTTAGCCTGCACCATGCTGTTATCATGTTCGTTTCACTGCTTGTCTTAGGACTTTTTTTTTGGTAGAAAAAGCCCACCAGGAACTCATTTGCATCTTAGGCCACACTCCTGATGACACCATTGTTTCAGGCAGGGTTTCCAAAAGAGAAAGTCCAGAAGGAACTCATTTGCATATTAGGTCACACCCCCGATGGCAGCATTGTTTTATGTATTTTAGGCCACACCCCCTGACGTCAAGCTAGCCGGAACTGTGTTGCTGTGGGCTCCTGCTCAAAAGAAGCTCAGGCTTGTCTTCTTCAACTCAACACTGATGATATCTCTTAAAAACAAACCTAGGGGAAACTACAGGGCGTGCAAATATGGTGTTTCCTACCATAACTTGGCCTTTTTGTGGGTAGTCTCAGGAAACTGACAAAGTTGGGCAGATGGTTGCCAAATTGACTCCAGGTTATATCGAAGGATTCTTTTCCAGAGGCTGGTCGCGTCCCATGGCTTGACTCAGGGTAGCTGCCCGATGCCTTGGAAGATAAACAGGTATTAATGGCTCTCATTTACTTACTTACTCTGCCATGCATGTCCATTGTTCCCTCCGTCATGGAACCCAAGGGTTAAAAGAATGCCTTGGAGGCATTAGAACATAAGAGAAGCCACGTTGGATCAGGCCAATGGCCCATCCAGTTCAACATTCTGTGTCACACGGTGACCAAAAACCCAGGTGCCATCAGGAGGTCCATCAGTGGGGCCAGGACACTAGAAGTCCTCCCACTGTCGCCCCTCCCAAGCACCAAGAATACAGAGCATCACAGCCCCAGACAGAGAGCCCCAACAATATGCTGTGGCTAATAGCCACTGATGGACCTCTGCTCCATATATTTATCCAATCCCTTCTTGAAGCTGGCATTTTTAATAGCTTCCTATTAGTGGCTGAGCATCTTCTTTGTATGTAGAAGGTCCCAGGTCCCTGGCCTCTCCAGTTAAAGTGATCAGCTCAGAGGTGATGTGGAAGACCTCGTCCTGAGATCCCGAAGAGCTGCTGCTGGTCAGAGTAGAAGAAACGTTCCGATTCAGAACACAACAGCATCGTGGGTTCACATTGCACTAGGCAAGCCTGAGCTATGTCAGGGTGCATTCACACTACACTAAACAATGCGTGCTGCAAGTGGATTTTACTGTGTAAGAATAGCAGAAACCCCGTTGCAAAAAAATGCATTATTTAGCATCGTGTGGATGCATCCTTACAATGATACATTATAGTGCTGACATTCTAATTCTACCTTACCAGTATCGGGAGGATTATAACAAGGCACTGCATGTTCTTGAACACTGAATGTGCTATGTAAATGTGAAATAATGCAGACTCATTGCCATGGGGGGGGGAGCCCTGTGGGGGCACTGCCCCCTGACTTCCTGGTAGGGCCCCCTGATTTCCAGGGCTCAGCCTGCTCCCCCCCCCCTTTTTGCCAGAAGAAGGCTTCTGAGAAGTGGCAAGCCCCACAGTGGGTGGGAAGGGGTGTCCCCAACTTTTTAAAAAGGATGTCCCCTGCTGAGGATAGGGGCTTGGCTCAGTGGTACCACCTTTGCATGTAAGAGGCTCCATCTCCACTGCTTCCACTTCTCAGTGAGACTAATGGGCAGCAGACTTAGAACAGATCAAAGGAAGTGCGTTTAGATCCCAGACTGAACTATAAATAATCCGTTCAGGTGGGAAGCTGCATTGGTCTGCAGTAGCAGAACAAAGTTTGAGTGCATAAGAACATAACAGAAGCCATGTTGGATCAGAGAAGCCAATGGCCCATCCAGTCCAACACTCTGTGTCACACAGTGGCCAAAAAAAACAGGTGCTGTGAGGAGGTCCATCAGTGGGGCCAGGACACTAGAAGTCCTCACACTGTTGCCCCCCAGCACCAAGAATACAGAGAATCACTTGCCCCAGAGAGTTTCAACAATACGCTGTGGCCAGGGGTGGAATTCTAGCAGGAGCTTTTTTGCATATTAGCCCACATACCCCTGATGTAGCCAATCCTCCAAGAGCTTACAAAAAAGAGCCTTGTAAGCTCTTGGAGGATTGGCTACATCGGGGGTGTGTGGCCTAACATGCAAAGGAGCTTCTGCTAGAATTCCACCACTGGCTGTGGCTAATAGCCACTGATGGACTTCTATCAGCCCCTTTAATTAGAAGCCTGGGTAAAAAGAAACACGTCCGGTGGTACCTTTAAGCCCAACAAAGTCATATTCAAGGTATAAGCTTTTGTGTGTATGCAGACTTCTTCAGGTAAAGTGAAACAAGATGTCCTCAACCATTACGCAAGGGCTAATTGTTTCATCGTGCTGGAAAAAGTGTATCATGAAAGCTTAGACCCAGAACAATACTTTGTTGGTCTTAAAGGAGCCACTTTATTGTGCTGCTTCAGACCAACACGGCTACCCCTCTGAATTTACCTGTAGGATTGGATTGTGCTAATAGTACTTTTCCTCTGGTGCAAAAGTTTTTCTACTACCAGAAGGGGCTCTTCCACCACTGGAAATACCTATCCTGTTGGCAGAGGGCTCTGTGAGCGTAGAAAAAGGGGCCCATAACAAGGCAAAACAAAGAAGGAACACAAGGAAAGGACCCAAAGCCATTCCTGCAGGTGCAAGTGGAGGAGTGGGGAAACAAACCTGGTTTTCCCAGATAAGAGTCCACACACTTAACTACTACACCAAACTGACTCTGATGCTCAATACATCATTAAGAAGGACAGACTCCATACATCGTTAAGAATGAATGAAACACAGGCCAATTTCACAGAGCATGTACAGAGTGCAATTCAGAATTACTTGCTGACATTCAGAAGGCTTCTCGTGTCAGATCCTTGTGTGATCCAACGAGGCCCTTCTTGTGTGCACAAAGCGTAACAGATGCAGGGTCCTTCTCATTATGCATTTTCAATTGAGCAGCTTTTAGGTACTTGAAGGAGGGGGAGGGACAAGCCCCAAGTCTCTGGCACGCTTCCTCCTTTTTCTTCTTTTTCTTTCTTGGCAGCTGGTGGCAAAACACACTGCTTCTTGGATGAAAAGAAGAGCTCCTTCGCCTTTTTCTTCTGTTAGTGTTTGCGAAGGCAAAATGAACAGCAGATGGCAAATACAGACAAATGTTTCCCAAGAGACACTGGTCTACTACTTAAGATAAATAGGATCCGAGGGAGTCGAGAGCCGGTGGCGAGCCCCTTTCTCCATTCTGAATGGAGAGGATGAAAGGGTGGCAGGAATCGGAGTTGTTTTTTTGTCAACAGCGTATGCATATATATTTATATGTATTTCCCCCCTTTCGTAGAAGGCAGAAGCTGTTTTGACTGCTGCGCGCAAGGAAGAGGCGCTGGCGGTTTATTTTAATTGGTGCATTTTAATGACGGGGCTCCACGGTCCCCTGAGGAAGAGGGGGAAAGTGACACACAAAAAAAGAAGTCCATTCTGAAGCTGGAGATGACTGTTGCGGGTATTATAAACAGGGATCCCATATTTGTGAAGTTTGTCTCCTATGTTGGGGACCAGGGGTGGAATTCTAGCAGGAGCTCCTTTGCATATTAGGCATCACACCCCTGATATAGCCAAGCCTCCAAGAGCTTACAAAAAAGAGCCCTTCTAAGCTCTTGGAGGATTGGCTACATCAGGGTGTGTGGCCTAATATGCAAAGGAGCTCCTGCTAGAATTCCACCCTGTAGGGGAGAAAGAGGAATTCAAGGAATTCACTTTCGGCCTAGTGGGGCTGCTGTTCCAGGACCCGGATTGGTGGCTCTAGGGTTGCCAACTTCCAGATGAGGGCTGGAGAGTTCCTGGGATTAAAACTGATCTATAGACTACATAAATCACGTACTTATCATTTGTTTACTTCAAGGCTCTTTTTTGTCAGCTCTTGGAGGATTGGCTCCTGCTAGGATTCCGCACCTGCTTCCAGGCAATTCTCTATGCTGTCTGCCCTAGTCTCTATGCTCTTTTCATAGGGCCTAGAGGAAATTCTTAGAGTTTTAGTATGTGGAGGGTGCTCCCCCCCCCCCCACTCATCAGTTCCTTGGCTGTGGGTGGTTCCAGGGCTTTTTTTGAGCAGGAATGCAGTTCTGGCTGGCTTGGCATCAGGAGTGTGGCCTAATATGCAATGGAGTTCCTGCTGGGCTTTTTCTACAAAAAAAGCCCTGAGTGATTCTCTGCCTTGGGTAGGTCAATGGAGAGGTGGGCTTTTTCTAAAAAAAAAAAAAAAGCCTTGGGTGATTCCCTGCCTTGGATGAGTAAATGGGGTAGGTGTCAGGCAATCCTCAAAGGGGCAGGAATTTCCAGGTAAGGCACCACCACTGAAAAGGACCTGTCTCCGGCTGCCGCTCGCCTCATGCCTTTAGGTGGGAGAAGCGGCGGAGAGAACAGAGACAGTGAGAAAAGGCTGAATTGCTCAGCCTAGGCACATGTTGATGAAGCTGCAAGAACTTTTTTTTTTTTTTTGCCGTGTTGAAGAAACGTGATGCAGCCAGCTCTGTGGCATTAGCAATATTATTTATTTGATTTATTATTATTATTTATTTGATCTGCTTAATCACCCCATCCCGGCCTAGGCCAGGCTCTGAGCCATGTACATCAGGTAAACCATCACAAAATTAAAATTCAGGTTAAAACATTTTAAAAATTGAGTTCTCCTTCCCAACTATCAGAGCATAGGGGCGGGGTTGGGGGTGGCGGGGGGAGGAAAAAACTTCTGCCAGGGGTGGGCATAAAGGGAAAGAAAGGTGCCAGCCGTTGTGGCAGGAAAAGGTGAATGGGAGTTCACAGGTAGGGCAGAGGTTTCAGGAAGTGGGTCATTATTGGGAGGGGGGTAGAGTTGCCAGGTCCAATTCAAGAAATATCTAGGGACTTTGGGGGTGGAGCCAGGATACATTGGAGGTGGAGGCAGGAGCAAGGGTGTGGCAAGCATAATTGAACTCCAAAGGGAGTTCCGGCTATCACATTTAAAGGGACTGCACACCTTGTAAATGCCTTCCCTCCATTGGAAATAATACAGGATAGGGGCACCTTTTGGGGGGCTCATAGAATTGTTTCAACCTCTTTGAAACTTGTAAGGTGTTTTGAGGAGACGTACTGGATGCTATGCTGAAAATTTGGCGCCTTTAGCTCAAAAAAAATAGCTCCTCCAGCACCCAGATACCCGTAGATCAATTATCCATTATACCCTATAGCAGGGGTGTCAAAACATGCAGCCCAGGGGTTGAAGCAGGCCCCTGGAGGGCTCCTATCAGCCCCCCCGATCAACTGGCTGTTATTTGCTTCCTTCTCCCTCTCTCTTGCTTCCTTCTGCATAATAGCTTGCTTTGCCAGGCTTGCTCAATCGTACAGGAGCTACAGAGCAAAACCTCTATTTTCTCCTGAGGTTCCTCCCTCGGGGAGGAAGAGGGGAAGGCAGAGCTTGTTTTGCAATGCTCTCTCAATCGCACAGTAGAGCTACTGAACCAAGCCTCTCTTCCTTCCCCCTCCTGGTCCCCTGGTGAAGGAAGAAAGAAAAGAGCCAGAGCTTCCTTTGCCCAGATCCCTTGATCCTATGGGAGAGATACAAAGAAAGCACTTTTAATACCAACAAGTGCCAACGTTTGAAGCATGTTTTAAGGTTTTTAAAATATATATATTTAACTGCGTTTGTCTGTGTCCTTTACAAAGTTGAATCTTAAATAGGTATACACATGGTGTAGCCCTAAATGGTTTGGTCCAACTTGACATGGCCCAGCCCAACAAGGTCTCATTTATATCAGATCCAGCCCTCGTAACAAATGAGTTCGACACCCCTGGATTCGGTCTCCATAAGGAATAATGGACCACCCAGCAGACGTTTCCCTCCCTCCCCCTGCTTTCTGATGACCCTGAAGTGGGGGGAGGGCCTCCAAACCGAAGGATCCCCTGTCCCCACCTGGGGATTGGCAACCCTATCGGGGGGCTTGGTTCATCCCTGCGCTTTCCCCCTCACCTTTACCACCGTTGCTTTATCCATTCTGTCCAGACTGGGTTCACCCAAAAGAACTTGGAGAAGCTACTGCTGTGCCGTGCCCAGGGCAGCCTTCCGACTGATTTTTATGATCAATATCTCTGCCTAATGGGCAGATATCCCAGACCAACTCCTCAGGCTGGGCTGCTGTGGGTGAATATGGAAGGGATGTGTGTGACTCAAGGTAGGCCTGCTGCCTGGGAACCAGGAAAACTGGAGCCACCCACGCTACAGCTGGATCTCCAATCTGTGTCAGTTTAACTGTCACGGCTTCACCCAAAGAATCTCAGGAGTGCGATGAGGCGCTCAGCGTTCTTTCCAACAGATGCCTAGGCTTTCCCTGGAACTACAGTTCCCAGAGTTCTCTGGGAAGTAGGGTTACCAATCTCCAGGTGGGGGCAGGGGATCCCCCAGTTTGGAGGCCCTCCCCCCACTTCAGGGTCATTAGGGAAATGTCTGCTGGGAACGCTATTATTCCCTGTGGAGACTTATTCCCATAGGAAATAATGGAGAATTGATCCACGGGTATCTGGGACTTGGCGGGGTGGGGAGCTGTTTTTTTGAGGTAGAGGCACCAAAGTTTCAGTATAGCATCCAGTGCTTCTCCCCAAAATACCACCCCCCCCCCCAGTTTCAAAAAGATTGGACCAGGGGGTCCAGTTCTATGAGCCCCCAAAGAAAGTGCCTCTATCCTTCATTATTTCCTATGGAAGGAATGTATTTAAAAGGTATGCGGTCTCTTTAAATGTGATGGCCAGAACTCCCTTTGGAGTTCAATTATGCTTGTCACACCCTTGCTCCTGGCTCCACCCCCAAAGTCCCCAGATATTTCTTGAATTAGACTTGGCAACCCTACTGGGAAGCAGGAATGGCTGCGAAACTATGCTCCCCTAAGAGTAGAGTTGGTGGCTGGAGATCTCCTGAGATTAAAACTGATCTCCAGGCAGCAGAGATCAGAGTTCGCCTGGAGGAAACAGCCACTTTGGAAGGTGGACTTTATGGCGTTATGCCCTGCTGAAATTCCTCCCTTCTTCAAACTCCTGCCTTCTTGGTCTCCACTCCCAAATCATAGGGATGCCAACCTCCAGGTGGGACTTTGGGATTGCCCTGAATTACAACTCTTCTCCAGACTACAGAGATCAGTTCCCCTGGAGAAAATGAGTTCTTTGGAGGGTGGACTCTAGGGCACTGTGCCCCACTGAGGTCCTTGTCCTCCCCAGCCTCCATCCCCAAATCTCCAAGCACTTCTCAGTCTGGCAACCCTTCCCCCCTAAACTCTACTGGGCAGGCAAGTTTAAATAATAATAGTTTTAAATAAAGGGACTATTTGCTGATTTACAACTATTTGTGTTTTTCTTGAGCTCATTTCTGCTCAAGCTCAGAGGTTTCCCCCGCTTTTTAAAAAATAAAAAATAAAAATCAGTGTTAAGTTGTCTTGTAGACCTTTTTGGATACATTGAAGATGAAGATTTTGGATTTATATCGTGCCCTATACTCTGAATCTCAGAGTCTCAGAGGGGTCACAATCTCCTTTACCTCCCCCCCCCCACAATAGATACCCTGTGAGGTAGGTGGGGCTGAGAGAGCTCTTAGAGTAGCTGCCCTTTCAAGGACAACTCTTGCAAGAGCTATGGCTGACCCAAGGCCATTCCAGCAGCTGTCAGTGGAGAAGTGGGGAATCAAACCCAGTTCTCCCAGATAAGAGTCCACACACTTAACCACTACATCAAACTGGCTCTCCTATGGCAAGATATTAATATTTTAAGTAACAAAAATATGGTAAAAAAAGAAATAGGGGCATTTGGTGACAATGTTGGTCTATATACAGTTGTAGGCATATATACAGCTGCCGAAGACCAAGTTTCTTCTGTTTTGAATAGTCCCACCCACTCATTTGCATAACACCACACTGGGTTCTGTTAGTGGTTGCGTCTACAGTGGGATGGAGTGTTATATATGTATATACTGGCTCCCAAAACCATGATTGAATTGAAGCAGTTCTGGTTTGTGTGAGGGAAGACAGTCTGCTCTGCTAACCATGATTTGTTAAGGTCTATCAAACAGGAATCTGTAACCACGGTTTGAAGGTGGTTTATTAGCCGGAACTAATCCTAACCATGGTTTCGTGTAATATGTGAAGTATTCCCAAACACTGTCCTTTCTGTTACAGGGTGAATCTGATCAAACCAACATTTGTTGAGGCAACACTGGAACTGTGTGGTCATCTGCAACCCAAATCCCAGTTTCGCCAATTAGCCATGGTTGTTACCTTAGGGCTCAGTAGCAAAGCATCTATTTGGCATGCAGAAGGTCCCAGGTTCAATTCCTCATAGGGTTGCCAGACCCCCTGCCTTGTAGGCAGGGTCGCCTGCTTCTAAGCTCCCACCTCCCTACCACCAGTCAGCTGGCCAGTGGAGGGAGGGTAACTCACCCAGAAAAAGAGGTTAGATTCAGCATTATTACCCATGTGGGGAAGTGACATCATCACTTCTGGGACATCAGGGAAGTGACATCATCACTTCTGGGACATCAGGGGTGACACTCTGCTATTTGGGCAAAACCTCTGTGGTAGATGCAAAATTTACCGTGAAGGTTTTGCCCAAATACCAGGATGTCACCCCAACATCCTAGAGATAATGATGTCACTTCCCCGTCACATGGGCAATGATGCAGACACATCGTATGAAAGCTGGGTTTCCCAGAAGCAGAAGAAGAAGAGGAGGAGGAGACTGGATTTTTACCCCACCCTTTACTAACCAAAGGAGTCTCAGAGCAGCTTACAATCTCCTTCCCCTTCCCCACTCCACAGCAGACACCCTGTGAGATAGATGGGGCTGAGAGAGCTCTGACAGAAATTGCTCTTTCCAGAACAGCCTCTGACAGAGTTATGACGAACCCAAGGTCACTCCAGCAGCTGCAAGTGGAGGAGCGGGGAATCAAACCCAGTTCTCCCAGATAAGAGTACTCACACTTTACTACACCAAACTGCTCCTCCCAGTAAGTTCCTCCACCCCCACTAGTTGCCAGGGAGGGACCTGGCAACTCTAATCCCTTGTGCCTCCATTTAAAAAAGGATCAGGTTGATGGAGGTGGTGTGAAAGACCTCTACCTGAGACTTTCAAGAGCTGCTGCCAGTCTGAGTAGACAATACTCACCTTGAGAGACCAAGGCTTTGATTCACTCTAAGGCTTCACTCTAAGGCTTCATGTGTGTTCATATGTTGCATGTTAGGTCTGAACTGACTCCCTGACTTCTTAGAAACCGATGTAAAACATTACTATGTCCCTGAATGGCCTTGCCAAAAACTGGCCATTACCTTGCACAATGTTTCACAGGGATGTCAAACATGCAGCCCAGGGGACAGATCAGGCCCCCAGAAGGCTTCTAACAGGCCCCCGAGCAACCGGCTGTTATCTGTTTCCTTCTCACTCTCTCTTGCTTCCTCCGGCATAACAGCTTCGCTTAGCAAGGCTTGCTCAATTGCACAGGAGCTACAGACCAAAACCACAGGAGCTACAGACCAAAACCATTTGCTCCATTGGCTAAGGCTCCTCCCTTGGGGAGGAAGGGATAGCTTGCTTTGCCAGCCTCTCTCAATTGCACAGCAGAGCTACTGAGCCATGCCTTTCTTCCTTCTATTGGCGGACGCTCCTCCCCCTCCTGGTCCCCTGGGGAAGGAAGAAAGGAAGGAAAGAGCCAGAGCCCAAACCCTGGATCCCATGGGAAAAATTCAAAGAAAGCACCTTTAAGACCAAGTGCTAACGTTTTAAGCATGTATGTTTTAATTTAAAAAAAAATCTTTAATTGTGTTTGTCTGTGTCCTTTATAAGGTTTATATCTTTGCTATCTAATCTTAAATAGGAACACACAAATGGCCCAGCCCAACAAAGTCTCATTTATGTCAGATCCGACCCTCCTAACAAATGAGTTCGACACCCCAGTTTTATAGGATGGCAAAAGGAATACCTGTCCTTGCTTCTTCAGCCACCGCTTCACCTTTCGTTCCTCTTGCTTCAGCAGATTATCATTCATGGTCTTCATTGAGTCGAGGGATCGCCTGATCTTTTTCAACTGAGCAGAGACAGCGAGAGTAAGACTGGGGATAGTGTGTGTCTGTGTGGGTGGGGGTTGCTCAAAATTTCCTTGCAGGTTTTTTACTTCAGAGGCAGCCAAACCCAAAGAAGCCTTTATTTTCCAGGAACTTGTCCAGAATTCTTCCTAAGGATGCCTTTTTATAAACAACCTCTACAATTATTTTAAACCGATCTAAAGGCTGCACCCACCCATCACCGGTTGAGGTGATGCTCTTGCTGCACCGTAGCAATCACCTCAGTCCGCACAAACGGGACTTTTTTGTAGCAGGAACTCATTTGCATATTAGGCTACATCCCCCTAATGTAGCCAATCCTCCAAGAGCTTACAGTAGGCCCTGTAAGAAGAGCCCTGTAAGCTCTTGGAGGATTGGCTAAACCAGGTGGGTGTGGCCTAATATGCAAAGGAGTTCCTGCTAAAAAAAAAAGCCCTGTGCACAAGGAAGTCTTCTTGTGAACTATTGCCATGGGAGCGTGTAAAGTGCCATCAAGTCATGGTCAACTATGGCGACCCTCTTGAGTTTTCAAGGCAAGAGACCTCCAGAGGAGGTTGGCCAGTGCCTGCATCTGCAGAGCAACGCTGGACTTCCCTGGTGGTCTCCCATCCCAATACTAAACAGGGCCGACCCTGCTTAGCTTCTGAGAGCAGATGAGACGGGGCTAGCCTGGACTATATAGGGCATAATGCTATAGTATTAGGATAATGAAATATCCAACAATATGCAGAAGCAGTCTGTGAAAGTCAAGAGCAACAGATGTGGCTTGAAGGAACTGCTGTCTTCTTAGCAAGCCTATTTTAATGTTGTTTTTCTTCCACAGGCTTTTATGATGAGCTGCCTAGCAACTGAAGAGAAGAAGACCGTAGATTTATACCCCGCTCTTCTCTCTGAATCAGAGTCTCAGGGTGGCTTACAATCTCCTTTGCCTTCTTCCCCCACAACAGACACCCTGGGAGGTGGGTGGGGCTGAGAGAGCTTTCCCAGCCGCTGCCCTTTCAAGGACAATCTCCATGAGATCTATGGCTGACCCAAGGCCATTCCAGCAGCTGCAAGAGGAGCAGTGGAGAATCAAACCTGGTTCTCCCAGATAAGAGTCCATACACTTAACCACTACACCAAAATGCATATATACCTTGTTGTCACATACCGTACCTGAAATGTCTCCCTGTCGTTGGAGACCCTAAGGGCTTTTGCTCGTTTGTTATCAAGCCAATCCATATTTCCTGTTGACTTTCAACTGGAATCCATCATTAGGAAGAGAGAAGATACAGGTTATGGGGCTCCGCACCCAGAAAGATATCCTAACTGTGGATGGCGGAGACCTGCATGGTTCCCCTGATCCTCTTTTCCCTATGTTGAAAGCACTGACCCACCTGGAAGATGTAAATGGCCACCAAAGAATGCTGATGTAACAATCTGTGTTCCTATGTCACTCATGGGAAGGTTGTCTTGGCAACCAACATGAAAACCTTAGAGTGGCTATGTCATCATTAATAGATGAGTCGCCAAAGGAAAAAGATAATGTGTCCTTCACTGGAGTTTTTATGGAGTGACATTTGAAGTCTCTCCATTAGGATTTGCCGCTCTTGATAGACAGAAGTTTGTAAAATAGTATAATGGTGTGGATATGTGGATTAGGCAGCATGGTGTTGTGTTTAGAGGGTTGGGCTAGGATATGAGAGAATTCCCTCTCTCCCATGGAAGCTCACGGGTTGACCTGGGGCCAGTTACACACTCCCAGTCTGGCCTAGCTCACAGCATGGTTGTTGTGAGCTATATAGCAGCTTCATGTTTGGTGTATTGGTTATGTGTGTGGACTCTTACCGGGGAGAACCAGGTTTGATTCCCCACTCCTCCACTTGCAGCTGCTGGAATAGCCTTGGGTCAGCCTTAGCTCTCACAGAGCTGTGCTTGAAAGGACAGTTTCTGAGAGAGCTCTCTCAGCCCTACCCACCTCACAGGGTGCCTGTTGTGGGGGAGGAAGGTAAAAGAGATTGTTAGCCGCTCTGAGTCTCTGATTCAGAGAGAAGGGCGGGGTATAAATCTATGGTCTTCATATACATGGAATCTCAAATTACTAGGTTCTTCAGTGTCCTTATGATGGAAGGCTCTATCACACATGTGTCAGTGGAGACAAGAAGGGTGGTGTAGGAGTTTCAATTGCCTTCACAGACGACAAGCGTTGAACAGGGAGGGATTTTCCCATTTCCAGAGCAACGTTAAATTAAACCAATAAATTCTTGAAAAGGGCAGGAAAAATCGTTCACTCGCAGACATCTTTCGGAATGGAGGATGAACACCAAGAATATATATATAATATACACACACACATACAGAGAGAGAGAGAGAGACAGAGAGAGAGAGAGACAGAGAAAGAGTTCAAATCAACTAATCTAAGACTCCAAGGAGTTTTTAGACATCTTAATAGTGTGATGAAACAAGGTAACTTGAAGAAGTTCACTTCCTTTGGGAAACAGAACCATCAGCGGTATTGGGTCCTGGTTAGAATTATTGGATGGAGAAGCTATATAATGGCTGAAAGTTAAGGGAGCTGAACAGACGGTATAATGGGTGGACGTGGTTTTTATTCTTGAAAGGACTTGCTGTTCAGACTAGTGAACATACTTTTGACACTAAATACTGTAAGGTGCTAATGACCTTGCAACAGAGTCCTGTGGTGGTAAGATGCAGTACTGCAGTCCAAGCTCTGCTACAACCTGAATTTGATCCCGGTAGAAGCTGAGTTCAGGTAGCTAGCTCGAGGTTGACTCAGCCTTCCATCCTTCCAAGGTCAGTAAAATGAGTGCCCAGCTTGTTGGGGGTAAAGTGTAGATGACTGGGGAAGGCAATGGCAAACCACCCTGTAGAAAGTCTGCCAAGAAAACGTTGTGATGCGATGTCACTCCACGGGTCGGTAACGACTGGTGCTTGCACAGGGGACTACCTTTACCTTTTTAGTGACCTTGTGCTGGGTTCTTGGAAGGCCCACATACCTTCAGCTCTCTAAAGCAGTGATCTTATGGATGGCAGGTCCCTGTTGAGGGTAGAGGAATTCCTATCACAATCTTCCATCGCCCATCCTTGCTGCAGTAAGCAGCAGGAGGAAAACGGGAAGGGGGATACCACTGCTGATGGTTTGACGTCACTTCCGGGTAATGCCCTATAAGTGACAGCACTCCCCCCAATGACACGCTACCCAAATCTCTATGATATTTACCAACCACAAGTGATGTCAAAGTGTCAGTGTCACTCCCCGCCCCTCCCAGGTCTGCCATCCATAAATGATCCCTAACATGGTTTCCGTTTGTTAGCATGGCATCTGCCAATGGGTTTTCTTCTGCAAAGTATTCCTCCCACCCACCCCACCCCTCAAAAAAGCAAAGACTCAGTCTTAGCTTTCTTCTCTATTATTGGAGGCATCACCTTTGTGTCTTCAGAGAGCATCCATCCAGAAACAGCTACTTCTATTGTACGGGAATGTTTGACTTGCAACCTTCTAGTATTTTGTAATTGTTCCCAGTACTCTGTGGCAGCCATTTTGTAATTATCCCCAGTACTCTGTGGCAGCCATTTTGTAATTATTCCCAGTACTCTGTGGCAGCCATTTTGTAATTATCCCCAGTACTCTGTGGCAACCAACAGTCCATCCTCAAGATTCCAGAAATGCTTGTAGGTGCAACAAGATTGTGTACTCTTGTTCTAGAGGCATCTGGCTTGCTCAAAAGAAGCAGCAGAAGAAGGTTTTATTACCCCGCTTTTCTCTACCTTAAGAAGTTTCAAAATTGCTTACAATCACCTTCCCTTCCCCTCTCCGCAACAGGCACTTTGTGAATTAGGTGGGGGTGAGGGAGTTCTGAGAGAACTGGGGCTGGTCCAAGGTTACCCTGCAAGCTTCATGTGGAAGAGGAGAGGGGAATCTCACCCAGTTCTCCAGACTAGATTCCACTGCTCTTAATCATTACCCCACACTGACTCTCATGAAAACAAAATGGTCGCTGAGGTGGACCTTGGTCTCAGGAGCAGACCAGCAAAAGAAGCCAAATCACATTGACTCTGCTTAAATCTCACAACCAGCAGGAAAACCATTCCATTTTGAATACCAGTTCTGACATTAAAACCTTTACATCTAGGATAGGCACAAATTCTTTATTCACAAAAATATGGACACGTATGTACAAAGTATGAGCCAAATCCACGACACTCCTCTGTTCAAATTTGCTTCCTTTTATATTCCATCTTCACTTTAGAAGCTTATCTCAATGTTCTGACTCTCAGCAGAACTTCCAGTTCTGGCTCTCAGCAGAGAATTCACAGGCAAAACAAAAGTGGTTTCTTGGCGTCAGGTGAGAGAGCTTGTGAAAATAACTCCAAAGTCCCTGTGCTCTCCACAAGGTGAGGGGCTATGGAATCCAAGGGTCACCAGGACTCAGTAACATTAAAGTCAGCCATTGGCATGAATCCATTCCACGAGAGAGAAAGAGGGAAGGCCTGTTCAGACCTTCGCCATTTTCTTTTTCTTTTGGAATAATTTGTATTAAGAGAGAATATTTGCATTACAGATACAAAAGAGAAAGAAGAAACATAATAAAAAAAAAACTGAAAAGAAAATCTACAAACAGTAAAATCTTATTACAAACATGGAACCACACGACCTAACTTATCAGGGTACATCATGACTCAATAGGAGCACATCTTATAAAAGAACAATAGTATAGATGAATCAAAAGAGAAGGAAAATCGCACCTTACAACATAAGCCATACTCTATATTCGTTATTTCAGACCTTCACCGTTTTCATATAAAATAATGGAGTCTGAACAATACTTGCTGGAGGAGCTGAAAGTACGGGTGTATGGGTGGGGGTGTATATGTGCGAGCACATTCACTTGAACAGGACTTTTTTTGTAGCAGGAACTCCTTTGCATATTAGGCCACACACCCCTGCTGTAGCCAATCCTCCTGGAGCTTAGAATAGGCCCTATACTATCCAGCCGCCCAGAGTCCGTTTGCGGGATAGGGTGGAGTATAAATCAAAATGAAATGAAATTATGAGCCTTGTAAACACTTGGAGGATTGGCTACATCAGGGGTGTGTGGCCTAATATGCAAAGGAGTTCCTGCTACCCCCTCCCACAAAAAAGTCTTGCACTTGAAGGTCTGCAAAGCTCATACGCAGTAGGGTTCCTGCTGGGGCAATGTTCCCGCTAAGCTGAGTTAGTGTGAGCTAGCTCACAGTTTTTTTAGCCTCTGGCTCACGAAGTTTTGTCCTAGCTCAGGAAAAATGGCCTCAGAGCAAGCTAATTTATGCAGCAGCTCACAACTTTAATACCAGTAGCTCATGAAGCAGAATTTTCACTCATAACACTCCACAGCTTAAAGGGAGTATTGTGCTGGGAGCATGATTTTCTCTGATTTTGGAGCCTCCTACCCACCCCCATGAACTGGCTAGTGGGATAGGCCCCCCTCAAGAGCACCAGCACACTGTGATGTGCCTATTGCGTTGATGTTACCCAGAAGTGACATTATTGTGCCAGGCACAGCACGGTGTGTGTGTGTGTGTGTGTGTGTGGGGAAACACTCTAACATTTTGAAAAAAACCTCTATGATCCCCTGCTGGGAGCCAGGTGAGACCTGGCAAACCTAGTACGCAGGGAGGTGCTTCTCTGCACAACTGAGACCCCGGAAAAGTGGGACAAGAAGCCTGACACATGTACACCTGATTCATGTACGGAAATGTGGGTGTCAGGGACCAGGGCTGGAATTCTAGCAGGAGCTCCTTTGCATATTAGGCCACAGACCCCTGATGTAGCCAATCCTTCAAGCGCTTACAGTAGGCCCTGTAAGAAGAGCCCTGTACGTTTTTGGAGGATTGGCTACATCAGGAGGGTGTGGCCTAATATGCAAAGGAGCTCCTGCTAGAAGAAGAAGAAGAAGAAGAAGATATTGGATTTCTATCCCACCCTCCACTCCGAAGAGTCTCAGAGCGGCTCACAATCTCCTTTACCTTCCTCCCCCACAACAGACACCCTGTGAGGTGGGTGGGGCTGGAGAGGGCTCTCACAGCAGCTGCCCTTTCAAGGACAACCTCTGCCAGAGCTATGGCTGACCCAAGGCCATCTCAGCAGGTGCAAGTGGAGGAGTGGGGAATCAAACCCGGTTCTCCCAGATAAGAGTCCGCACACTTAACCACTACACCAAACTGGCTCTCCTGCTACAAAGTGAGCCCTGGCTAGATGAAAAGTGTTCCATCAAGTCGCAGCTGAAGCACGGCAACCCATGAAGTTTCACCTCATGGGGCTTCCAAGACGAGAGACGAATGGAGGTCGTTGGCTATTGCCTTCCTCCGCATAGCATCCCTGGTGTTTCTTGGTGGTCTCCTCTCCAGCCACCGACCTTGCTCAACCCTGCTTAGCTTCTAAACTCAGACTAGATTAGGCTAGCCTGTGCTAGGTGGTCTGGTTAAGAGCTATCTCCCTGAGAATCTAGGCCAGGGAGGGTGGGAATCCTCCTTCCTCATCTTCTGGTTTCAGCGCGCTCCCCTTGGTTGTAATCAAGGAATCGTGCCTCAAAATGCTCCAAGATTCCCAGCTTCATTTCCACACGCAATTACTCCAGCATCGCTCCCCTGTGGCCCTTTTAGACATGTTACCGACCATTTCCTTTCACGATCACAAATAAAAATACTTGGACCCCTTCGTAAATTTTGCTTTTAATTAATTAGAGTGCTTGGGCGATTCGCACAGCTGTGTGCAGGGGCGCTTTGGCAGGGGAATGGAACGGAAGTGCGGTTTAAGGATTCATCTGGGAACAGCACCTCGCCTTCCCTTGTCGTAGTCCTTCAAGGCATTTTTGAAGAAATGCTCTCACATGTGAGACTTGAAGCTTGCAAGGCGAAAGCAAAATTTTGTCAGTCTCATTCATCCTCACAACAACCCTGTTGAGACAGGGTAAGCTGAGAGAGACCATGAGCACGTAACAAGCAAAAGAAGAAGAAGACGACTGTAGATTTATACCCTCTGAATCAATCTCAGAGTGGCTAAAGAAGAAGTAAGAAAATATTGGATGCCTAGTTAGATAACCAAGACTCTTAAGATTCTCTGATGTGAACTTATTTTTTCTTCTCTCCCCCCCCCCCCCCTGTATTTTATATTATAAAATTTATCTTTACTGGAATTGTCAAAATTACTAGATAATTTTAACAAAAGGTGTATACTATAACATTTGAAAATGGATTCTGTGCAGTTGAGACAAAATATTAGGGGACAATTTATGTAAAGAAATTATTGTAGAATTAAGCTTTTTGAAAGTATTCCTATGCAAAATAATACCGGAATGTATTGTGTTTTTTTTTATTTTCTCCCATTCCTTATCCCTATCCTTTTCTGCCCACTGTGTGACACAGAGTGTAGGACTGGATGGGCCATTGGCCTGATCCAACATGGCTTCTCTTATATTCTTATGTCACATCACAACATTTTTACAGCAGACCTTTTACAGGGTGGTTTGCCATTACCTTCCTCAGTCATCTATACTTTACCCTTAGCAAGCTGGGTACTCATTTTACCGAACTCAGAAGGATAGAAGGCTGAGTCAACCTTGAGCCAGCTACCTGAACTCAGATAGTGAGTTGAGAGCTTTGACTACAGTACTGCAGCTTTACCACTCTGTGCCACGGGGCTGCAGAGCAGCTTACAATCTTCTTTATCCTCTTCCCCCACAACAGATACCCTGTGAGATAGGTGAGGCTGAGAGAGCTCTCACAGTAGCTGCCCTTTCAAGGCCAACTCATACGAGAGCTATGGCTGACCCAAGGCCATTCCAGCAGTTGCAAGTGGAGGAGTGGGGAATCAAACCTGGTTCTCTCAGATAAGAGTCCATGCACTTAACCATCTCACCAAACTCAGAAAGACTGAGCACATAAAAACCAAGCTTCATGGCTCAATGGAGATATGAACTTGGGTATCCAAGAGCCTAGTCCAACATTCTAATTATTATGGTGGCGATGGAAAGTTCTGTCAAGTTGCAGCTGATTTATGCAAGAAATGTTCAGAGGATGTTTGGCATTGCCTCCCTCTGTGGACCAGCCCTGAACTTCCTTGGTGGTCTCCCATCCAAGTACTAACCTGGAGAGGAAATGACTGGGCGGTGATACGGACACCATCTTCAAGTTCTTGAAGGGCTGTCATACAGAGAATGGTGTGGAGTTTTCTGTTGTCCCAGAAGATCAGACCACAACCAATGGGTTGAAATAAAATCAAAAGGGTTCTTGACTAAACATTTGGAAGAACTTCCTGACAGTAAGAGTGGTTCCTCAGTGGAACAGGCTTTCTCAAAAGGTGGGGGACTCTCCTTCTTTGGAGGTTTTGAAACAGAGGCTAGATGGCCATCTGACAGCATTGCTGATTGTGTGAACTTAGGCAGATCATGAGAAGGAGGGCAGGAAGGGTTGCATCAGTGCTTAGTTCTGTGGTCCCTTCTTAAAAGCCCCTTCTTATACCTGCAGATCAGTAACACACCGTATGGAAAGAATCTCGATTCCCACATATTTGGCTGAATACTTTAGGAGTAGCCCTGTTTCTGTAGGGGCTTGTCTCAGTTGCAAAGGGGCCAAACCAAAAATAACATGCAATTAAAAAAAAGAAGACGTTTTCTGGGTTCAGGCTAACAGTTGACGAGACAAAATCTCCCCAAAGAATCAGCCACTGGTCTAGAATGTTTGTTCCGTCTTTAAAGATGGGCAGCGAGGATTTGAAGTGCGGTATAATTTAATTTTGAAAGAGGAGAAAAATAAACAAAACCCAGCGGGACGCCTTAAACTTGGTCGGAAATTGAAGGCTATTTGTCTCTCACGAATGTTGGACACCGACAGAAGCAGGGCAGACTCCCTTATACAGCTCCCAAGTGCGGCCTTAAACACTGGCTGGGAGTTAGAGCTTCATTTCTTGGGCTTCAGCTGATCCAAAATGGGCTGTTGTGCTTAATTGTTTGCGGGATTTAGCAGGGCCAGGGGGTGACTTGGGACCAAAAGGCAACGTCTTGACCTGCTGGTCTGCCGGTTTTTGTATTACCTTTAGGATTAAGTGTCAACAGCTCGCATTAAGGCCGCTTCATGTGTGATGGATTTCCTTCACCTCTGTGGACTGTTTGCGTATAGGCCATGTGTGCACATGTTTTATATATATATATATATATATATATATATATATATATATATATATATATATATATATATATATATATATATATATATATATATATATATACATACACACACACACACACACACACACACATGTCTGCATGTGGATTTGTCATAGGTAAGGATGCGCATAGAGTGGTTTTTTCGCTTTTTTTTTTTTGGCCACTGTGTGACACAGAGTGTTGGACTTGATGGGTCATTGGCCTGATCCAACATGGCTTCTTTTACGTTCTTATGTTCCTCTGTGGGAGTTATATTTACATAGGAACTGGGGCTACGCATTAAGCAAGGTGAAGGAAAGATGAGATTAATGTTGCTTTGTTTCCAAGTCTTTCTATTTTGTTATGTGCAGGTCTCGCTTTGTTCAGGAGCTCACAGGAGCGGAGTTTCGGAACCTCTAAATATCATTATGCTTTCTTTCTTACCCCCTCCCCCCAAAAAATACTTGCTTCTGGGCTTCATTGTTCAAACCCTCTGTGAGAATTTTGCTGAACTCTAATATTTGACAGACTTTCAGATATTAGACAGCCAGTTTGGTGCAGTGGTTAAGTGTGTGGACTCTTATCTGGGAGAATCGGGTTTGATTTCCCACTTCTCTCCACTTACAGCTGCTGGAATGGCCTTGGGTTAGCCATAGCTGTCTCAGGAGTTGTCCTTGAAAGGGCAGCTGCTGTCAGGGCTCTCTCAGCCCCACCCAAATCACAGGGTGTCTGTTGTAGGGGGAGAAGATATAGGAGATTGCAAGCTACTCTGTCTCTGATTCAGATAGAAGAGCGGAGTATAACTCTGCAGTCTTCTTCTTTTCTAATATTTTTCCTCACAAAAAAAAGGGAAAATAACCAAAACATATAAAGCAGACAGATGGAAATCTTCCTCATGCCACTATGGCCATGCAGGAGAAAGTAATTTGAAAAGTATGATGGAAATAAGGTTTGATTATGACAATTCTAATCCAACAAGCCTTTTAAGGTAGATGCTGGGTTGATATAATTGAGTATACCTTCCGGTGATGTCAGGGGTGTGCGGTGTCGGCAAATGAGTTGTGCTAATGAGCTCTGGCACCTCTTTTTCTATGAAATGACCCCTGGTTGTGTGCCATTGGTCATCAAACAGATTCACAGAGGAATTCCTCACGCATCCTTCAAGAGCCACATCTTTGCATATGTAGGGCTGCCGGCTTCCCTGTTCAGCTGGGAGATCTCCCACTATTACAACTGATCTCTAGATGGCACAGATCAGCTCCCCTGGAGAAAATGGCTGCTTCAGAGGGTGGAGCCTAAGCAGGGGTGGAATTCTAGCAGAAGCTCCTTTGCGTATTAGGCCACACCCCCTTGATGTAGCCAGTCCTCTAAGAGCTAACAAAGTTTGTCAGCTCTTGGAGAATTAGATACCTCAGGGGGTGTGGCCTTAATATGCAAAGGAACTCCTGTTAGAATTCCACCCCTGGGCAACCCTATCTGGAACTCAACAGGGGGAAGAAGGCAGAACACTACTCTGTTATGGTGTTAGTTCTGAAACAAGATGAGGGTGATCAGAACCCCAAATTCTGGGGTGAAAATTGGAAGGGGAGAATTTTGCTTGCATACTATTGTATTGTGGGTTCTATGCATTGAAGAGGTGAGGTGGTAATGGTAACAAGCTCTTTATTAAGTACAGCATAGTAGGTGGCTGCACTACAAGACTGAAAGCACTAGGCCAATGGGGCCAAACTTATATACATCCCTGGGTTCCCGCAGAAGCATGTTATTGGGTCATTCAAACCAGCAGGGGCTTGTGATTGGTCCAGGGTGGCAGAGATTTGGATCCTGAAGGCCATTGTTCCCAAGTCCCCAAGCTCAGTCCATATGAGCCAGGCAGGAACACCCAAAATCTTCACTTGAGTCCACATACATAACATATACCTTCTATACTCATTCCTTCTGTTGGATGGGCCAGTTTGGTATAGTGGTTAGGACTCTAATCTGGGAGAATTGGGTCTGATTCCTTGCTCTTCCACATGCAACTGCTGGGTGACTTTGGATCAGCCACAAATTCTCTCAGAGCCGTTCCTCTCAAGAGCAGTTCTCAGAGAGCCCTCACAGCCCCATCTCCCTCACAGGGTGTCTGTTATGGGGAGAGGAAGGGAAGGAGATTACAATCCGCTCTGAGACTCCTGAGTGAAGGGCAGGGTATCAATCCAATCTTTCTTTCTTTCTTTCTTTCTTTCTTTCTTTCTTTCTTTCTTTCTTTCTTTCTTTCTTTCTTTCTTTCTTTCTTTCTTTCTTTCTTTCTTTCTTTCTTTCTTTCTTTCTTTCTTTCTAGTGAAAGGTAACCCCCCACCCACACACACACACTGCATTTACACAAAATATGCCTATAGTCCTAGAGTATTTTGTATCTGCACTGTGGCATTGCACTGAAATCAACAAAGCAGAATCTCTGTTATCCAAACTGTTAATAACCAGGTGGTTTGCTTATCTGACTTTCTGCCTTTCTCTTGTGCAGTGCCCTCCCCACTGTGACTTTATCCAAACTTCCGGTTACTTCAGCTTCTTCTTCTTTTTTAAAAAATGACCCCTGGCCGACCAGATGAATGAAATTGTATGGTTAGCAGCATGTATTTTGCTAGCAAAACTCCAATTTACTTGGTCAGGGTCCTTTCATAGCCGGTTATAAAGGCTACAGTTGCCATAGGAACAAAAGTTAGTTACCTAAGTGACAATGCTTTTCTGATGTCATCAGAACAAGAATGTTTTTTTTCCCCAGGAAACACCCTTGAACTTGGTTGATAACAGCATTGTTCAGGTGAGAAACAATTAGGGAGGGAGGGAGGGGAGAAAGCCACGTGTTTTCTCCGTATAGCAAACAGTTATTTTCTCTGCGAGAATGAGACACCTTTGCACTTTTGTTGAAGAAGTTAGAAAGGAAAATAAATGATACTTTGAACTTCTGTTCCATTAGGCTTACCAACAGATCTAAATATAGTATATGAACAAGCTAAGAAATGAACATACCACAATGCATTTACCATGTCGAGAGGCATGCAGTCGGAGCTTCACTGATCAAAAACCAAACCAAGCCTTGCTTGTTCTTTAATGTTTTGAATGTTCTGAATTGTTTTTGGACATTCATGAATTCATAGAGACCTTCTCATTCCGGCCCTTTGCTCTTTAGTTCCGCTTCCCTGGGCAGTAGGAGCCAAGAGAGTGAGGTGTGAGAATGAATATGCAGGTATGTACTTGACAGGAACATCATCCATCCTAGACGCTTCCATCCTAGACCCTTGCCAGTCCAGCTTTCGCCCGGGTTACGGGACGGAGACAGTACTGGTCGCCCTGGTAGATGATCTCCAATGGCACCTGGATCGGGGCGGTGTGGCGGTGCTGATGTTGTTGGACCTGTCAGCTGCGTTCGACACGGTTGACCATCGGCTACTGACCCGCCGCCTCGCCGATGTAGGGGTGAGGGGGTCTGCCTTACAATGGCTTGCCTCCTTCCTCGAGGATCGGGGACAAAGGGTGGCAATTGGGGGCGAGCTGTCCCAGAGGCGCACACTGGACTGTGGAGTGCCTCAAGGGGCAGTTCTCTCACCAATGCTATTTAATATCTATATGCGCCCCCTTGCCCAGATTGCCAGGAGACATGGACTTGGGTGCCATCAATATGCAGATGACACCCAACTCTATCTGCTAATGGACGGCCAGCCTGACTGCGTCCCAGAGAATTTAGACCGGGCCCTGCAGGATTTGCCAACCTGGTTGAGGAAGAGCGGGCTGAAACTGAATCCAGCGAAGACAGAAGTCCTTTGTCTGGGTCGGGGCGCTCAGGGAGGGGAAATACCTCTCCCGGTCTTCGACGGGGTGCCGTTGAAAGCGGCGCACCGGGTTAAGAGCCTGGGAGTTTTACTGGAGCCTGCATTATCAATGGAGGCCCAGATTGCAGCCACTGCCAAGTCAGCCTTTTTCCATCTAAGGCGGGCAAAGCAGTTGGCTCCCTTCCTAGAGCGCCAAGATCTGGCAATGGTGCTTCATGCAACGGTCACCTCGAGACTGGATTACTGTAATGCCCTCTACATGGGGCTGCCTCTGTACCGAACCCGGAAGCTGCAGCTGGTGCAGAACGCAGCGGCTAGACTGTTGCTGGGACTCCCTAAATGGGAGCACATACAGCCTGGGCTGCGCGAACTGCACTGGCTGCCAGTTACATACCGGGTTTGTTACAAAGTGCTGGTCATTACCTTTAAAGCCCTATATGGTCGAGGACCTGTCTACCTTAGGGACCGTCTCTCCCCATATGAACCCCAGAGAGCACTGAGGTCAGCCGGGAAAAACTTGCTGACTATCCCCGGACCGAGAGAGGTGAAGTTGCAAAGCACCCGTAACCGGGCCTTCTCCTCTATAGCCCCGAGCCTATGGAACCAACTTCCAGAGGAAATGCGGGCCCTGCGGGACCTAGAACAGTTCCGCAGGGCCTGCAAGACCTTCCTCTTCAGACTGGCTTTCGCTGATGAAAATGGAAATTGCGAAGGAAACCGCCATCAGAAAAAGTAAACATAGCATTAGCACTTTTAAAAATTTAATCAATTTAATTTTAAAACTTAACCAGATTTTAATTAAATGCTTATAATGTTTAATGTAATTTTATTCATTTGTATAATTTAACCCTGAACTATGTTGTTAGCCGCCCTGAGCCTGCTCCGGCGGGGAGGGCGGGATATAAATAAAATTTGTTGTTGTTGTTATCCAACCTTAATAACAAGCTTGTGTTTCCACCAGACAGGATCATCCTGCTTGGCATCTCTGTTCACAGCATTTCTTCTTTCTGCTGTTCATTGTACTGTTCAGACTTTGGGAGGGCTTTCTGAATATCTGTAAACTTGGGTACTGACTTCCGTGTACATGAGGAATTTCATTCTCTTGGGCCGAACAGCTAGATTCCAATCCAGAAGCACCTTGGAGATGAGCAAGATTTTTGGGTATAAGCTTTTGAGAGTCAAGCTTCTCCATTCATAGGCATGAATACTTTGACTCCCAGAACCAGGAGGCAACGTTAGGGAAAGGCCTTGCCTTCTGTGTCCTGTTATTGGCCAGAGGAACTGGTTGGCCACTGGGAGGCTGGACTAGATGGGCCACTGGTCTGATCCAGCAGGGCTCTTCAGAGGTTCATATAAAAGCCTTGGCCTCTATGCCCTGTTGTTGGCCCTCCAGAGGAACTGGTTGGCCACTGGGTGAGACAGAATACTGGACTAGATGAACCACTGGTCTGATCCAATAGGACTCTTCTTATGTTCTTAAAGCTCCATCACTCAGGGAGCTTTGACTCTCAAAAGCTTATACCCCCAAAATATTGTTGGTCTCTGAAACTATTATTTTGGATTGTGCCTGTGCATTTGTTTGTACCTGCTGGCAGACAGCTAGGGCTGTGTGACTGGGGAACTGAAAGAGGCACAGTCTCAGGCAGTATCCTCAATAGGCAGTTCATTTCTTTGCAGACTAAGAAGGATTCACAGCCCAGACTAGCTACACTATATCCTACAACTGCACTAGGAGAGGCACAACAACACACCTGCAGGGATAGAAGCGAACTAATTGCTTGCACCAACTGGAAGGCAGTGCAGAGAAGACACACACACACACACACACACATAACATCCCCTTTCCCTGGTGTTAGGCATGAGAGCACATCTGCAGAAGCAGAGATGTTCCTTGCTCTACTTCCTTCTGGCAGGAAAGCCAGATGTCCTGTAGATGGATATGTAGGCTCAAGCAAAGTGAGAGTTCTGGCATAGAGAAGGATCAGAATTCCATTTCTACAGAAGAGACCAGCAATCAAGATCACATTTCTGAGATCTCAGTCCCAACATCTTCCTTCATTCATATCAAAGCATCAAGACCCTAAGCAGCCTTTCATTTTCCCTTTTACAGATACTTCCTTCTCAACTTCTATTAGCTCCAATAGATGGAAAGGGCAGAGGTGGCTGGGTTAAGAACATAAGAGAAGCCATGTTGGATCAGGCCAGTTGGCCCATCCAGTTCAACACTCTGTGTCACACAGAGTGGCCAAAAAACCCCCAAGTGCCATCAGGAGGTCCATCAGTGGGGCCAGGACACTAGAAGCCCTCCCACTGTGCCCCTCCCCAGGCACCAACTATACAGAGCATCACTGCCCCAGACAGAGAGTTCCAACAATACGCTGTGGCTAATAGCCCCTGATGGACCTTTGCTCCATTTGTTTATCCAATCCCCTCTTGAAGCTGTCTATGCTTGCAGCTGCCACCACTTCCTGTGGCAGTGAATTCCATGTGTTAATCACCCTTTGGGTGAAGTACTTTGTTTTATCAGTTCTAATCCAACTGCTCAGCAATTTCATTATTTTAAAACGAAATTGGAACAAAATTGAGGGTTTGGTATCCACCACAACAGCATAAAAATATTATATTATCTGTTAGCCATGAGTAGCCCTACTATGCATTTTTTTAAAATCTATATAATAGGGCCACCCAAGGCTAGGGCAGGTGCTTGTAGAAAAATCTCAAAAAGTATGTGTATGGTGAGGACAAAATAGTTTTGGTGCGGTCTCGTGAAACTATTTTGCAAGATCTTGGCAGCCATCTTGGATTGCTTAGGCATCCACAAACAGCAGTTACAGTAGGCCCGCTAAAATGGTTGCTGAGATCTCACAATGTCATCTTGAGAAAGTGGATAGGCTGCCAGTCTTCAGGTGGGGCCTGGAGATGTCCCATAATTTCATTTGATCACCAGACAACAGAGATCTGTTCACCTGAAGAAAATGGCTGCTCAGGAGGGTGGACTTTATGGCATTGTATCCTACTGGGGTCCCTCTACTCTCCAAACCCTGCCCACCCCAGGATCCTTTCTCCAAATCCCCAAGAATTTCCTAACCCAGAATTAGTAACCCTAGCTGATCCAGAGTGAAAGGAAGGAGGGGAAACAGAACCAAGGTAGGGAAACTAGAGTCAGAGTAGATGGAAATTCCCCCTTCCCACAATTCCTCATGCATTCTCCATTTGTTCTTCAGGGCTTTTGTTTCTGGAAAAAAGGATGCTGGAACTCTCAAGAGGGAAATGAAGGTGAAACGCATGGGTGCCCCTCATGAACTTTTAAACATTTTTTGAGAATTTTGTTTCCACAAAGAGGTTCTGGAACTCCATTCTGCCGCGTTCCCCCAGAAAAGAAAGGCACTGCTCTTCGTAGATATAACGAAGTCTATCTTGACATTGGGCCTAGTTCTGTTATCCAAGGTGCTTTTACAACTGAATGTTCTCTTGCTGCCTTCAGGACGAGGCAAGTTGTATCATTTGGGAATTAAAACCAAATTCTTAGAAAGAATTCTCCCTTTTTCTCGTTGTGCTCTTTAGAGGATGTTTTGGAAGTGATCTGTAGGCAGGCACAATGTCTGGAATGTTCTAGAACTTTGCAGACTGGGCCAGTCAGGATCAGATGCGAACCCCGGAAACAGATGTCTGATCAGAGCTGGCAGTTAATTAAAAGCACTGTGTACTTAAATGATTAAATAATCACAGCATGGTGGTGCTCAACAGAGAACCTTCTCTGCTGGATTCAGTACAGAAACTCCTAATGTCTGCCTTCGGGGTACTCTGCCGACTGCCATTCACTTCTGCGTCGCCAGCCGAGACGGCACGAGCAGTTGGTCTGGCACGTTTCATTAGAACTGTGCTTCGTTCGGACTTTAAACATGGGCTCTGACAACTGTATAAATGGGTCTCTAGTGGGGATGATCAAATACAGCCAAATGCGTTCCTTTGTGATTTCTTAGACGGTCATCCATTTTGGACTGCCTCATTTTCGATGCTTCCTCTAAGTCACTCTTGTCCAGTTGTTTTGATGCCATTTTTCATGCCCTGGACATGCAATTGACACAAAATGTTGTGTTGAAGAATGTGTTACTTTGCATGGGAAAACTTCAGCATGAGAGAAGGGACGCAGGCTCAGAAATGAAACTCTCATACGACGGTTCACAAACAAAGGAGAAACTGTGTCAAAAATTGGGATATTCACATTGAATCGCTCACAGCCCCATAGCTAGGGGCCATGGGGAGCTGGGGCCACAGGGGAGGGGCCCATTGGGTGAGTGTAGAAAGCTGGAGAGGCTAGGGGCTACCCCTCTCCCTCCTGTGTGTTTTAAAACTGATTGGCAGGCCCTTTAAATGTCTTGGGAGAGGCAGTGGCATAATTTAAACCACATAGGAGGGGGTGGCCTTGGGAAGAGGGTGAGAGCTCCCCAACCCCCCCCCCCCCCTTGTCAGGGGGCCGTGAGCCCCTGGTTAGCTAGGGGCCTGATCACTCAGCTTTTGTGGGAGAGCCATTTTGGTGTAGTGGTTAAGTGTGGTTAAGTGGTTAAGTGTGCGGACTCTTATCTGGGAGAACCGGGTTTGATTCCCCACTCCTCCACTTGCACCTGCTAGCATGGCCTTCGGTCAGCCATAGCTCTGGCAGAGGTTGTCCTTGAAAGGGCAGCTGCTGTGAGAGCCCTCTCCAGCCCTACCCACCTCACAGGGTGTTTGTTGTGGGGGAGGAAGGTAAAGGAGATTGTGAGCCGCTCAGAGACTCTTCGGAGTGGAGGGCGGGATATAAATCCAAAATCTTCTTCTTTTAAAATCTGGTCTAAGTGGAAATCCCCAGGTAGGGGCAGGGGATCCCCCAGTTTGGAGGCCCTCCCCCCGCTTCAGGGTCATCAGAAAGGGGGGGAGGGAAATGTCTGCTGGGCACTCCATTACTCCCATGGAGATTGATTCCCATAGGGTATGATGGAGAATTGATCTGCAGGTAACTGGGGCTCTGGGGTGGCTGTCTTTGAGGTAGAGGCACCAACATTTCAGCATAGCATTTGATGCCTTTCCTCAAAACACCCTCCAAATTTCAAAAGGATTAGACCAGGCCGTCCAATTTTGTGAGCCCCCAACGAAGATGCTTCGTCCTTCATCATTTCCAATGGAGGGGAGGCATTTAAAAGGTGTGTGGTCCCTTTAAATGTGGTGTCCAGAACTCTCTTTGGAGTTCAATCATGCTTGTCAGAATCTCGCTACTGGCTCCACCCCCAACATCTCCTGACTCCACCCCCAAATTCCCCAGTTATTTCTTGAATTGGACCTGGCAATCCTAGGCTTAAGTTCCATCACTCCAATTGGCCATTTCCTTAAATTCCATACATCTAGAATCTATGTAGCGTACCCCTGGCTTTTCTTTGTACATACGTTGAGTAATTAAATGCATTTGATGCATGCCCAGCTGAATTTTCTCCAGTTCTGCAGGGCCGGTAAGACTATGCACTTCTGCCAAGCTTTTGATTGTTAAGCCCGGAGTCTGTTGCATTGAATCAAATGAACTTGCCGCCTTGAAGCACAGACCTGGACCCTATGTTTCTACGGAACATCCGGATGTAACAGTTGTGATGAAGATATGAAAGATATTCTCAGGAACTCCTTTGCACATTTGAAGCAGGAACTCCTTTGCGTATTAGGCCACACACCCCTGATACAATCCTCCAAGAGCTTACAGGGCTCTTAGTTAGGCTTCCCAACCCTCCCGCCCTGGCGGGGGACCCCAGGATTTACAGTCTCTTCCCCCGCTCTCCAAAAAAACAGAAGCGGGGGGAGGGGGGAAACGGTGCCAAGGAGCGTGGCGAGCCGCCCCATCTTGGAGGAGCAGTTACGGTGAAGCAGAGAAGAGGAAGCAGCTGCGCAGCGGCGTCGCCCGCTCCGCCTCTGAGGTGAAATCAGAGAAGGGGAGGGTGGAGGGAAGGAAGACATTTAAAAAGCTGTGCTGTCCCTTGAAATGTGATGGCCAAAACTCCCGTTGGGGTTCAGTGATGCTTGTCACACCCTTGCTCCTAGCTCCACCCCAGTGTCTCCTGGCTCCACCCCCCAAAGTCTCCTGGCTCCACCCCCAAAGTCCCCAGAGATTTCTTGAATTGGACTTGGCAACCCTACTCTTAGTACAGGGCCTACTGTAAGCTCCAGGAGGATTTGCTACATTGGGGTATGTGGTCTAATATGTAAGGGAGTTCCTGCTATAAAAAAATGCCCTGAATGCAGTCACAACATGGCCACCACAGGAGGCAGAACCAGCAACAACATGGCTGCTGCAGAAGGTGGGGCCATATGCATGGGGGATGCCAAAGTGCAGGGGTCAAGCGAACTTAAAAAACAAACAAACCCTGAACAAAACCGTCTGAGAGACTAAAACCAAGAGTGTGGTGGTAGCTGCACAGTCAATTGGATCTACAGTGGCCACTTAGAAGCTCTGCTGGCTCCACCTACTTTCTAAAAATGCTTGATGGGTGGCATGGTATCATGGACACCATGTTGGAGACACCTGCACTAGGGCCTAGTCCATTGCCCTCTTCCTGTGGGTACTTTTAGTCAGACCTCAGATTCAGCAGGAGCTCACAGGATTTCAGTTCCTGAACCTTTCTGAGGGTTCCCCCTCCTCCTCCCCACCTACCTTGCCCATTGAATAGGAGGTGCAGCTGCATAACAATCCCTGGATTAGGAGAGCGGGCAGCCAGCCAGCCACCAGGGGTTTTGCCACACCCCCAGCAGCCCTCATTAACCCCTTTCTCCACTTCTTATGTGATTTGGGGTGGCAGGCAGCTTGCTGGCTTTTTGACTGTGGGTGGGGAGAGCCCCAGGGAAGTGAAACCTGCTTTGGCTGGCTGTATCTCAAGCAGGCCTTGCTCGTCCAGGGCTCTCTTTTCTCGCGTTGGGTTGCTTTTGGCTGATGGGAGGGCGGCATATGCTAATTAGTTATGCTAATGTGTTCCACCACCTATTTTTCTACAAAACGACCCCTGCTTTTAGCCCTTTCAAATTGTGTGGAAATCGTTGATCTCCCTGGTCACATCGGTTTCGTCCAACATTCAAAGGTAGCTTGCTCTTTAAAAAAAAAAAAAAGCAAGAAAACTGCTTTTCTCCTCCCACACAGGGAAAGCTATCCCAGGATTTCTCCTGGATTCCCTCCATAAACACAAGGCTCGAATAAGGTTGCAAAATACAGTGATAACCATCTTCACTTTCATTGTGTGTAATCCATCTGCCGCTGCCACCTGGTGGCCACAGCAACCTTAGATACAGGTTTCACAAACACACGCACAAACACACACACACACACTGTTAAAGGTGTGATGGGTGATGATCCACTGCTGATTTGCACAGATGTTATCTGTGGCAGACAGATGCTCTTTTTCTTGCTAAATACAAGGCGGGGGAAATTATGCTAGGTGAACTAGACAGAAGCCATCTTCTGGTTGAATAGCCCCACAAGCCCACGGCGCTTTAGAATACTGAGAAACGGGCATCACATAAGAACATAAGAGAAGCCGGGTGTAAGTAGATTTTTATTTTATTTTTAAAGGGATGCAGAATAGAAAAAAAGGGGAAAGGGGAAAAAAGGTGTACATTTTTAAAATATGTTTTTCCCCCTTTCCTCTTTTTTTCTATTCTGTATCCCTTTAAAAATCATATAAAAATCAATTGACACGTGGCTTCTCATATGTTTTTATGAGATGCCTGTTTCTCAATCATCTGTCTAAACTATCATGGGCTTGCAGGGCTTTTCAAGCCCTGATGGATCAAAGCAGTGGTCCATCCAGTCCAGCATCCTGTCTCCCACAGTAACTGACAACAGGCCAAAGATGGCAAGTGGCAGGACATTCAAAGAGTCAGGGTGCTTGCTGGCAACATAATGACATCGCTGGTGGCATGCTGATGTCACTCTCGTGTGGTCAGAAGTGATGTCAGCGTGTTGCTTGAGACACTCTAGTATTTGCACCTTCGAGTATCATGCTGATGTTATGACATTATGCAAAGTGGAAGTGACATCACACCCTCAGTGCAATGTCAGCTGAGCTCCCTGTTTTCCCCTTCCATTTAAACTGTGGTGGGGGACAGTGGTGGGAGGAGGTCCCAGGCAGAAGTCCCCTGTGGTAGTGGGTGATCTGGCTGCTCTATGCTTTATTTTTCGCCCCTCAGCTCACAGCCTCGGGCCACCAATAGCCAACCCACTGAATGAAGACCCCCATTTTGTTTCTCTTGTTTTAAATTTAACCAGGGCTTTTTTTTTGTAACAGGAACTCCTTTGCATATTAGGCCACGCACCCCTGATGTAGCCAATCCTCCTCGAGCTTACAGTAGGCCCTGTATGAAGAGCCCTGTAAGCTCTTGGAGGATTGGCTACATCAGGGGCGTGTGGCCTAATATACCCAGGAGCTCCTGCTACAAAATAACACCCCCCCCCCCCCCCCTGAATTTAACCAATATCACTAGCCTGTTTCAAAATTGCTGCAGGGCTCTTTGGGGAAAGGCAACACAGAAAAATCCAAACAAATTCCATCTCTCTTTTCTTTTCTCTATATAATGAAAGGTAGAATGTTTTGCTTTCTTTGTATTTGGAAAACTTTCTTTTACAGTGAAAAATTCTCTCTTTCTCTTGCTCACTGTAGCCTGATGAAAATATGGCAGATCTGCAGGGAACCAAAACCATCACCTTAGGGACGAATTTAGCTGGTAACTTGGTAGCTGGCCACCACTGGATTAGGCCCCGTTAAATGGCAAAGATGGCAAAGAAGCCACTGGCTGTGATTCATTAATGTCAAACCGAATAGCAGTTACCAGAGCCTCAGGTTTTTTTAAAAAAACTTTTTTTATTGCCAACCAGCGCTTTTTTTTGTAGCAGGGACTCCTTTGCATATTAGGCCACACACCCCTGATGTAGCCAATCCTCCTGAAGCTTACAGTAGGCCCTGTTTTAAAAGCCCTGTAAGCTCTCAGAAGATTGGCTACATCAGGGGTGCGTGGCCTAATATGCAAAGGAGTCCCTGCTGCAAAAAAAGCCCTGTGTGGAACACTTTTCTCCCCTTTCTGGAACAACAGCCCTAAGCATTAAATGGACAGGCAATAAATTGGCTGTGACTTGGCTGCAATTTTGCATTCCTTTTAAAGAAGACTCATGCTGATGTAGTTTTCAAGGGTAGCTGTGTTGGTCTGCAGATTTGAGTCTGGTAGCACTTTAGAGACAAACAAAAATTTTGGGATTCCACCATCTGACAAAGGGAGCTTTGAATCTTGAAAGTTCATCTCCCCCCCCCTCAAAAAAACCCACCACCTTTTGTTGGTCTAGGGTTGTCAGGTCCAACAGAAAATCTCTGGGGGCTTTGGGATGTAGGCAAGAGACTTTGGGGGTGGAGCCAGGAGACTTTCCCATTCCCTAAAATAAATAAATAAAAACACAGCAGTGCAGTTCCCCTGAATACAGTCTTCATTTCCTTGTTCCCCAGCAGCTGGCTGCACTTCCACTGAATGAAAGTGAACACACACATACACATGCTCACAAAGCAGTCAAAATACACAGTTTGTGATCTCATTGGGGAAATTTACTCACTGGAGCTGCTGAATGTAACTAGCTGCTATATTTCAACCAACTTCTTCAGATTAAGAAAAAACAACAGCAGAGCAGCCTAGGGGGTAGAGTTTTTCTCCAAACAAACAGAGGGACTCTGCTGGCTTCTCTTCCTTTTGCACACTCACCAGGAAGACCCATGTGGCTCTCCTACCACCCCCCGCCCATTCAGCTTTCCTCTTGGTCTCCTATCCAAGAACTGACTGCAGGATTTAAAGGCACACATGCAGTCCAAAACATAGATAGTCTGCAGGCTTCTTCTAAGCCTGCTGAGATATAAATGCACATGGTTGGTGTGGGGCTTCTCCCTGCTGGTCAGCTGGCTGGAGGTGGGGAGGAGCCTGCAAAATCAGGGGATCCCCTACTGGGACCTCAGTATTGGCAAGCCTATGTTGGTCTCTGAGGTGCTTCTGGATTTGAATCTACCTGTAGCCCTGCTGTGGCAGTGAGAAATAATAAGCAGGACTGAGCAATGCTCCTTGCGCTAACCAAAATAAGAACATAAGAGAACATAAGAGAAGCCATGTTGGATCAGGCCAATGACCCATCCAGTCCAACACTCTGTGTCATACAGTGGTAAAAAAAACCAGGTGCCATCAGGAGGTCCACCAGTGGGGCCAGGACACTGGAAGCCCTCCCACTGTTGCCCTCCCAAACACCAAGAATACAGAGCATCATTTGCTCCTGACAGAGTGTTCCATCAATATGCTATGGCTAACAGCCACTGATGAACCTCTGTTCCATATGTTTATCCAATCCCCTCTTGAAGATGTCTATGCTTGTAGCCACCACCTCCTCCTGTGGCAGTGAATTCCATGTGCTTATCACCCTTTGGGTGAAGAAGTACTTCCTTTTATCAGTTCTAACCCGACTGCTCAGCAATTTCATCGAGTGCCCATGAGTTCTTGTATTGTGAGAAAAGGAGAAAGGTACTCTTTTCTCTACCTTCTCTATCCCGTGCATAATTTTGTAAACCTCTATCATGTCACCCCGCAGTCGACGTTTCTCCAAGCTAAAGAGCTCCAAGCGTTTTCTGCTTTGTTGCCCAAGTAGCCATCCACACAGCTTTCTGCATTATTGATTTTTGCTTTATTATTTATTTATTGGTTTATTTGATTTCTGCTTTATTGCCCAAATAGCCATCCACCCAGCTGTCCATAGGAATTTCAGGTAACTCACAAGTCCTGTTTTCACTTTGATCTTTCCTACTGCGATTGGTGGAGCTCATGTGCAGACTCTGGTGTGATACCCAATCCTGTTTGTCAGCAGCTATTTGACAATGGCCCTTCAAAGGACAGGGGAGTAGCAGGGGTAGAGGCCCTGAACAAGCAAAGAGGACTGCCGCTGGTTGAGCGAGTGTATTCCAGTTTCAGTGTCCAAGCTTCCCCTCCCCTACTTTCTGAACATCGCTCGGAATGTTTGGCTCGTGCACTAAAAGGAACACTAATAGAAAAATCAATACTTGCCCCATGAAAAAGGAGAAAACCCACTAAATTAGCCATGAAAGAAGGTTGTAATTTCAGGTCTCCAGACAAAGGGGACTGAAATAAAAGTTCAGAAATGGAAAGCACTTCAGCGTTGGCTTTTAGGCGCCAGAGACTGGATGAAGATAGAAAAAGGAATTTACAGCCGGGGGAAAAAAGTCACTTATAAGGCTATGTCGGTTTTGTTGTAGCTGATGTCGTCTTTTTAGGGGAGGGGGAAAGGATCATTGTCTTCTTTTGGGGGGAGGGGAAAAGGACACCCCACCAATGAGAACATCAGGGGATCTTCTAACCTAGGTCTAATTAATGATTAGCTTCAACAACCTCATCCAAATGGATTTCCTGCATTGAAAGGAAAATAATCACCTTAGGTTTGTCTATGGATTCTGTATACGCTTCCTCTTACAAATGCACATTATCTAATTAAATACAGAATTTTAGATACTGAATTGCAAAAACTAATGAGTGCAATGAATAAATCTTGCTCCCCTCTGAATTTTGGAATTTCTCTAACTATTGGTCATTTGCCTTCTTATTTATCAATTCTCCATGTTCCAAAATTGCGCAGAGCATTTACCCTTGCCAGATGCAATACTATCCCATCAGCCGTTACCTATGGTAGATATTAAAAAAATCCCACTTTCATTAAAACTTTGAATATGTAATTTAAAACAAGTTTATTTATTTATTTATTATTTATTTATTACTTCCCATTTATATCCCGCCCTCTCCGCAAGCGGACTCAGGGCGGCTTACAACATTATAAAAACAATCAATCCAATAAAACATATAAAACCATAATTTACATATATTAACTTTAAAACCATTCTATAGCGCTATTTCAGTCCAGTAGGGCGGTATTGACTTCTTGACCAAGATCGCCAGCATTCTGTAGGATGTCCGGTGGCAGCCTTTTCTTTTCAAGCAAACCGCAAAAGCCTGTTTGAACAATTCGGTCTTACAGGCCCTGCGGAACGCAGACAAATTCCGCAGGGCCCTTATAGCTTCTGGGAGGGTGTTCCAAAGTTCTGGTGCTGCCACTGAAAAAGCCCTGGATCTTGTTATACATAGCCTGGCTTCTTTTGGGCCAGGGGCAGACAACAGATTTTTTTGTCCCTGATCGCAGTGCTCTCTGGGGGATATATGGGGAAAGGTGGTCCCGTAGATAGGCAGGTCCCTGACCACAGAGGGTTGATACGTTGTCCCGTATTGTTCTTTGTTGTCCCCTATATGATAGTATTGGATTTCTGGATCCAATTCTGTTCAGTATGACAGGCTGCTCAGACGCTGTAAAGGCTTGCCGTCTTCTGAATGATTTGTCATCTGAAATAACTGAAAAGGTTGCTTTATTCTTGAGTCTGGTAATCAAGGATCGATTGTCCAATGTATAGCTGCATCTGACTGTTTTTGTTATTTCTGTATCTGTTTATCTGTTTATTTATAATCTGATATATGCCAATAAGGGCTTTGAGAGTAACAAGCATGGAGGGAAACACAACCATGAGAATGTGATGTGAGAAAGTAGAATCATAGAATCACAGAGTTGGAAGGGGCCAGACAGGCCATCTGGTCCAACCCCCTGCTCAATGCAAGATCAGCCTATAGCATCCCTGAGATAGTAGTGAACTTGGGTCTCATCTCTGCAGACTATCTCAAAGGATGAGAGACACAGAAAATCTATTATCAGGCCATTCCATGTTTGTATTTTTTACATGCTAACAGCTGTGTGGAGGGTGTAACTCCAAATTTGACTGGAAGACTGATGTCTGGTGAGGTCTCTTTACAAGGGTATCATTCTGTACTGTGGGTGCACTTTGTATGGTCAGGGCTTTTTCTGAGCAGGAACGCTCAAAGCTGTCTGGTTTGGCACCAGGGGTGTGGCCTAATATGCAAATGAGCTCTTGCTGTGTGAAACAATGGTGATGTCAGGGGGTGTGACCTGATATGCAAATGAGATCCTGCTGGGCTTTTTCTACCAAAAAGACCCTGTGTGAGACAATGGTGATGTCAGGGGATGTGGCCTAACATGCAAATACGTTCCTGCTACAAAAAAAGCCCTGGACTTCCTTTGAATCAACATCAATGTTTAATTCAATTGAAGATCAGCCAAGAGGGTTGCTTTTTGATAAAAGCTATCAGGTGACTTTTGTTTTTGGATTTCGGTTTGACCTAACACAGTTGCTTCTACTTCTGTCTAAATTTGAGTTAGGACTATTTTTCAAACAGGAAACGGCATATGGAAGAGAAGCTGTCTCTGTGTTTGAAACGGCACCTGTCTCGAGACAAGCGTAATTAGGTTTATTTGAGCCAATTAAGGAATGTGTTTTGGAAGCAATCTGTAACTGATAGAAGAAAGAAATCTAGGTTTCAATTGCCATCCCTTTGTTGATTTGCTCCCTCTGTTCAACAATATCTGCCTGTATCGTTTCTTAACGAGTAATTTCCTTTCCAAATACAGCTCCGTGTAAGGGAAACACTGAAGCAGACTCTTATGACACTAATGTGTCCTTTTCTCTCTCTCTCTCTTTTTTAAAGGAAGCTGCAGCCAGCAGCTTAAGAATTTCACACCTCGCTTAGTGCCAAATTCAATTTGGTATTATTTATAAAGATTAACTCCACAAAAGAGGAAATTGCTGGTCTAATGCAGAGCCTAAAAGAATCAGAGCATTGAGAAGCTGCAGCAGAGCATACCAAATTAAGCTGGTTTTCTAAGGACAAGCTTGATTTTCATTAATTTATTTGGTGTGTAATTATTTAAAGAATTAGACATGGAACTAAAAGAGAAAAAAAGCCTCTGAATTTGTTCGGGGGGAAAAATCCATTTACACTTAACATCTCTATTACAGCGATTGAGGGAGAACGACATTTCCAATTAGGGTAGGAATAGTCAGCACATTTGTTTTATTTACTGCAGAGAGCCAATTAAAATTCAGGACCCACGTCTATTTGCATGGTAATTTGGATCCAAATATAGATATGTCTAAAATTGGGGGTTTAAATCATGCACAGATAAATGGGATGAATTTGCCGCGATGGCTTTGGTCTCGTTCTGTGCTAGTTTTATTTTATGATTGTTAATTAGGGTGTGCCAAAATGGTGGATGAAGCATAGGATTGCCAGCTCTGGGTTGGGAACTACCTGGAGATTTTGGGGGTGGAGCATGAGGAGGGCAGGGTTTGGGGAGGGGAAGGACTTTCATAGAGGAACAGTACCATAGAGTCCACCTTCTAAAGTGGCCATTTTGTCTAGGGGAGGTCTTAATACCAGGCGATCTCCGGCCACCAACTGGAAGTTCACAGAACTCTAGAGTTGGAAGGGACCTCCAAGGCCATGTAGTCTAAATCCTTGCACAATGCAGAAAGCTCACAGTTGGCAACCCTAGGCAGAGAGCACTTAAAAAAAAAACAACTTCACACAATGAGAAATACATTCCCTTTTCTTCAATTTCTCTCAAGGAGCTCCAAAGTGTAAAAATGACGTCAGGGCAATAGTCATTAAGAGTTGCAAGCAGTGGGTACCAGAATAAAAAAGGTAAGCATGTGGGGATGATTTGGGGAGCATTTTTACTCTCAGAAAAGCCCCACCCCCAAGGCAGAGCTTTATTTGAGCAGGAGCGCACAGGAAAACACCTCAGGAGGGTGGAGTCTGTGGAGGAACCTCGGTGGGGTATGATGTCATGGGGGATCCATCCTTCAATGTATACATGTTGTCCAGGAGAGTTAATCTCTGTGCTCTGGAGATCAACTGTGATTCTGCGAGATTCCCCAGGCCCACTTGGACATGGGCAGCCCCAGGGGTGGAATTCTAGCAGGAGCTTCTTTGCATATTAGGCTACACCCCCCCCCCCGAGGTAGCCAAACTTCCAAGAGCTTACAAAAAAGAGCCTTGTAAGCTCTTGGAGGATTGGCTACACCAAGGGGGTGTGGCCTAATATGCAAAGGAACTCCTGCTAAAATTCCACCCCAGGCAGCCCTAATTATATCCAACCCAATTTCAGTTCAATTTCAAAGTTCAATTATTTTGGTGAATCAACATAACATCTGCTTGAAAAAAAAATAGTGGTTAGAGTGTTGGATTAGGATCCGGGAGATCCAGGTTCAAATTATCCTCTCTCTGCCCTGGAAGCTTGCTGGGTAACCTTGGGCCTGTCTCACACTCCCAGCCTTGTCTACCTCTCAAGGTTGTTGTGAAGATAAAATAGAGGAGAAGTGATAAAATAGAGGAGAAGTGAACTATGTAAGCTGCTTTGGGTCTCCACGAGCAAGAGAGGTGGGGTATAAACGATGCAAAGAAATGCACTTGAATAATAAAAGAGAAAGCAAATGGTTCCGAAATTCATATTGTCTGCCAAATGTAATGGAAAACATTCTTGAACACATATGTGTGCTGTAGCTAAGCGCATGTTGTTATGAATTAAATAGCAGGGCTAAATTTAGAGAAGTAACAAAATGCCACCATGTAGCAAAATGCTTTCTGGGCGATGACTAGTGAGAACATTTTGTGTTCAGGTCATTCTGTGATCCGTCTTCCCTTTATGGCTGCAGGTTTGTTTTCAAGAAATACACAGAGGAGATCTTTTTGTTTTTGGCAGAGCCGTGGATCAGCAGGAATTAAGTTACCCAGGATGCTTAATTATCTCTGACAGCTAATCACCTAATTTCGCATCACATCTGATCTTTACAGCGCAGAAGTGGCCCGTCGCCTTGGTGAGATGCGTGGCTGCGGAGGCAGTTTTTGTTCTGTGCCCTCTCCGCGCACCTGTTATTAAAATAAACTAATTTGCTTTCTGGCAAAATGGATGTTGGAACAAAACAGCTAGTGCATGCTCATTTGTAAAAATCAACACCGTAATTCTGAGGCAGAGATCTGGAGAGCTCTTTCGACTGCACTAAGCTCTTCACTTATAGGCATCCCCACATACTGAAACCTTGGGAACGCCATACATTAAAATGAATGAGGGATCCTCTGCTTGTATGAAGCTCTGCGGGCTTATAGGAGTCCCATATGTGCAGTGGGACTGATAAGGGTGCCACCTTCCAGGTGGGACCTGGAGATATCCCAGAATTATGGCTTACCTCCAGACTACAAAGATCAGTTCCCCTGCAGAAAATGGATGCTTTGGAGGGTGTGTTTTATAGCATTGAACCCCACTAAGGTTCCTGTCCTTCCCAGCCTCCAACCCCAAATCCCCAAGAGTTTCCCAACCTTGATTTGGCAAAATGCCCTGCTGGCTACCCTATATATGAACCATTTCCTAACCATTCATTTATTCTGGACAGATTTCAGAACCTTCAGTCCTGACTGTGAAGTATTCCATCAACTAGCTCTACTCTTCCACGTTCTGAGAAGACCAGAGTTTGTGGTCCGACTCCGTGCCGCCTCACTGAGCCCATAACCTGCTGAACTTCCCTTTGCGAGTCTTCCAAACATCCTTTGAACCGGTAGGTTTAACGTTCCATCATTAGTTGGCAAGAAGCGATCCTGCGCTGCTCTCCGTTCCGCAGCAGTATCAGGTTGCAGCAGAAGATGACCCAGGAGGAAGATTTCCCTTCCTGCGGTGGCCCGCATCAAATGGTTTGGGGTTTTTTTGGGGGGAAACTGAAGCATCAGCTGCATTTAATGAGACCATCTCGATGCAGAACTCAGCTCCGCCTCTTTGATAATGCAGGTGCTTAAGGCTTTAGTTAAGATTTCAGATCAAAATGTTTTTAAACAGACAGGGGAAGCTCTTCTATACAATGGTGGCTTTCTGCGGTAAGCAGGATCGGTTGTATTCCGTGAGGGTCTAACGTAGAGGACAGCTCATTAAAATGCTAAGTGCCAGGGCTTTTTTTGTAGCAGGAATTCCTTTGCATATTACGCCACACACCCCTGATGTAGCCAATCCTCCTGGAGTTTACAGTAGGCCCTGTACTAAGAGCCCTGTAAGGAATTCTAGCAGGACCTCCTTTGCCTATTAGGCCACACACCCCTGATGTAGCCAATCCTCCTGGAGCTTACAGCAGGCCCTGTACGAAGAGCCCTGTAAGGAATTCTAGCAGGACCTCCTTTCATATTAGGCCACACACCCCTGATGTAGCCAATCCTCCTGGAGCTTACAGTAGGCCCTTGTACTAAGAGCCCTGTAAGCTCTTGGAGGATTGGCTACATTGGGGTGGGGGTATGGCTTAATATGCAAAGGAGTTCCTGCTACAAAAAAGCCTCGCTGAAGGTCAAACTAAGGACACTGGAAGAGCTGGATCTTTGGTTTGTAGAAGCATCTGTGTCTTCTTGGGGGGGGGGGGGAGGGCACGACACAGACAGAAGACGGTTCAGCTTTTCCTCGCACCTACCATTCCTTCGTTTTCCTAACGTCAAATGCTCTCCTTGCTTGCTCCTTCTGGGACAGCATAGTGTGATGACTAGAGTACTGGCGTAGGACTGGGGAGATCTGAGTTCAAGTCTCCACTCTTCCAGGGCTGGTGCGAGGGAGTAGGCAAGGTAGGCAGATGTCTAAGGTGCCACCTTGCTGCCGGGCCGGGGGGGGGGCGGTTGCTCCCTCCCCATCCCCACTTGCACCATCCCTGATACTCCATGTCATTCGTTCTTCGCTCTGATTGCTCGGAGCAAAGAAAGAAGGACGCAGCCCCTGACCAGCTCCCTCTTAAGCGGGAGAGGGCTGAGCAAGGGGTTGTCACGAGCTGGGGCCAGGCCAGGCGAAGTCCAGGGGCAGTCCAAGGTCTGTAGCTGGGTAGCAAGAAAGGTCCAAAGCGCCAAAACCTAATCACCGTCCAGGTATCGCAGGTCAGAGGTTCAGAAGCCGAAGTCAGGGGGTCCAGAGGTCAATGCCAGAGTCAGGGGGTCCAGAAGCCGAAGTGGATGCTAGGACGTCAGGTAAGTGACTAGTTGCTTCCACAAAGCCTTCTCTCAAAGCCCACAGCTATATCCGATCCCTGAGGTCCTGACGAAGGCGGTCACGCACACGAGCCACCCGAGAGGGCGAGGCAGGGGGGCTTGGATCTTCTCCAGCAGGAGGCAGGGGCACGGGTGCAGGTGGCAGGGGCACAGTTTCCTCTGCAGGCTCGGCTTCTTCTGCAGGGCCCCCAGCACCCATGACAGGGGTGGGCCGAGCATTCTTTCTCAGCTCTGGTGTGGGGGGGGGCACAGGGTTCTGCCTGGAGCTGCAGAACCCCTAGCGTCAGGGCTGCATTCTGCTCTGACGCTCACTCAGTGGTTGTGGCCAGTCCTTTCCCCTGCCTACCTCCCAGGGTCGTCACAAGCATAAACGGTGGGTAGGCACAACCCTGTATATAGGGCTACCAACTCTGGGCTAGGAAATCCCTGAGGATTTGAGGGGGAGGGGGGAGCTTAAGGAAAGCAGAGTTTGGGGAGTGGAAGGAGCTCAGAGGCGTGTGATGCCATGGATCAGTTGTGATTCCTGGAGATTTCCAAGTCCTGCTTGGAGCTTGATGACCCTACCTATAGACCACCCTCCCTGGGAAATGGGCAGTATAGAAAGCAAATTATTATTGTTGTCAGGAAGAAAGGGCCATGATCTGTTCAGTCACACACTCGAGTCCGACTCTTTGCGATCCCGTGGACAAAGTCACGCCAGGCCCTCCTGTCTTCCACCATCCTCCGAAGTCTGCTCAAATTAATGTTAGTTACATCAGTAATGCTGTCCAGCCATCTCATCCTTTGCCGCCCCCTTCTTCTTTTGCCTTCTGTCTTTCCCAGCACCAGGGTCTTCTCCAGGGAGTGCTCCCTTCTCATTGGGTGGCCAAAGTATTTGAGCTTCAGCTTCAGCATCTGACCTTCCAGGGAACAGTCAGGGCTGATTTCCCTTAGGACTGACTGATTGGATCTTCTTGCAGTCCAAGGGACTCTCAAGATTCGTCTCCAGCACCACAGCTCAAAAGAATCTATTCTTCTGAGCTCGGCCTTATGGTCCAGCTCTCACAGCCATACATTACTACTGGGAATGCCAGTAGTAATTGCTTTGACTATACGGACTTTTGTTGGCAGGGTGATGTCTCTACTTTTTATTATACTGCCCAGGTTTGCCATAGCTGTCCTCCTAAGGAGCAAACGTCTTTTCATTTCATGGCTACAGTCACCATCTGCAGTGATCTTGGATCCCAGAAATGTGAAGTCTGTCACTGCTTCCATGTCTTTCCCTTCTATTTGCCAAGGTGTGATGGGGCCGGATGCCATGATCTTAGTTTTTTTGATGTTGAATTTCAAGCCTACTTTTGTGCTCTCCTCTTTCACCCTCAACAAGAGGTTCTTTAGGTCCTCTTCACTTAATGCCATTAGAGTGGTATCATCTACTTATCTGAGGTTGTTGATGTTTTTCCCGGCAATCTTAATTCTGGCTTCTGCTTCATCCAGGCCAGCATTCCGCATAATGTATTCTGCATATAAATTAAATAAGCAGGGTGACAATATACATCCTTGTCGAACTCCTTTTCCTATTCTAAACCAGTCAGTTGTTCCATATCCTGTGGAGAGAGGATAAAGGGAACACGAACATTCTGATTTAATCAGAGTTGTCGTAGACATCAAGAAGCTTCCTATGGAAAGCCAGTTCTTCGAGTTGCTATTTTAAACTATGGTGACTGTTTGCAAGTGGATTTTGCCATTCCTGCACAGAAAAAAATCCAGCTGCAAAGCATGTTATTTAGTGTGTGCCAGGGCTCATTTTGTAACAGGAGCTCCTTTGCATATTAGACCACACACCCCTGTTGCAGCCAATCATCCAAAAGCTTACAGTAGGCCCTGTACTAAGAGCCCCATAAGTAGTTGGAGCAGGGGTGGCCAACGGTAGCTCTCCAGATGTTTTTTGCCTACGACTCCCATCAGCCCCAGCCAGCATGGCCATGCTGGCTGGGGCTGATGGAGTTGCAGGCAAAAAACATCTGGAGAGCTACCGTTGGCCATCCCTGTGTTGGAGGATTGGCTGCATCAGGAAGGAGTGGCCAAATATGCAAAGGAGCTCCTGCTACAAAATGAGCCCTGGTGTGCGTGAACGTACCTGATGTTGTCCATGAAAAATGACAGATCCGGCCAAGAGCTATGCAATTCATCATTCTGCCAGCAGCTTTTGTTGCTTTCCAATTAGGCAGAACCCCAACGCTTGCCTGAGGCAGAAACCCAATGCGTGCCCTTCCCCTAGGGAAAAAGTTACCGTGTGCGTGGCGTGGTGATGTCACCCAGAGGTGACGTCATCGTGCCAGGCACTTGGTGCTTCCCTTCCCCAATGCTCTCCAAGTTTGGAGGGCACCGAGGTCAGGAAGTGCCATTCTTTCTGGGTGCTGAGGAGCCGGGGAGCTCCTCCAACCCCTCAGCGCGCAGAAAGAACATGCGACGCTTCCCCTTCCCCGGCGCTATCTGAGTTCGGAGGGCGCCGAGGACAGGAAGCGGTGTTCTTTCAGAGTGCAGAGGTACCAGGGGAGCTTTTCCACCCCCTCAGAGCCCAGTTGGAGGCTCAGGGATGGTGCAAGTGGGGAGGGGGCCTTGCCTCCACCCATGCTGAGAGCTGGCGCCCTAGACCAGGGGTGGCCAATGGTAGCTTTCCAGACTTTTTTGCCTACAACTCCCATCAGCCCCAGCCATTGGCCATGCTGGCTGGGGCTGATGGGAGTTTAGGCAAAAAACATCCGGAGAGCTACCGTTGGCCACCCCTGCCCTAGACAATCGCCTAGGTCGCTGACTCTCATGCGCCGGCCCTATTTCCAGTGCTTCTTCCTTAGGCTTATATTTTTTTCCAGGCACAGATTGAGCAGAATGTAAATTAAAGGGTCAGGATACTCAGCACTCTTCAGATACCTCAGTTTGTGGAAGGACTCATTGACTTCCTTAAAAAAAAAAAAACACCCTCCAACCCAACTCTTTTGCAGACAATTTGTTCTTTAGAGAAATAACAGCAAGTTATTAAATTGTGGCCCATTGTATCACAAGTAGGTGACCTGAACTCACACACGGTGTGTGGTTTTGTGCAAAAGAGATGCCTGGTAAGTGTCTCTTGATGTCACGTGGGTGGTTTGCAGTGATTGTCAGCAACTGCAAACCGAAGCACCGATTTGTCTTTCTTCCTGTAAGTACCTTTCTAAATCTCTCTCTCTCTTTCTCTCCCTGAACAGATAAATTTGGTACATCACTCATCCTCTACCAATAGGATTTGTACTACAGAAAACTGAAAGCAAACAGAAATCTCAAACAGAGCTGAAACAAAGTGGGTGCGGTCAGACCTACCATTAAAAGCGGGTGTATAGCGCTCAAATCTGAACTGCTGAATATTGAATCGATGCAGGGCAGTTCAGACAAGCATCCAAGAATGCGATTCATTCTGTTGTGCGCGATTAGACATCCAATACTATCACGCTCCTTTCTTGGAGCATGCGTAATCAGATGGTGATTTCTGGGAGGGGAGGGGGTCCATTGAACATGCGCCCAACTGTTTGGAGCTGGGAAATCAAAACTTTCTTCAGAGGCAGGGGGGAAGGGCAGAAGTTTCCAGAATTAACATTGCCGATCCAAACCACGGAACTGCCAGGAATTATTTTCCTAGAAATTGGCAGTGACAATGATATCTTGAAATCCTCCACATTGAAAAAAAAGAATTTTTTGCTGTTCTGAATAGTGGGATAACGATTCCCCCCTCTTCGATCCTGTGATTGGAGAAGCGTCACTTCAGATTCCCGGATGATCTGGCAATGCACATGTCTACTGGGGCTTTCTTTGAAAAAACAAGGTGAGAGGCAGTATCGCGTGTGAGCTGTCCAAACAACAAAAAGCCGATCCTGTGCTGCTGTTTTGAAAAAGGGCCGGACTTTACGTGCTGTCAAATTAATGCACCATTTATGCGTAGCAAGCCTGGATGACCCCGGATCACGCTCGATTGACAGATGTGGATGTCTGAACGAACACATTTAATCCGTCAGCCAGACGGAGCTGTGTCGTCACTAATGGTACGTGTGACCGCGACCAGTATGAGCTTTTAAAGATCATACAATAAGTGGCATAGAAACTACCTCATCTGGAACATACTTACAGTCAGGAGTCATTTTGTAGAGAAATAGGTGGTGGAGCTCATTAGCATAACTCATTAGCATATGGCACCCCTCCCCTCCAGCCAAAAGCAACCCGATGCAAGAAAGGAGAACCCTGAGTGAGCAAGACATTCTGGGTCCGGCTAGAGATCCAGCCAGCCCAGCAGGCCTCGCTTATCTGGGGCTCTCTTTGGCCACCACTCCCTACAGTCAAAGGGTCAGCAAGCCACCCGCCACCCAAAATCACATAAGAAGTGGAGAAAGGGTGGTGTGGGCTTCTCCAGGGGTTAATGAGGGCTGCTGGGGGTGTGCCAAAGCCCCTGGTGGCCAGCTGCTCTCCTAATCCAGGGATTATTATGCAGCTGCACCAACTATTCAATGGACAAGGTAGGTGGGGAGGAAGAAGGGGAACCCTCAGAAAGGTTCAGGAGCTGTGCTCCTGTGAGCTTTTGCTGAATCTGAGGCCCGCTTACAGTGTTCGGTAGCAGTACAGTGGCCTAGGTCACAGTCCCTATCTCTTTACCATGTGACTTTCTGACCATTTCATTACAATACAGTAAGAAGAAGAAGAAGAAGAAGAAGAAGAAGAAGAAGAAGAAGAAGAAGAAGAAGAAGAAGAAGAAGAAGAAGAAGAAGAAGAAGAAGAAGAAATGAGATGGTTGTCGGAATCTAGGTTTTGCCATAGAGTTTCCAGGGATTCCTAGAACTACCCTTTGTGACTTCTGACAGTAACTACTGGTCCTGCTTTAATGATTTTCTTCCACTGCTTCTCAGAGAGGCAGTGAGATGCAGGGTGTGGGTGCTTCGCATCCCTAACCCCGCCCCCAATATTTTTTTCATTTAAGTGGAACTCACAGTTTGATTTCCCTCCACATATCTGAGCTAGTGAGCCACGACTCACAAACGCTCATATTGAAATAAATGTTAGTCTTTAAGGTTCCACTGGACTTTTGTTTTACGTTACTGTAACAGACTACTGTGACCGTGTCTTTGAAATCCTATACTAGGGTTGCCAAGTCCCCTGCTTCCAGCAGCGGGGGACTCTCTCTAATGCACGGAGTGCACACGTGAAGCGATGATGTCACCCAGAAGTGACATCATCAAAATGGCGGTGCCCATGTGGGGCTGCTCTAGACGTTTCCGGGAAAACTCTATAGTTTTCCCCAGATGCTCTAGCCATTTGGGAGGTTAAAACTCTACGGTACCTATGCACCATAGAGTTTTTACCTCTCAGCTATCTAGAGCATCCGGGAAAACCATAGAGTTTTCCTGGAAACGCCTAGAGTGGCCCTGAATGGGTGCCACAATTTTTATGACATCACTTCCGGGTGATGTCATCATGCCAGCGGCTTTGGGAGAGGTTCCCCCCGCCACCCAATGTGGATTGGTCTGGGGATTGGCAGCTGTATCCTACACCCACATTTCTGGGGAGATATGCATAGGATCAAACTGAAAATACCCAGTTTACCCAATACGCTTTCCTTTTAAAGACAAAAATAACCTCTTTTCATCTGTGAAATGTTGGAAGGAAATGCCTAACGTATGCTACCCAGAGGGCTTCATAGCCGAACAGACATCTGGATTTCCAAATCCATCATTCTGCTTTCGCTTAGGAGGACCCCGCCATCTGACAAAGGAGAAGCGGTTTTCCTATCCAGTCGCTCCGCTGCGTGCTGCTTGACACGGTTTCCCGTTTGGTCTGCTGTTTCCAGCCAGTGCACCTCCTCGCCACATAAAGCCAAGGATGATCGCTTCCCCAAGCTCTGCCAGCGAACACTGACTGCACAGTAAATGAACTGTGAACCACTCCTTGCAAAGAGAGCTAATGATGATTTGCATCTCGGCAGCACATTCCTGCAGATGGCCGAAAATATGTCAAAAAAAGAGGAGCCGGGTGAGAACGATGCCCCCGAAATAGTGCACTCTTTTATTAAGATGAAGCCATCTGACTGGACGGGGAGTCACAGCATTGTTTCTTCTTGCCCTATAATATTTGACTGCTCATCGCTGCCCTCCAGAGAACTGAAGGCCAAATCTTGTCGATCATGTGTTAGGCAAAGAAAAAAAAAAAAGATATCAGAGTAATTTTGTGTGTATGCATTAAGATGCAGATGGATAGCTTATCTGCAGGGTGATTTAGAGAAAATCCATGGCATATTTTGTACAGGGTTTTTTAAAAAAGTAATCCCACTCATTTTATTTTATTTATTTTATTGGATTTCTATCCCACCCTCCTCACCAAAGCAGGCTCAGGGCAGCTCACAATACATAGTTTACAATAAAAAAAACATTTATGTTAAAAGCATTAAACAGTTTAAAAATAATTTGGTGCTAGTTTAGACGCAGAATTAAGATGGCATTCAATGATCTTAAGCATCCTTTGGATCTAGCCATTCCTTGTCTATACTGAAATGTTCTACTCCCTGCCCTTCTGCCTTTCAAAAAAGTACCCCCAACAACACAACATGTAGTAAATAATTTTTTTTAAAAAAAATGAACCAAATCCAATATGTTAAGAAGCCAATCAAATCATAACACAGCAACAGCAATAAAAATAGTAACACATTCCAGCAGTATCAAACAACATGCATCAAATATTTTCTCAAAGAGGAACGTTTTAGCAACGGGGCCATGTGAGAATATCCTACTGGGGGGTGAGGATTAGCAGAAAAAGAACCGCGGGACTCCATAGTTCAATACATCCCAATATGCCCCCACGTGCAGAAAATATTTTGACAGATTGTAGCAGGGCTGGAATTCTAGCAGGAGCTCCTTTGCATATTAGACCACACTCCCTGATGTAGCCAATCCTCCAAGAGCTTACAAAAAGAATCTTGGAGGATTGGCTACATCAGGAGCGTGTGGCCTAATATGCAAAGGAGCACCTGCTAGAATTCCACCCCTGGATTGTAGCTAGCAAAGGACATAGAAGCCTGGGGTGGTGGAAAAGGCCATCCAGTCACAGTTGACTTATGGTGACCCTGTTGTTTTCAAGGCAAGAGATGTTTCAGAGGTGGTTTGCCATCACTTGCTTCCATGTCATGACCTTGGTATTCCTTGGTGGTTTCCATTCTAAATACTAGCTAAGATCACCCCTGCTTTGCTCCTGAGATCTGACAAGATTGGTCTAGCCTGGGATATCTCAGGGCTTTTTTTCTGGGAACTGTGAACATATGAACATATGAAGCTGCCTTATAGTGAATCAGACCCTCGGTCCATCAAAGTCAGTATTGTTTACTCAGACTGGCAGTGGCTCTCCAGGGCCTCAGCTAAGGTTTTTCGCAACTATTTGCCTGGACCCTTTTAGTTGGAGATGCCAGGGATTGAACCTGGGACCTTCTGCTTCTCAAGCAGATGCTCTACCATTAAGCCACTGTCCCTCCCCAAACAGAGTGGAACAGAGTGCCAGAACCTCTTTATGGAAACAAAAAATGTTGAGAACAACAAATGTTCTCAAAAAAGTTTAAAAGCTCATGCGGGGCACCTGTGTGTTTCTCCTTCATTTCCTTCTTGAGAGTTCCAGCCCCTCTTTTCTTTTAGGGGGAAAAAAAAAAAGCCCTGCAGCTCATGATTCTGGAGGGTTTTTTCCCTGGATGAGGGAAAAATATCTTTTTTGGAGAAGGGGAGATTTTATTTATTAATTTATTTCTATTTGTATCCCGCCCTCCCTGTGAACAGGCTTAGAGTGGCCAAGAGCATATTAACATCATAAAATACAATTTCAATGGGTTGGAGGGCTATAGTGGAATGGATAAAAAGGTAAAGGTAGTCCCCTGTGCAAGCACCAGTTGTTTCCGACTCTGGGCTGACGTCACATCAGGACATTTTCACGGCAGACTTTTTACGGGGTGGTCTGCCGTTGCCTTCCCCAGTCACCTACACTTTCCCCCCAGCAAGCTGGGGACTCCTTTTACCGACCTTGGAAGGATGGAAGGCTGAGTCAACCTTGAGCTGGCTACCTGAACCAGCTTTCACTGGGATAGAACTCAAGTTGTGAGCAGAGCTTTGGACTGCAGTACTGCAGCTTACCACTCTGCGCAACTAGCAATCTCTTTTTAATTTTTTTTTTTAAAAAAAATTTATTTAAATAATATCTTGCAACAAAGTTGTACTAACATTGCAGTTGTCAAAAATTCACATAAAATATGTAAAGTACTTTGCTTCGTGGATAGGTATACAATTATAAACAACTGTTACTTATTTGCTTACATTAGTTAGTGATGTCTGTAAAATGTACTATTCTTCTATTCTTAACTTATTTACATAACATAAGCCAGAAATCGTAACTTATAACATTAGAAATAAATCAGACTTTCATACATAGCATTTTTAGGCAGAATCTGTTCTTCTGACGCTGTTTTACCATGTGACCAGTCTGCACTCTTAATCAACAAACTGCTTGTATTTCAGCCCACAATACCGGATCCCCTCGTCTGATGAAGTCTGCTTAGAGAGCACACGAAAGCTTACGTTCTAAATAAAACTCGGTTGGTCTTAAAAGATGCTGCTTGACTTCTGCTTTGTTTAACTGCTTCAGACCAACACGGCTGCCCACTTGGATCTTTGTTCTCATAAGTTTTGGGTGAAACATTCAGATTACCGCAAGCTATTTTTGCAAGGATAAAGTATTCTCAATTTTTTTCTTTCCAGGTCTGAATAGCAGGTAAGTTTTTTTTTTCTTTCCATCTAATAGCTATCATTGATTTAGCATTAGATAGTAATAGCGATATCATGTTTCTCTTGTTTTTAGGTAATTTGTCTGAGTTATCCAATAGAATCACCCCAGGGTCAAATGGGATTTTTTTTTTCAAATTTAAATTTTTATTGTAAAAATGTACTTCACACATACTGGTCAAGACCACAAAACATGCATGTAAGTAGCAAGTTGTCCACATTGTTTGGGACAATATGGGGAGCTGGATGAGTTAAACTAGCAATGTCTAAAACCAATTCCCCACTAGGCTTGTTCCGGTATCGGAGCTCTTCCCCCCCCCCCTATGCTTCCATCGGATTTTGCAGAAGCCACCACATTGTGGCAACTTGGCCAGCCTTTTTCTCGTGGCAAGCAAGATCCTCTGAAAACTGATTTCTGCTTGCCACAGGAAAGAGGCAGGCCAAGTCACAGCTGCAGGACAGCTTGTGCAAAATCGGAGGGAAGCGTTGGTGGGGGGGGAAGAGTTCCGACGGTGGAACAAAGCTAGTGGGGAATGGGTTTAAGTGTTTTTCTGCTTCCTCACGCCCTAGTGTTGGGGAGTGGGTAGAGTGTTGAATTAGGATGTGTGAGACTCAGGTTCAAATCCCTACTCTGCTGTGGAATCCTGCTGACTTTGGGCCAGTCCAGGGCTTTTTTTAATAGCAGGAACTCCTTTGCATAGTAGGCCACACACCCCTGATGTAGCCAATCCTTCAAGAGCTTACAGGGCTCTTCTTACAGGGCCTACTGTAAGCTCCAGGAGGATTGGCTACATCAGGGGTGTGTAGCCTAATATGCAAAGGAGCTCTTGCTACAAAAAAGTCCTGGGCCAGTCAAATACTCTCCACCTAATGTACCTCACAGGAATGAAATGAAAGAGAGGAGAATGGTGGAGGAGCAGGGGTCTAAATTAAGTAAAACACAAAATGAATAAATAAGAAATATCTTCAGAGGCTTCACTGACTCAAAAGCAGTATTCAGTGTGGATAGGGTAGCTGCAATTTTTCCATTCCCTGGCGAGACTGGCAGGGTACAAATGGAGTAAAGAAATAATACATACATCTTCTTTGGTCAAGGCAGGCTTTGTCAACAGTCATTTTTTAAAAAGGGGAGGGGAAAAAAAGAATCTGAAACAACTGCAATTTATTTGACCTTGTGTCTGTGCCATCTTTCAGACGACTTTGCTGTGACTGACGTGTTTGGTAATTGCATTGTGGGGTTCTGTCTGCGATCTCTACCAGGGCCGTGCCCTGATAGCGGGACAACCGAGCCACGCTGAGGAGATGCTCGCAGGTGACTGAGCACCACAAAGTATGTGTGCGCTACAGAGAGCAAGTGTGGTGATGTGAAGACGGTGTAAGGAAAGGAATTAGAAGGTTGTGGGAGAGGTTGTCGGGATCCGAGAAGTGTTTGCGAGGAGTGTGTACCATATAGTGTGGCATGAGATCATCCACACACTTGTGACCAGGGCTCATTTTGTAGAAAAAGAGGTGCCGGAGCTCATTATTGCAACATTTGCATAACTCGTTTGCATATGCCATACACCCCTGACATCGCCGGAAGGTGGACTCAATTATATCAGCTCAGCATCTACCTTAAAAGGCTTCTTGAACTATAATTGTCATCGTAAAACCTTACTCCCCTCATACTTTTAAAATTAATTTCTCCTATGTGGCCACAGTGGCATGATGAAGATGCTGGTTATTGGACCTGGGATCTTCTTCATGCAAAACTCCAAGCCACATCCCCTTCTCCAAAATCAGTGTTTGCTTGAGAGAAGATCTACAGTGATGTATGTGAGGGAGTGAAGATGTCATTAAAATTGGTGTGTTATCAAGATTTATGAGACAGGGAATGAGTTATCCAGAGTGTATGTGGGAGATACCAAGTCTGTGTTTCATCTGTGAGGGAACAAATTATGTGTCATGGAGTATACGTGTTGATGTATGTGAGATTATTCATCCATAGTGTTTATATGTGGGCATCAGCTTTTCTAAGAGTGCAGTAGCATATCAATTGTGGAGCAGCTGTTAGATAACACTGTGTGGGCCAACAATATCTTGTTAGAAGCAAATGAATCCCAGGAATAATAATACTAAGCCACTGTGTACAATGACTAACAGCTTTCCTTGAAATTCAAGACCAACACTGTGCTTTTTGTGGAAAAATGTGACAGTCCCTGTTAAGAGTCATGACTCATAAAACATATTCAACAAAACTCCACAAAATAGATATAAGTGTCTTCCTACAGGGAAACGGAGATTCTAAGAATTCGTACATCTGATGATCATACTCCTAGTTTCCATGTGATTCAGTCCTCTGTAGTGGATTGTCTTAATGGGTAGCCCTAGCTAGCTTCATCTCATCAGAGCTTGAATCCTAAGCAGAATTGACCACGGTCACTATTTGGATGGGAGATCACCCAGTGTCATGAGCCTTGAGGAGAAGGAGCTCGAAGAGTTAACAGACCAGGAAGAACCAACAGCTGGCCCATCAATCACTCTTCCCACATTCCAGGCACCTGTGCTGGCTGTTGACAATCAGTCTCCTCCAAGCTCTCCCCCTCCCATCTCAAGAATGTGCAGCCGTCTTCAACAAACACTGACAGACCACAGGCGCACCGCACGCCAATGCTTCCGATCTCTTAGCCCTGATTACTAGGAGAACTTTGACCACTCAAAGAGCAGGCTGTTTGAGGCGTCCATATAACTAACGCCCAGGACTTGGCAACCACATGGAAGCAACAAGTCAATTCCCTGGCTTGCATCCACGCTTCTTCCTGATTCCAGTTCCTGACTGGTTTGAATTCCTTGGCACCCTGACCCTTTGACTTTGGACACTGACTTCTGCTTCTGGTTTGCAATTTTGCTGTGGTGACTTGGCTTCTGATTTACTTCTTGAACTTTGACTTTGAACTGGCTTTAGACTCCCTCCTGGCTGCGCCCTGAGAACGTGACACCCAGGAAGGCTGGAGCTGCTGTGTAGAGGAAGGTAATGGCAAATCACCTCTGTTCATCTCATAAGACCATAAGAGAAGCCATGTTAGATCAGGCCGATGGCCCATCCAGTGCAACACTCTGTGTCACACAGTGGTCAAAAATACCAGATGCCATCAGGAGGTCCATCAGCACCAAGAATACAGAGCATCACTGCCCCAGACAGAGAGTTCCATCAATTTTTGCTGTTCAGTCACACAGTCAAGTCTGACTCTTTGCGATCCCATGGACAAAGTCACGTCAGGCCCTCCTGTCTTTCACCATTCTCCGAAGTCTGCTCAAATTCGTGTTAGTTACATCAGTAATGCTGTCCAGCCATCTCATCTTTTGTAGTCCCCTTCTTCTTTTGCCTTCTGTCTTTGCCAGCATCAGGGTCTTCTCCAGTGAGTGTTCCCTTCTCATTTGGTGGCCAAAGTATTTGGGCTTCAGCTTCAGCATCTGACCTTCCAGGGAACAGTTTGGGTTGATTTCCCTTAGGACTGACTGAACTGATCTTCTTGCAGTCCAAGTGACTCTCAAGATTCTTCTCCAGCACCACAGCTGAAAAGCATCTGTTCTTCTGCGGTCAGCCTTCCTTATGGTCCAACTCTCACAGTCATACATTACTACTGGGAATACCATTGCTTTGACTATACGGACTTTTGTTGGCAGGGTGATGTCTCTACTTTTTATTATACTGCCTAAGTTCACCGTAGCTGTTCTCTCAAAGAGGAAACATCTTTTAATTTCATGGCTACAGTCACCATCTGCAGTGATCTTGGATTCCAGAAATGTGAAGTCTGTCACTGCTTCCATGTCTTCCCCTTCTATTTGTCAAGGTGTGATGGGGCTGGATGCCATGATCTTAGTTCTTTTGATGTTGAGTTTCAAGCTTACTTTTGTATTCTCCTCTTTCACCCTCAGCAAGAGGTTCTTTAGGTCCTCCTTACTTTCTGCCATTAGTGTGGTGTCATCTGCATATCTGAGGTTGGCGATGTTTTTCCTGGCAATCTTAATTCTGATTTGTGCTTCATCCAGGCCAGCATACCGCATGATATACTCTGCATATAAATTAAATAAGCAGGGTGACAATATACATCCTTGTCGAACTCCTCTTCCTATTCTAAACCAATCAGTTGTTCCAAATTCCATTCTGACAGTTGCTTCTTGAATCTTATACAGGTTTCTCAGGAGACATGTGAGATGAGCACAGAAATCAGGGCTTTTTTAAATAGAAAAAGCCCGTCAGGAACTAATTTGCATATTAGGTCATGCCCCTGTTAGTATATTTAAGTCTGTTGTGAAGCATGTTAGATCATGAACTGTCAGAATGACAAGTGTCACATGACAGAAGTCACAGGACTGCTGTGGCTGATGCAATAGCTGGTAATAGCTGGACATTTCTAAGGAGTCACGATGAGTCAGCAGAATTAGCTGATTGGTGAACTGGACGATATTAACATTTGAGTAGTCAGGATGCTTCTCTCTCAATGTGGTTGACGTACTGGCGAAGCATTCTGTTACTCTGGACTGTGTTTGTATATATCTTCACTTCTGTAAATAGTTTGTATAACACCCCATTTGTTATAAAAGCAACTGGTGTGTTGACTCTTCTTGGAGACGTTCCTACTGCAAAGGAGACCTCACATTGTGGTCTAACTACACTCTGCACACACACTAGCCGTCAGCCCCCTGACGCCAAGCCTGCGTTCCTGCTCAAAAAAGCCCTGACAGAAATGCTCGTAATTCATCCTCTCTATGGTTGCGGCATACATCATCAGGCCTTTTCTTATAGCAGGAACTCCTTTGCATATTAGGCCACAACCTTGTTATGTAACCAATCCTCCAAGAGTTTATGGGGCTCTTCTTACAGGGCCTACTGTAAGCTCTTGAAGGACTGGCTACATCAGGGGTGCGTGGCCTAATATGCAAAGGAGTTCCTGCTACAAAAAAAGCCCTACATCATTTGAATGACACAGAGCTAATGTGATGCTTTTTGCATCTGGTGAGTTGGTGGGCACACACATAGCATATGTCACAAGACCAGGAGCACAACAACATAAGACACAGAGACACACCAGTCGAATGTATGTGTGTGAGTGTATGCCTGTGGACTAAATCCCCACAAAATTGCGTCAGAACCCAAATGCATCATATATATCCAGATTCAGTCCCCTCAAAATTCATGATCAGACTATTACTTGAGCGCATTGCTAATTCCTCTCTGTGCCTGATATGGTCTTATGATTCAGAGACCTCAAGGATACTCAAGAAGAAGGTAGCAGGGAAGACATTTCTCTGCTTGGGGAAGGGAGGGACCTCAGATGACTATAATGCTATAGAATTAGGGCTGCCAAATTCCCGGGCTGGGTGGGGGTTGTCCTGCCCTGAAGGTTCGCAACCTGCTGGCCCACTTCCAAGTGACGTCATTGCACCGGCGATGTAGCACACCGGTCACTCTAGGAGCGTCTAGACAAATTCCCTGCCGGAGGCCGCTGGGGACTTGGCAACTCTATATAGCAGGGGTGGCCAACGGTAGCTCTCCAGATGTTTTTTGCCTACAACTCCCATCAGCCCCAGCCATTGGCCATGCTGGCTGGGGCTGATGGGAGTTGTAGGCAAAAAAAACATCTGGAGAGCTACCGTTGGCCATCCCTGCAATATAGAATCCGTCTTTTAAGGCAGTTGTTTTCTCTAGGGGAACTGATCTCTGTCATTTGGAGGCCAGCTGGAGGTCCCCAGCCACAACCTGGAAGTTGGCAACCCTACATCTTGACATAGAGAGGCTAGTCATCGCCCTGTTCAAGAAAACAATATGCTGCAAGCAGGGCCAGACTTAGACTGTCTGGCACCCTAGACAAGGCTAACTTCTGTTGCCCCCCTCTGCACTGATAACATCACTGAGTCACATGGGGGGGGGGCAATTTGGCATCGCCAGAAGACCGGCGCCCTAGGCAATTGCCTAGTTTGCCCAGTGGCAGAGCCAGCCCTGGCTGCAGGAGTTTCCAACTCTTCTACCTGCCTTGGCGTTTCAATGTTGCTTAACACCCCCCCCCCCCCGCCCTGGATTAAACATTGCGACTGCATTATTGTGCACTTGATTAAGTAATTTGTCTCCAACGCATCGGATGTACTCACTGGGTTTTACAAATGAAAGTGAGTTTTTTCTCAGAACCTGGGGAATAATTGTCGCCAGCACCAGCCATGGATGCTTCTGCACAAGATAAGAAAGCTTTTAACTCTTGTGGAATTTCATCGCAGAGTGTTTTTATTCCCCAAACTTTTTTGGGCCTTTTTTTTTTGTTGTTGTTCAACAAAGATCTAACAGTACGGCTCAGCTAGATTCTCAGAACTGGTTTTGGATTCCTAACGGAGCCTGGAAATATATATAATTTATTACTTAATATAATTTATTACTTAAAATAAATACACCCCACCTGTCCATTGTGTTGTGTTGGTTCTTCGCTACACTTCAAATTAAAATTGATATAAGGTTTGATGATAGGATTTACATGATTTCAAATATTGTAGTTTTTATTATGTATAATTTTGGGTATGAATCGGATCGTTGCGATTCAGATTACCGTAGTTCAGGTTTCATGCCTGTGAGTTTTTAAATGGATATTTTAAAAAATCTTTAAAAAATTAAAAAAAAATGATTGAAGGAGATTAAAATGAAAACCACTACAAAGGCCCTGACAGCCCAGGTATTATAAAGTGAGTTCAGCCAGCTCTGAATCAACCAAGAACATTTTATTACAAGAAAAAACAGCCACTAACAGCACAGGCACTTCACTCATTATATACACTCTGGCTATGGTTAACCACGTCCCCCAGCAGGCAACAGTTTCTCCTATTGGCTCACTCCAGAATCCTTCATTTGCATCTCTTTGTTACAAGTTGTTACATGCCCCGCATCCTTGATTGGCTTACTTCAGAATCCTTCATTTGCAAGTTGTTACAGGCCTAGCATCCTGATTGGCCAGTTCTTCCAGGCTTCAGGATCCTGGTTTGCAAGAAGTGCCTGTCTCAAGCTCAGGCAACAAGACCCCAGTACAGCAATACATAACACCAGGTGAGCCTGATCTCGTCAGATCTCGGAAGCTAAGCAGGGTTGGCCGATCCTGGCAGGCATATAAAATGACTTCTCTGAATGTCATCATGCTCCAGTAGGAGTTGCCAGAGGCTGCCATGACTTCCAGCCAGGCATGCACGACACGCGTATACACACACAAATACTAAATTAAAAAAAAACAACTATGAAGAATCTAGCAAAGTTCTAACCAAATCAGGATACCTGGCAGGCAATTTGGCAGGCTAGTTTGGTGCAGTAGTTAAGTGTGCGGACTCTTATCTGGGAGAACTGGGTTTGATTCCCCACTCCTCCACCTGCAGCTGCTGCAATGACCTTGGGTCACCTATAGCTCTTGTAGGAGTTGTCCTTGAAAGGGCAGCTTCTTTAAGAAAAAAAGATATTGGATTTATATCCCGCCCTGTGCTCTGAAGCTCAGCATCTCAGTGCCGTCACAATCTCCTTTACCTTCCCTCCCCACAACAGACACCCTGTGAGGAGGGTGGGGCTGAGAGAGCTCTCCCAGAAGCTGCCCTTTCAAGAATAACCTCTGCCAGAGCTATGGCTGACCCAAGGCCATTCCAGTAGGTGCAAGTGGAGGAGTGGGGAATCAAACCTGGTTCTCCCAGTTAAGAGTCCGTGCACTTAACCACTACACCAAATTGGCTCTCTCAGCCCTACCTACCTCACAGGGTGTCTGTTGTGGGGGTGATGGAGGTAAAAGGAGATTGTGACTGCTGTGAGACACTGAGATTCAGAGTATAAGGTAGGATATAAATCCAATAGCATCATCATCATCTTCTTCTTTTTCCTCATCTTCTTTGGGATATTTCACTTAGTCAGTCTTGGTTAGGGCTGATTGAAATTTTGAACAGTTTGTTCCCTTGTTGATGCGAAACTTCACTCTGCACAGACTTGTACTCCTAGCTAATCTAAAGTTTCTAAAATTGCTTCTGATTTTGGAGAACAAATGCTTTGCTTCAGTGTTCTTTCCCTTCACTTTGTTTGTTTCCCTCCCACCCATTCCACTCTTGATGCAAAGGCAAATACTGAGAAAACAACTGAAAACAAGCAATTTTAATGGGATCGTTAAGGATGAGCATGGACACACAAAAATAAAACTGAGCAAAAAGGCCCCAAACTGAACCAGCGAGTTTGGATTCCCTTTTCTCTTTGGATTCCCTTTTCTTTCAGCCACAGCTTCAAAGCTGGAGAGAGTGTAACCGATGGGATTAATGGCTCACAGCCATTTAAATCTGACAGGTGATGGGTAGACCCACCCTGCTTGGCAGCCATTTCAACCTAACAACAGGGCAGGTGTGCCCATCAGCTGTGAGGTTGAAATGGCTGTCAGTCATTTCACCATTTTGCTTCCCTTCCCCACTTTGAAGGGGGGGGGGGAGCAAAACCAACCGGTGAAATGACTCGTGGCCATTTAAACCTAACAGGTTAGCTGCAGACCCAAGTTGCTCAGCCGTTAGGGTTAAAAGACCCGGACAGCCAAACCAGTCAAAAGTCCGGTAAATGTTCAGGAAAGTCACCTTCCATGAACATCAGTTCAAGGTCTCTGAGCCGGCTTAAATTCGTGCCAAATTTTAGCTCGTGAGCCGATTTATGCCCAGTCCCTAATAATTGTGTCAAGACTATTTTGTGTGTGTGTTTACTGATGTGTACATGCTTGCCTGTTCAAGGGTAAAAAAGAGAGCAGAAAACTTTATACAACCACAATACAGTCCATGAAGAATTCTTCCAGCAGTGTTTTGCCATTGCACACAAGGGCACATAAGAATCGGAGACAGATGAGTTAGGTCCCATCTCTCCTTAAAAGTGAGAGCTGACAGAACGTTAGTGGGAGACAGCAGTTGGGAGTGTGAGAGAGTGCAGAGTATGTTGGATTGATTGAAGTTGAGGTAGAGCAGCATAATACTAAATGGAAAGAAAAGATCAATTTACAACAAAAAAATTCTAAATGTTGGGACAGGAGAACAGTTCAGAAGTTCAAGGGAGAAGAAATGTTGTAACCTCTACCTTACTTTCATCAGTGTTGTGTTCAAACCTTAAACAAAAGTTAACTCCTTTTTTAAAAAAAAAAACCCTATGTGCTGCTGTGTGTCTCAGGGAAAGAAACACTCACACTCACCGCAGTGAAAATCTCGATCTATATATGATTTAAGGTATGAATAAATGGCGGCAGTGTGTGAATGGAACAATGTTTGATCCCCATCCCCAATAACTGAAGTGTTGAAGGGGGATCTGTTATTAATGGGGGCTGGGCAACATTGCCTGCTGATGACTCTGTGAGTGAAAGGGAGAACTTGAGAGAGCAAATGGTCATGGGTCTCTAGAGATTTTAAAAGAGATAAAAAGGGTAGAAACTTGGGACAGCCTGCCCTACTGGTAAGTCTGAACCTGAGATAGAGAGGTATAAAAGGTGGAGGAAGAAGAAGATATTGGATTTATATCCTACCCTCCACTCCGAAAGAGTCACAGAGCAGCTCACATATCTCCTATATCTTCTCCCCCCCACAACAGACACCCTGTGAGGTGGGTGGGGCTGAGAGGACTCTCACAGCAGCTGCCCTTTCAAGGACAACTCTGTGAGACCTATGACTGACCCAAGGCCATTCCAGCAATGGCAAGTGGAGGAGTGAGGAATCAAATCCGGTTCTCCCAGATAAGAGTCCACACATTGAACCACTATCCCAAACTGGAAGGGGTATCACAGCATCTTTAGACACTGAAGAATAAAAAAATCATACATAGCACCCCCTGAGATGGTTTCATTGCATTATTTCAGAAGAAGGAGCAATTGAGAGCTGTTCTCTCAACAGCAGTTTCAGAGAGCTCTCTCAGTCTCATCTACCTTACCGAGGGTCTGTTGTGGAGAGAGGAAGGGAAGGAAATTGTAAACCACTCTGAGACTCAAAGGTGGGGTACTAATCCTATCTCCTCCCCCTCCTCCTCCTCCTCCTCCTCCTCCTCTTCTTCTTCTTCTTCTTCTTCTTCTTCTTCTTCTTCTTCTTCTTCTTCTTCTTCTTCTTCTTCTTCTTCCTCCTCCTCCCAGAGAATAATAGACCATCTAGACAGTAGCAGGGCATTGGCTTTTGGATACAGCTAATAACTGCTTCTCCCCCTTTGTGGGCAAACTCAAGGCTGGCTATTCATCAGCGATATGCTGGCTGCGTCCTGCCCTCTGGAAGTCCTGCAGGTGTTTATTGCATCAGCTCCAGGGCCAAAGGAAGCAGTGCGGACAAAAGAGGTGCTTGATGAGTCACTAGCAACAATGCACCTCAGATATTTGACTAAGAGCCATTTGTGCATAACATTTTTCGAATTGTTCACTTTTCTTCGCAGGAGCCAGTCACCTTTCTCTCTTTTTTAATGATTTATCAAAAAGAAAGGGAAGGGAAGGAAAGGAAAGGAAAGGAAAGGAAAGGAAAGGAAAGGAAAGGAAAGGAAAGGAAAGGAAAGGAAAGGAAAGGAAAGGAAGAAATCAGTTCCCACAATGACATCATCCTCGGACTTCTTACTGAGTAAGCCCAACCTCTTGACTCCCCCTGAATATTGCTCTGCCCCCCAAGCCCCCCTCCACCATTGTGGAGAGACTGGAATGGCCAAAGGAACCCCGCTGAGCTGATTGTCTGTATGCCTGTGACCAACTCAGCACGGCAGTGCCTTTGACAACCCTTCTGCCTCCCACTTGATTTTTGCTGTTTTTACAAGGAGGCTGGTAAAAAGCAAGTAATGGTCAATAAAGCCAACTCCTTTTGCTGTCAAAGGCACTCCCCCCACAAACACACACACCAGGTTCCATCACATTCTCATAGTTCCGAGATTCTGCCACAGGTCAGCATGTGCAAGAAGGGTGGAGAGATGCTGATGAAAGGGCGGGTCTGTGCAACTGAAGCCAGCTTCCTTCTCAGTGGTCTTCAATGATCATTGCAGGGTGTTCGATCAGAGAAATGGCACGGGGACAAAAGTTAGCTAGTCCCTTACAATGTGATCCCAATGACAGGGATGGAATTCTAGCTGGAGTTCCTTTGCATATTAGGCCACACACCCCTGATATAGCCAATCCTCCGAGACCTTACAAGTAAGCTCTCGGAGGCTTGGCTACATCAGGGGGTGTGTGGCCTAATATGCAAAGGAGCTCCTGCAAGAATTCGACCCCTGCCAATCCATATTAAAACCCCTTGTTTGTCTCTTTATGGGTGAAAGTCACACAGGGAAATCCAGTCACAGAATTCCAGTATCCTGTATAATTTTGTCCCCTCTGCTGGTTCTTCTGCCCAAAGCAAACATTTTGAATAAACATGATCTGGAGATGTAGGAATTCCTTCTCCAAAAAAAAGCTGGTTTCATCTCACTCAACAGCAAGCAATTTCTTTGCGGGGTCCTTCAGAAACGATGTTCTCATGAGGTATATCTAATTTGTCAGGGTTAATACCTTATCATAATGGGCAGGACAGACTTGGTTTCACACTAGTTATCTGTAGGGTTAAACATTTTATCCCTCTGAAACTCTCTTCAATTTTTATCACTGGGTTTTCTCCTTACTTATCTGTGACACATGAAGCTGCCTTATACTGGATGAACCCACTGATTCATCTAGGGCAGTATTGTCTACTCAGATTCATAGAGGCCAGGGATGGAATCCTAGCAGAAGCTCCTTTGCATATTAGACCACATACCCCTGATATAGCCAATCTTCCAAGAGTTTACAAAAAAAAGCCTTGTAAGCTCTTGGAAGATTGGCTACATCAGAGGGTGTGGCCTAATATGCAAAGGAGCTCCTGCTAGAATTCCACCCCTGGTAGAGGCTTTCCAGAGTCTCAGGTGGTGGTCTTTCACACCACCATCTACCTGAACCTTTTAACTAGGGACTGAATCTAGGACCTTCTGCCAGCAAAACAGGTTCTGCCTTTCCCAAATGCAGACTGAACACATAAAGATGTCTTATACTGACTTGGACCATTAGTTTCTCCAGGTTAATATTGTCTACTCAGACAGGTAACGGCTCTCCAGGCCAAGGTCTTTCATGTCACCACTTACCTGGTCCTCTTAAAGTGGAGATGCTGGGAACTGAACACGGGACCTTCTGCATGCCAAGCAGATGTCCTGTCACTGAGCCATGGTCCTTCTCCCCAGTCATAATTAAAGGTGTATTTCATGTATATGTACACAGGGGTCATTTTGTAGAAAAATAGGTGGCAGAGCTCATTAGCATATGCCACCCCCTCAGCCAAAAGCAACCCAATGCAAGAAAGGAGAGCCCTGGGTGAGTGAGGCCTGCTTGGGCTGGCTAGAGATCCAGCCAGCCCAAGCAGACCTCGCTCGCCTGGGGCTCTCCTGGGCCGCCACCCCCTGTCAAAAGGCCATCAAGCCACTGGCTGCCCAGAAATGGAGAAAGGGTGGCACGTGCTTCTCCAGGGGTTAATGAGGGCTGCTGGGGGCATGGCAAAGCCCCTGGTGGCTGGTTGGCTGCCTGCTCTCCTAATCCAGGGATTGTTATGCAGCTGCACCTACTATTCAATCAATGGACAAGGTAGGTGGGGAAGAAGAGGGTGAACCCTCAGAATGGTTCAAGAGCTGTGCTCCTGTGAGCTCCTGCTGAATCTGAGGCCTGTATGTACATATTAATAGTCATTCTTCTTTGATATGTATTGTGAGTGTTGGGAGGGAATTGAAGTATACTCTAGGTTTTTGATTGTTTGGAGAGAAATATGAATATGTAAATTTGTTTCCTGTACCTTTTAAAGAAAAGTTTTGGCTTTTATTGCAGTTATTCCCTTCTTTTGCTTTTTTTCTCTTCCAGTTTGGGAACTGAGATAGCCTCTCAGGGACGGATCATTTCTTAGTGAGCTAAGCTGTAGCAGACTTGTACTGTTTCCCATATGTATGTCATACTGCTTGCAAACTCAATGAATGCAGTGATTTGTGAGGAAGTGCTTATTATATCTGGGACATGAATATGTTAGGATTTATGTCTTGTTAGTTTTTCTTGGGGAGCAATACTTCATTTGCACATTAGCAGAGGATCCATGCATCCATTATATCACATAAATAAAACAGCCCTCCCATGCCGTGCACATGTGTTACTGTGGTCTTGACATCCATGGCAGACCGTTTTATCTACATGTGCCTAATCAGCTCTAGAGAAACTGTCTCTATCCATCAAATTATTTTAACTTGGTTCTCTCTCCAGGATGGGAATTCATTATAGCCGGGGGATTTCCAATTTTATACAGAGAAACTTTTCCACCTTGTTTCCTGAAGAACACCTGGAGCTGTGTCATGGAATCCTTTGAGATGAAGAGCATGATAGGATGTTCTCTTTTTTGGCCCATAGTTACTCATGGGGAGGGATGGTAGCTCGGTTGTAGAGCATCTGCTTGGGAAGCAGAAGGTCCCAGGTTCAATCCCTGGCATTTCCAACTAAAAAGGGTCCAGGTAAATAGGCGTGAAAAACCTCAGCTTGAGACCCTGGAGAGCCGCTGCCAGTCTGAGTAGACAATACTGACTTTGATGGACCGAGGGTCTGATTCAGTAGAAGGCAGCTTCATATGTTCAAAGGGTAATCATGCCCAAAGACATTAAACTGTGGCCGTGGCCCTCTGGAAACTTTCCCTGTGAGTTAAATGGCCAATCCACCCTTGAATGCAGTTCATATTCCCATATTCAGGCCTCACTTTGGGCAGGAGCTCACAAGAGCAGAGCTCTGGAACCTCTAAATTTCATTGTGGTCTTTCTTTCTTACCCCTCCTTCTCCCCCCCCCCCAAAAAAAAAGAAAAGAAAAAAAAGAAATACTTGCTTCTGGGCTCCGTTATTCAATCCCGCTGTGAGAATTTTGCTGAAAGATCTGACAAACTTTCTAATATTTTCCCCCACAAAAAATGGGAAAATAACCAAAACATAGAACGTAGGCAGATGGAAATCTTCATCATGCCACTGTGGTCACATAGGAGAAAGTAATTGAAAAAGTAGTAGGGGAGTAAGGAATGATTATGACAATTCTAATTCAAGAAGCCTTTTAAGGGAGATGCTGAGCTGATATAATTTAGTGCACCTTCCGGTGACGTCAGGGGTGTGTGGCCTATGCAAATGTTCTGCAAACGAGTGGTGCTAATGAGCCCTGGCACCTCTTTTTCTACAAAATGACCCCTGTTTATATTTCTTCTCAAAGGCATATCTTAAGATGTGATGTTCTTTTGGAACATCTTACAGGGATTAGCCACACAAATCTGGGGTGAAGGTAATAATTTAGAATTTAAACACCGAAACAAGTGTCCCTGCAAAGTATTTATTTGTCTCTGTGATAGACGTGTGTCCTGACACTATCCAAAATTTGGCAAGCATTTTTGACACTGTGGCTGCAATGCTGTTGTGGAACAGTAGATGGGGATGGTGTTACAAAAAACTGAGGTGAGACTTTTGCTCTTCTCGGAAAAGCAAAATGGTCACTTTTTAAACAGCGAGGAAGAACCAGTCAAACTGACAAAAGCTTCTCCCCCCCCCCTTCCCCTGCCACCAAACAGCTGCTTTAAAATTCCAAACGCAACATGAGATGCTTGGCTGCTTCATTTCCAGTTTAACTGGCTTAATGTCAATTGTGTTTTCGACTCGCTCTTTCCAAGGGTGCTGTGAGACTCAGCAAGGACTTAGAGACAGGTTCCCTGCAAGACTGGTGCTTCCTTGCATGGGCAGATGTTCCCTTCAGACTCTCCCTCCCTACAGCGACTTCCCTACGAATTTTAACAGAAAGAGCTCTCAGCACATGGCGCACAAGAAGAAGATATTGGATTTATACCCCACCTTTCACTCTGAATCTCAGAGCAGCTGACAATCTCCTTTATCTCCTTCCCCCCAACAGACACCCTGCGAGGCGGGTGGGGCTGAGAGAGCTCTCACAGCAGCTGCCCTTTCAAGGGCAACTCTTGTGAGAGCTATGGCTGACCCAAGGCCATTCCAGCAGCTGCAAATGGAGGCGTGAGGAATTAAACCTGGTTCTCCCAGATAAGCAGGCCTCGGATTCAGCGGGAGCTCACAGGAGCACAGCTCCTGAACCTTTCTGAGAGTTCCACCTCCTCCTTCCCACCTTGTCCATTGAATAGTAGGTGCAGCTGCATAATAATCCCTGGATGAGCTCCACCACCTATTTTTCTACAAAACAACCCCTGAAGATAAGTACCTGCGCACTTAACCACTACACCAAATTGGCTCACCAAACTGAGAGCCAGGGTGACGTGGTAGTCAGATTTGGGGTCAAAATGGACGAACAGGATTTCAACGTTTGCCAACTCTGGATTGGAAAAGTCATGAAGATTTGGAGGTAGAGTAGGGTTGCCAGGTCTTACCTTGCTGCCAGCGGGGGACTTTTTATGGCACCATAGAGTGTTTTTACCCAAATGCTAGAGCATCCCCCATGCAATCTGCCTGGCATAATGACATCAATCATGCAGGGCACATCGGGCTTGGAGCTCTTTGAAGGCCGGGCTCCCCCTGCTGGCCATCTCTGTGCTGGCAGGTTGGAAGCGCTGGAATTGGGGAACTGCCACTGCTGATGGGGGAATGGGAACCCTAGGTACAGCCTGGAAGGGGGGGGGGGTTGGCGAAGAAGATCGCAGATTTATACCCCACCCTTTTCTCTGAATCAGAGTCTCAGAGTGGCTTACAATCTCCTTTATCTTCTTCCTCACAACAGACACCCTTGTAAGGTTGGTGGGGCTGAGAGAGCTCTCCCAGAAGCTGCCCTTTCAAGGACAGCTCTGCTAGAGCTATGGCTGACCCGAGGCCATTCCAGCAACTGCAAGTGGAGGGGTGGGGAATCTGGTTCTCTCAGATAAGAGTCTGCTTATTTAACCACTGCACCAAACTGGTTGGGAAAGGAGAAACCTTGGTGGGATATAATGTCATGGTGTCTACCTTCCAAAGCAGCCATTTTCTCCAGGGGAACTGAACTCTGTAGTCTGGAGATCAGTCATAATTCTGGGAATTCTTCAGGCTTCTTAAAGATCTCCTGCATTAAATATTAGGCTGCCACAAATGCTCTGAATCAGAGAGTGCCAGACAGCTTAGGGATTATGATCCCTTTGTCCCAAGTCATGATCCCGATCTAAGTCTCCTTCACTGCTTCTATTTGCTCTGTTGGGGAAACATACACATTGCACAGGTACCCAAATGTCTTTCAGCAAAGGGCAAATAGCTTGCCAATCTCCCGGTGATGCCTGGAGATATCCCACTGTTACAACTGATCTCCGGGAGACAACGATCAGTTTGCCTGGTGAAAATGGCTGCTGTGGGATGGTAGGCTGTGTGGCATTGTATTTCATGGAAGTCCGTTCCCTCCCCAAACCCCACCATCCTCAGACTCCACCCCGCAAAATCCAGGGGGTTTTTGTAGCAGGAACTCCTTTGCATATTAGGCCACACAACCCTGAGATAGCCAGTCCTCCCGGAGCTCACAAAGTAGAATGCTTGCCCACAAGACTCTGCAGTTTAGAGGGAACATTGGTTAGGACCGTTCATAATTCCTGGCTGCAGTAGCGAAAATGGTACCTACTCAGAGGGTCCTTTTCAGAGACAGCATCCCAGCTGCTCAGTTCTGAAGTTTATTAGCTTGGGATGTCCTTTTTTTTCTTGGCCACCATCAGCACTAATCTATAAGTAGCCAATCAGCTAAACATTTTATTGCATTAACCAAAGGTCACTGCGATCTCCTCTAGGGACAAAAGCTTACATACAGCACAGACAATACATTAAGTTATCCATCTTCACATTTATTGATCTTGATTGCAAGAAGCAGCAACTTAACCTACCGGCTGTTCTCTGATTCCTGGCATTAGCAAACAACACTGCTTATAGACGTTCTATGCATAGCTGAATCTGAGAGTAGGTAGCAACTTTTACGGACCACTGTAGAGTTTGATGGTCTGACCTAGGTAGCCCAGGCTGGCTTGGTCTCATCAGTTCTTGGAAGATAAACTGGGTCGGCCTTGGTTAGTACTTGGTAGGGTTGTATCAGGTCTCAAGGACCTCTGGGTTCGTGTGAAGAGCTGGTTGGCAAAGAACTCTGACCAGCGTAAAAGGGATTTTTCACTTTTATTTGAATTAAAAAGAGACAACTGTTCACAGTTCAGGGGGTGTATGCTGGGCAGATAAACACCCCAGTCCAAAATCGCACAAAAGCGATAAAATACTTGTTCAGTATCATCAAGCAAGCAGGCAGCCAGCGAAACAAACTAATCAGGTTGTACAAACTTGAAGCGTCGAAGAAAGGGGTGGGAGCCGCGATGGTCTTATCAGCAGTCCCCTTTAGAAACGTGTCTGTTTCCGACTCAGAGAGCTGCTGCTTGGGAGGAAAAAAAAAAACGCTTTGAAAGCTGCAGCCACTCCCTTCGTTCAAGGAAGAGTCCTACAGCTGAAGCCAGTCACACCCAGGCATCCCATGCAGACTGGCTTCCATTCCTTACAGGTTGCCAAGTCCAATTCAAGAAATATCTGGGGACTTTGGGAGGTGGAGCTAGGAGACTTTGGGGATGGAGCCAGGAGACATTGGGGACGGAGCCAGGAGCAAGGTTGTGACAACCATAATTGAACTCCAAAGGGAGTTCTGGCCATCACATTTAAAGGGACCACACACCTTTTAAATGCCTTCCCTCTGTTGGAAATAAAGAAGGAGCACCTTCTTTGGGGACTCATAGAATTGGACCCTCTGGTCCAATCTTTTTGAACTTTGGCAGGTATTTTGGGGAGGGGACTGGAGCCTATGCTGAAGATTTGGTGCATCTATCTCAAAAAACAGCCCCCCTCCGGAGCCCCAAATATGCACAGGTCAATTCTCCATTATGCCCTATGGGAACTGGTCTCCATAGGGAATAGGAGTGCCCAGCAGATATTTCCCTCCCCACCCCATTTTCTGATGACCCTGGAGCAGGGGGAGGGTCTCCAAATTGGGGAACCATTTGTGCAAGCTGCAAAGTAACATTGTACTGTAACGTGTGAGCAACTGCCTTTAGCGCGGGTTCCAAAGCTAAAAGAAAGCGGCTGGTGGAAGGTGAACGAAACACAGAACTGAACCTAGGACCTGTGTAGCCGCCACACCTGTCAGACTTTGGTCTGCTACCCATAGGAGGAATCATCTACAAACATGGCGCTGTCTACGTCTTTCAAGAGACAGTGGACTGTAAAGTACTACCTTACAAGAGTGGTGTGAAATAGCATTCTGATTTCGAAAGTACTACCTTACGAGAGTGGTGTGCAATAGCATTCTGATTTCGAAAGTACTACCTTACGAGAGTGGTGTGAAATAGCATTCTGATTTCGAAAGTACTACCTTACGAGAGTGGTGTGCAATAGCATTCTGATTTCGAAAGTACTACCTTACAAGAGTGGTGTGCAATAGCATTCTGATTTCGAAAGTACTACCTTACAAGAGTGGTGTGAAATAGCATTCTGATTTCGAAAGTACTACCTTACGAGAGTGGTGTGCAATAGCATTCTGATTTCGAAAGTACTACCTTACGAGAGTGGTGTGCAATAGCATTCTGATTTCGAAAGTACTACCTTACAAGAGTGGTGTGAAATAGCATTCTGATTTCGAAAGTACTACCTTACGAGAGTGGTGTGAAATAGCATTCTGATTTCGAAAGTACTACCTTACGAGAGTGGTGTGCAATAGCATTCTGATTTCGAAAGTACTACCTTACAAGAGTGGTGTGAAATAGCATTCTGATTTCGAAAGTACTACCTTACGAGAGTGGTGTGCAATAACTACCTTACGAGAGTGGTGTGAAATAGCATTCTGATTTCGAAAGTACTACCTTATGAGAGTGGTGTGAAATAGCAGTCTGATTTCGAAAGTACTACCTTACGAGAGTGGTGTGAAATAGCATTCTGATTTCGAAAGTACTACCTTACGAGAGTGGTGTGAAATAGCATTCTGATTTCGAAAGTACTACCTTACGAGAGTGGTGTGAAATAGCATTCTGATTTCGAAAGTACTACCTTACGAGAGTGGTGTGAAATAGCATTCTGATTTCGAAAGTACTACCTTACGAGAGTGGTGTGAAATAACTTTTTTTGATTTTTCTATGGGCATTTAATGAATTTTGGTTTGCGATGATGATAATATAATTGCATAATTATGACAGAAATTACTTGTGCATTTATTTGCAACATAAAAACGCAGTGGTTTATTTCTAGGGTTTGCTAATCAGTACACTGCAGTTTCCAGTTTGCCCACCTGGGGATTGATAACCCTAGAACTTGGGTGGGGGACTCCCAAAGAAGTCCAGGGTCACTACGCCGAGACATGCAATGGGAACCCCCCAGCCCCCGTTCACCTCTTGCCCTGAAAACCCCACAGGATTGCCATATATTGGCTGTGACACTTTCCACCACCACCAGAGTTTGCAAATTGATTAAGAAGGCCATGGATAAATCTACCTGCTGGTTTTCATCTGAAATAGGAGGTGGTTTATGTTGTGACGCCATAAGCTGATTTGGGTCCCCACTGGGGAGGAAAGTGGACTATGGATATCTAAATACTAAAAGAACAGCCTGAGTCAGGGAGGAACTGTGGCTCCGTGGAAGAGCCTCTGCTTTGCAATCAGAGGGTCCCAGGTTCAATCCCTGACATCTCCAGTTAAAAAGGACCGGGGAGCAGGTGATGTGAAAGACCTCAGCCTGAGGCCCTGGAGAGCCACTGCCACTCTGAGTAGACAATACTTCTCTCTTGCTTCCTTCTGCATCACAGCTTGCTTTGCCAGGCTTGCTCAATCGCAAATGAGCTAAAGAGCAAAGCCTCTATTTTCTCCAATGTCTGAGGCTCCTCCCTTGAGGAGGAAGAGGGGGGTGGGAGGCCTTGCTCTGCCAGGCTCTCTCAGTTGCACGGCAGAGCTACCGAGCCAAGCTACCAAGCCAAGCTACTTTCTTCTCTTGGCCGAAGCTCTTCCCCCTCCTGGTCCCCTGGGAAAGGAAGGAAAGAGCCAGAGCTTCCTTTGCCCAGTTGCCTGGATTGCACGGGAGAGATACAAAAAAGAGCACCTTTAAGACCAGTGAGTGCTAATGTTTGAAGCATGTTTTATTCTAAGCTTCTCAAAATATTTGTGTTTGGCCATTTCCTGCATAAAGTTTATATCTCTGCTACCTGACATTACATTTTATGACACACATAGCCTGGCCCAACAAGGCCTCATTTATGTCAGATTCGGTCCTCATGAGTTCGACACCCCTGCTCTAGGGCACTGTACTATGCTGAGGCCCCACCCCTCCCCAAACCCCGCCCTCTCCCAGATCCACCCCCAAAGTCTCCAGGTGTTTTCCAACACAGTGATGCCCATCTGGATGATCTGGTGTAGACGACTTGATCTTTTTTGCAATCCAGTGCTCCGTCAACGTGCAACGCCAGAAGCTGTTGGTAAAGCACAACCATACCGGAGGAACCACAGATAACAAAGCTGCACTTTTTAATCCTCTCTTTGTTCCCTAACAAACCTTCCTGAGTGCCTAGAAGGTCACCGCAAAGCCGAGCTTGTTTCTAGGATACAACCGTTTCCCAGCCCTTCAGCGGATGTCTTATAAAATGGCTTGATCTGTGGAGATACAGGCCTCGCTAATTGAAGGTCATATTAGCATGAGTGGGTGTGACCTTGGCCACCGGCAAGCCGTTCAATGCAATCCTAGCTTCCTGGGACAATACAGGTCTGGGGCTGGTAGCAGCTGCAATCTTGTAGTGCTCGCCGGTAAGAGCAAAGGTATCCGTTGATGCATTTCACCGTTGTTTTTCTTTCAGCTTTGTTTTAATGTAGGGTAAAAAAAAACCCCACGCACATATCAAATGAGGAATATCCTCTCATAATGGCAAATTTGGGCAGCGGAGAAAGCAATGAAATTCGGATTGGTTAAATGTAGATTATTGTGACTGCCTACCGCCAAGGTCACAAATGATATTATCTGTATTTGGGCCAGTTGGATCCTTTTTGGACTTTGCTTACTTGTCCTAAAGAGGAGAAGAAGAAGACCGCAGATTTTTACTCCGCCCTTCTCTCTGAATCAGAGTCTCAGAGCAGCTTACAATCTCCTTTGTCTTCTTCCCCCACAACAGTCATCCTGTGAAGTGGGTGAGGCTGACAGCTTTCAAGGACGACTCTTGTGAGAGCTACAGCTGACTCAAGGCAACTCTACATCATGCCTTGTACAATTCAAAGGGTGGGCAATGTGCAACTTTCACAAAAGAAGAAGACTGCAGATTTATACCCTGCCCTTCTTTCTGAATCAGAGACTCAGAGCGGCTTACAGACTCCTACATCTTCTTCCCCCACAACAGACACCATGTGTGGTGGGTGGGGCTGAGAGAGCTCTCACGGCAGCTGCCCTTTCAAAGACAACTCCTATGAGAGTTATGGCTGACCCAAGGTCATTCCAGCAGCTGTGAGTGGAGGAGTGGGGAATCAAATCCGGTTCTCCCAGATAAGAGTCCGCACACTTAACCACTACACCAAATGGCCATCATTTGGGAATTCAGAAATGGGCGTAAGAGATAGCTCTGATGGTGTCATAAGTATACTTATTTGACTTGTGAAAAAGCTGTAAACAGTGAAACGTGATATCAAGCTGGCAATCATGTGAAGGTGAATTTTTTCCTTTCCTGAGATCTGTGGATAGACTCCTTATTGGGAATTTATTCGGGAATCAATACAACTTAATTCCCAGAAGGGGCAGGAGATTCCCAGGTTTGGAGGCCTTCCCTCCACTTCAGGGTTAGCAAAAAGCAGGGTAGGGGGAGGGAAATGTCTGCTGGGCAATCCATTATACCCTATGGAGAGTGATTCCCACAGGGTATAATGGAGAATTGATCCGTGGGTATCTGGGGCTCCAGAGGGGCTTTTTTTTTGAGGTAGAGGCACCAAAATTTCAGCATAGCATCCAGTGCCTCTCTGCAAAACACTCTCCAAGTTCCAAAAAGATTGGACCAGGGGGTCCTATTCTGTGAGCCCCCAAAGAAGGTGCCCCTATCCTCCATTATTTCCTATGGAAGGAAGGCATTGAAAAGGAGCACAGTCCCTTTAAATGTGATGGCCAGAACTTCTTTTGGAGCTCACTTGCACTTGTCACATCCTTGCTCTTGGCTCCACCCCCAAAGTCCCCAGATATTTTTTGAGTTGGACTTGGCAAACCTACATTTAAGCCTGGGATTTTAGTCCGTTCAGGTCACAATTGCAGCTAATTTCTTCTTCTTATTATTTTTTAAAAATCTTATTTTAAAAAAATCTTAAGATTTAAAAATCTCATTTTTAAAAATCTGCAAAATCCACGTTTACCTCTGTATTCTTGGATAGCATGGCATCAACTAGTATGCACCCGTCTCTTTAGTCTGAATTAGTTGGTGTTCACTCCTTTTAACTGGAATAAAAATGCATCAGTATCAATGACTAAACATTCCACACAAAATTAGTTAGTGGCCATTAAATGATAAACCATATCTCTGGGTAGGCTTCTCTTTTGCCCTTGGCCAGGTACTGTGCTCATTTATTCCATTGACACGCCACTCACCTCCACTGAATTTCCCAATTAAACTATTTTCTTGTTTCCTGTATCTCTTTGACATCGTCCAGACCTCTCTCTGTGAACTGCTTCAAGGCCATTTCAACTTGGTGCCCTTTTCATTCTTTGTAAAGTATCTCTAGATGTTTATTTGAACATACCGTTCCCTGGATGAAGCCCAACGGCCGCCTATTATCCTCACCTGTTTCCCAAAACTTCCAGCTAAATTTGGGTGAGTAGGAGCCAATCCTAGGTCTAAGGCAGGTATATTTTTTGTGCAGTTTATATGAGAAAACACCATACATTGCATGGACACTCCTTGGGGATACATAACTTCTATCAGTTTACAGAAACTACAAGTGCCAAGAAGTAACTGTCTTGGTTTTCACCAGGGCTCTTTTTTTGTAGCAGGAACTCCTTTGCATAGTAGGCCGAGGGCGTAGACTTTTCAGTTTCCCGGCAGGGGGGTGGTTCTGTGGCTTGGCTGGAGGCATTGGATCCAGTGACATCATAGGGAGGAGCCAATGACATCACAGGGAGGGGCCTCCATTATCACTACCTCCCTCCCTATAAATTTAGGGAGCACCCCCCAACAATTTATTTATTTTTATCAGATTTATATCCCGCCCCCCCTCCAACAATGCCCATGGACCAGGCCAAACCCAGGAAAAGGCGGGAGTTAGGGTTGCCAAGTCCAATTAAAGAAAAATCTGGGGAATTTGGGGGTGGAGCCAGGAGACTTTGAGGGTGGAGCCAGGAGACATTGGGGGTGGAGCCAGGAACAAGGATGTGACAAGCATAATTGAACTCCAAGGGAGTTCTGGCCATCACATTTAAAGGGACAGCATGCCTTTTTAAATGCCTTTCTTCCATAGGAAATAATTAAGGATAGGGGCACCATCTTTTGGGGCTTATAGAATTGGACCCTCTGGTCCAATATTTTTGAAACTTGGGGGGTATTTTGGGGAGAGGCACTAGCTGCTATACTAAAAATCTGGTGCCTCTACCTCAAAAAATAGCCCCCCCTGAGCCCCCAATACCCATGGATCAATTCCCTATTATTCTCTATGGGAATCGTTCTCCATAGGGAATAATAGAGTGCCTAGTAGACATTTCCTCCCCCCCCCCACATGCTTTCTAAAGGGGGAGTGGGCCTCCATACCAGGGAATTCCCCCCTCCCTGCCCCCTCCCTCTCTCTCTCACACACACACGCCAACAGTTACCTTACTTGGTCTTCTTCCAGCAGAATTTGCTGGCTGTGAAAAAGAAAGTAAGACTGCACAGGAAAAGAAAGGGAGGGGCCGTTCCTGTTTCCTGTGCAGCCTTAAAGGGCCGTTCCTGTTTCCTGTGCAGCCTTAAAAACGGATCCCAAGCTGTAAAACATGATTCCTGCAGGTATGTTCTCTCTCCCCCGCCCCCAGACTTTTTAAGAGCGGGGGAGGAGGCTGAAAATTCGGGAGTCCCCAGCCAGGGCGGGAGGGTTGGGAAGCCTAGCGGGAGTTGACCAGTGTTTATAGTGGTATCTCAGAGGTCTCCTGCTGTGTCCTGTTTTTGAAATTCACTTTTAGAATAGTCACTTTAAGATCTACAAATATACATATCATAAGCATAGGACAAAGCAATGGTCACAAATTTGACAGTCAAAGGCAATACAGAAAAGCTTTAGGGGAAGATTTTATAAGTTTCCCTGGACGTTCACTTACAGGTGTCTTGTTTCTGCTTCATTTATAAGGGTACCATTATATTGGTTGCCTGGGGGAGGCCTGAGCCCTCAAGTCCTGTGTTGGGTGGCCAGAGGGGGATTAGCCCTGCTCGGGAAAATCTGTGTGTGTGGGGGGGAGCTCAAGTCCCTGAGCACCCCTGTAGTTTACGCCTATGTATTAGACCACACACCCCTGATGTAGTCAGTCCTCCAAGAGCTTACAGGGCTCTTATTACAGGGCCTGCTGTAAATTCCAGGAGGATTGGCTACATCAGGGGTGTGTGGCTGAATATGCAAAGGAGATCCTGCTACAAAAGTAAGCCCTGGTTTCTACTAAAGGATGATGCGGATTCATGGATGACCTGCACTGAGAGATGGACAGTGGGGGTGCAACCCTGTTGATATCCCTGGACCTCTTAGCAGCTTTAGATACCATCATTCTAGACCACTTTTAGGGGTTGGGCCTGGAGGTAGTTTGTGGTGTTTCCAGTTCTACCTGAAAGATGGACTTCAGAAGGTGATGTTGGTGGGCTGTTGTTCAATCCCTTGGTCCATCTTGGTCCCTATGCTAGTTCAGGGGTGTCAAACATGCGGCCTGGGGGCAAAATCAGGCCACTGGAGGGTTCCTATCAGGCCCTCGAGCAACTGGCTGTCGTCTGCTTCCGTCTCCCTCTCTCTTGCTTCCTTCTGCATCACAGCTTGCTTTGCCAGACTTGCTCAATCACAAAGACACTACAGAGCAAAACATCTATTTTCTCTATTAGCCAAGGTGCCTCACTTGAGGAGGAAGGGGGGGGAAGGGAAAGCTTGCTTTGCCAGGTTCTTTCAGTCGCACAGCAGAGCTACTGAGCCAAGCCTCTCTTCCTTCTGTTGGCTGAGGCTCCTCCCCCTCCTGGTCCCCTGGGGAAGGTAGGAAAGACCCAGAGCTTCCTCTGTCCATTCCCTGGATCCCATGGGAGAGATACAAAGAAAGCACCTCTAAGACCAACAAGTGTTAATGTTTTAAGCATGTTTTATGTTAAGCTTTTAAAAAAAATCTTTGTGTTTGTCTGTGTGCTTTATAAAGTTTATATCTAATGACAAGTAGCCAGGCCCAAAAGAGTTTCATTTATGTCAGATCCAGCCCTCATAACAAATTAGTTCAGCACTCCTGTCCTACATGAAACCACTGGGTGAAGTCTTCTGGAGATCTGGACTGGTTGTCACCAATAGGTGGATGGCACTCAGCTCTATCTTGCACTCCTAGCTAAGAACATAAGAGAAGCCATGTTGGATCAGGGCAATGGCCCATCCAGTCCAACACTCTGTGTCACATAAGAACATAAGAGAAGCCATGTTGGATCAGGGCAATGGCCCATCCAGTCCAACACTCTGTGTCACATAAGAACATAAGAGAAGCCATGTTGGATCAGGGCAATGGCGCATCCAGTCCAACACTCTGTGTCACATAAGAACATAAGAGAAGCCATGTTGGATCAGGGCAATGGCCCATCCAGTCCAACACTCTGTGTCACAGAAGAACATAAGAGAAGCCATGTTGGATCGGGGCAATGGCCCATCCAGCCCAACACTCTGTGTCACACAGTGGCCAAAACCCCAAGTGCCATCAGGAGGTCCACCAGTGGGGCCAGGACTGATCTCTGGGAGCTTAAAGATAACACAAGCTGATGCCTGGATGTGGATGTGAGCCAATGAACTTAATTCCAACAAGATGGAGGTGCCAATGGCAGCCAGAAAGACTGACCTGGGATTTGAAGAAGAAGATGATATTGGATTTATATCCCACCCTATACTCTGAGTCTCAGGGTGGTTTGACACAGCAGATTTGTCCCCACCTAGCCCCACCTCCAATTTGGGTTAAAAATGCACGATCACAAGAGCGCATTTGCCCTCCAAGCTGCACCCATACTCACCCCGTCTCCAGACGCCTCCTATCCGCATTAAAAAGCTACCTGGATTTCCCGGTAGCATCCCCCTGAATCGGATATAGGTCTCAAAAGCAGCTGCTGTCTGAATGCCCTGGGGTGACTCATAAGTGGAAGAGCTGTGTGATCGTGCCGAGCCGTTTACAGCAAGGTCAGGTTCCTCCCCGCCCCGAACCCCTCTCTGAGGTGCGCTTCTCTGCTTCTCCAATTGAGCGCACACAAGCGGGGGCCTTTTTAAAAGAGACAACCCTTTCCGCAGCGGGTCTGTGGTTGAGCCGGGCTAGCAGTGTGAATGGGCAACCGCTGCCTGCTGCTGGGATCCTGCTGCTTCAGCAGCGGCTGTCTGATTGCCCAGAAACGGTCCAAACTTTAGCAATTTTTTTTCTGAATGAGATACAATCGTGTCAATTTCACAGTGTGAAACCAAACTCAGTCTCAGAGCGGCTCACAATCTCCTTTATCTTCTCTCCTCACAACAGACACCCTGTGAGGTTGGTGGGGCTGAGAGAGCTCTGACAGAAGCTGCTCTTTCAAGGACAGCTCTGTGAGAGCTATGGGTGACCCAAGACTATTCCAGCAGCTGCAAGTGGAGGAGTGGGGAATCAAACCCAGTTCTCTTCCTCCTCTTTTTCTTCTTCTCCCCTCCCACTGAAGTATAATTCCTAGAATTCCCCATGAAGAAAGAATAGTATCACACCAGCTTAAACCTGTGTTGTGGATATGAACTTGTTCTGTGCAATCTTTAGCTTCTTGTGTTCACGTTTCAAGAAAAAAACAACAACAAATGCTAACTCGTCTGTAATGTCCCTTGTGATAATTGATAACATGTATTTTTCATTCCATCCTAGGCATTGTTCCATCTCTCCCTCACCACCCAAACCATTCCTTTCTTTGAAAATATTTTAAAGCCGTATTATGTTTTATTTCCATCTGTCAAATACAACGGATGCAGCTTTTGTTTGGCTCTGATCTAATCAGTTTGCGGTAATCCATTTATCCACCATAGTTATTTGTTGAAAAGTTTTATGGGCATAGTTCAGTTTTTATTTTGTGTGCTCGTGCTTTAGCTGCTTTTCCTCAGAGCAGTCAGTGGTTTATACTTTCGACCCACTGGAATTGTTTTCTCAAGTTTGGTGTTTAACGTTGTCTTTCCCTCCTTTTTCTTCTTGTTCTAAGGCTGATTTCCTCTGGCTTCAGTTGCCTTGAACGTTGCAGAATACCTTTTAATAGAAAAAGGAGGATACAAATATTTGCAAGAAATAAGTATTGGGCGCAGTCCACTCGTGTCCTCCACATCATAGAAGGCCTCCTGCAGCTCACAGACGGATTCTCTTTGGGAAATGAAAGACACTGGAGCAAGTTTGGTGTAATGGTTAAGTGGGAGAACCGGGTTTGATTCCCCACTCCTCCACTTGCACCTGCTAGCATGGCCTTGAAAGGGCAGCTTCTGGGAGAGCTCTCTCAATCCCACCCCCTCTCAGGGTGTCTGTTGTGGGGGAAAGAGATATAGGAGATTGTAAGCTGCTCTGAGTCTCAGATTCAGAGAGAAGGGTGGGGAATAAATCTGCAGTCTTCTTCTTTTTCTCTTCTGGAGAAGGCGTGGAGAAGTGGTCAAGTATTTGTACTGAAGTAAAGGTTCAGTACTAGCCAATGGAAAATTGTAAACTGACTGTGTTTGAATCAGTCACCCAATGAAAATGCGTAATGGCTCTCTTTCCCTTTAGGGGAAACGGCCATCCATGTGTGTGCATGTTCCATTGCCACCATAATAATTAGAATGTTGGACTAGGCTCTTGGATACCCAAATTCATATCTTCGTTGAGCCACGAAGCTTGGTTTTTATGTGCTCAGTCTTTCTGAGTTTGGTGAGGTGGTTAAATGCATAGACTCTTATCTGAGAGAACCAGGTTTGATTCCCCACTCCTCCACTTGCAGCTGCTGGAATGGCCTTGGGTCAGCCATAGCTCTCGTTAGGAGTTGTCCTTGAAAGGGCAGCTGCTGTGAGAGCTCTCTCCGCCCCACCTATCTCACCAGGTGTCTGTTGTGTGTGTGTGCGCGTGGGGGGGGGGGAAGGTAAAGGAGATCGTAAGCTGCTTTGGAGATTCAGAATATAGGGCGGGGTATATCTCCTCCTCCTCCTCCTCCTGTTTAGACTCAATGATGTCCTCACTGTCTTTGCTTTACCAAGTGCTCCATTCACCATATTGTGCCATTTCCCCTCCCCACCCTGTTTTCCCTGATGGAAGCAGGGACAACCATAACCAGTAGGCAAATCAAGCAGAGACCAGTGGGGAAGGACTGTGACTCAGTGGTAGAGTATCTGCTTAGCATGTGGAAGGTCTCAGGTTCATTCTCCGGCATCTCCAGTTAAAAGGACCAGGCAAGTAGATGATGTGAAAGACCTCCGCTTGAGATCCAAGAGAACTGCTGCCAGTCTGAGCAGAAAAAAATAACAACCTGGGATTACTGTTCATATTATAGGCAATACAAAAAACAAACAAACAAAATACAAACCCGCTATGATATACTGGCTAACAACTTTTAGTAAAACTTTTTAAAGAATCACAGAGATATTGGATTTAGATACTGGATTTATATCCCGCCATGCTGGATCAGGGTTAGGGTTAGGGTTACATCTGTGTCACACAGTGGCCAAAATTACCAAGTGCCATCAGGAGGTCCACCAGTGGGGTCAGGGCGCTAGAAGCCCTCCCACACACCAGGCTACACACCCCTGATGAAGCCAATCCTCCTGGAGCTTACAGTAGACCCTGTAATAAGAGCCCTGTAAGCTCTTGGAGGATTGGCTACATCAGGGGTGTGTGGCCTAATATGCAAAGGGGCTCCTGCTAGAATTCTGCCCCTGATCTTGCACACGCAGAAGACACTACTCAGATGAATGAAGCTGTCATGGTGGAGCAGACAGGGCTGCCATGGTGGAGCAGACAGGCTCTGCCACTAGGCAAACTAGGAGATTTCCTAGGACGCCGGCCTTCTGTGGGTGCTGAAATGGGCATCCTCCCATGTGACTCAGTGACATTATCAGTGCAGGGGGATGTGTGTGCGAGAAGTTAGCCTTGGCTAGGGTGCCAGACAGTCTAGGGCCAGCTCTGGGAGCAGAGCAGCAGATTTGAGGGCTCAAGGTTGTGAAGGGCTTTGTATTGGACAGCCAGTACCTTGAACCGAACCCAGTAACTGATAGGCAGCCGATGGAGTGACTACGGAAAGAGTATATAATATGTGCACTCCACCTTGCTTCTGATAATAACAAAGCTGCGGCATTCTGTCCCAGCTGGAATGAGACTTGTCTCTAAAGTGTGTTAAAAAGAACATACCGAGCTTAGAAACAGAGCGTTTGGAAAATTCGTACAACTGTTTGTTTGGGTTTTTTTTCTAATGGGGGGAAAATAGCGATAGGGCAAGTTAAGCTGGTTTGTCATGACACTCCGTAATAGATCTGCTGTTCTCAAGGATCTCTGAGGAGTTGGTACCGAGTTAGCTTAACATTACAAAGTAAGTTAGAACTCTTGTATGATATTGAAGAATATCTCTCACCGCAGAGTACACAGAACACTAAGAGAAAGATAAGAATCGATAGATACACTTTGGTGTCGCTCGCAATAAAAAATTGTGCTAGATTCTGATCGCATCACAGGTGCATGCATGCACACACACACACATTTAAGCGTCTGATTTTTGCAACACTCCCACCTCTAGAAAAGGTCACTGTGCAATCTACTGGCCATATTTGTGTTTTGTCTCAGTTTGTATGCCTGCCTCCCTCTGTCTCCTGTCTTCCTGCCTTGATCCCGGAGATCTATGATGAGAAACCAATATGTCACAAAAAATAAATAAAGGGATGCTTCTTGACCCGCTAAATTTGGTTAACCCCGGCTGCTAAATGTCAGACCACACAGGAAGTCTATAGTTGTTCTTCACATGTGATCCTTAAACAAGCTTTGTTTTCAGTCGGTTCCTTATAGGACTGGGATAAATTTATTTCGTTTGCGTCTGACGAGGGAAAGGGCTCTTTTCCTAACAGAAGCTCCTCTGCATATTAGGCCATGCCCCCCTGATGTAGCCAATCCTCCTAGAGCATACAGTAGGCCCTGTACTAAGAGCCCTCTAAGCTCTTAGAGGATTGGCTACATCGGGGGGGCATGGCCTAATATGCAGATGAGCTCCTGCTAGAAAAAAAGTACCCTCTGAAACTTGTTTCTTCTGAACAGTCTCACCCATTAATAGGATCCAATACATGATTCAAAATGTGATGATGGGGAGAGTTGGGTAGGGACAGTGGAAAACTCACTGGTAAGAAAGTCAGCTCATTTTCTTTTCCACATCCATAATGCTCCTGTGCCTCACAAATAAGGTGAGAAGCTGCTTCTTTCAGCCACAGTTCTAATCTCTAGGACAGGGGTGGCCAGACTGTGTCTCAGGAGCCACATGTTGGTCTTTCACACATATTGTGTGGTCCTTGTGGTTCCCACCACCCTATTGGCTGGTTTGGAGAAGTCGATTATCTTTTTTAATCACTTCTCCAAGTCAAGCCAGCTGGTGACTTGGAGAATGCACTTAGTGGCTTTCTTTTCACCTCTCCCTCCCCATCTATTTGACTTCCTTCCTTCCAGTTTGGTGTAGCGGTTAAGGGTGCGGACTCTTATCTGGGAGAACCGGGTTTGATTCCCCATTCCTCCACTTGCACCTGCTAGCGTGGCCTCGGGTCAGCCATAGCTCTGGCAGAGGTTGTCCTTGAAAGGGCAGCTGCTGTGAGAGCCCTCTCAGCCCCACCCACCTCACAGGGTGTCTGTTGTGGGGGAGGAAGGTAAAGGAGATTGTGAGCCGCTCTGAGACTCTTCGGAGTGGAGGGCGGGATATAAATCCAAAACCCTCTTTCTTTCTTTCTTTCTTTCTTTCTTTCTTTCTTTCTTTCTTTCTTTCTTTCTTTCTTTCTTTCTTTCTTTCTTTCTTTCTTTCTTTCTTTCTTTCTTTCTTTCCACCGCCACACACTACTTCACCTGCTAGGCAGGAACACATGTTTTCAGAACGATTCCTATAAATGCTTGCTTTTTTATATTGATCTTTGAAGTACTTGTCATAAAGCTTTTATTTGTTATAAATATTTGTCGTAAAGTTGGCCTTAAAGCTCTTATGGAAAGTCAGGATAGCAATTAAACGTAACAATAGGGTTTTTGTCCCTCTGTTTCTCGGAAGTCCCTCTGGTTAACACAAGCTTTAAGAACGGAGTGTTAGTTAAAAAGAAGAGGTCCATTCTTCCCTGCCTCCTCTTGAATTGCTATTTGCAAAAGTACATAGATCCAAGAATCTCTAGTACAGCCTCTCCAAAATCAGAAGTACCACTTTGGGGCATTTATCTTTTGAACTGACGGCGTCACATTCCTGCGGCTCAATAAAGTCCTTTGCTTTAACTTTGTCTGTTGTCTTTTGTTTATGCCGTGTGTTCCCTGAGAAAATATACTCCTACCATCTCCGAGAGACACAAGGGACAGTTAAATCCAATAAGTTAATCTTGACTCCTGGAAACAAGATTAAATTTTCAAATAAAGGCGAGATCTGACAGCTAAAGCATAAATCTTTTATTTAAAATAGAAAAATAAACCAAATGCAATCAGAGAAGACAGATGCAGATAAAAACAAGCTGTGATAGGCTATACGTACATAAATTCGTTAGGCCGGCACAACAGATTTTTTTTTTTTAAAGTGAAGAGGTGACCTTAAAAATGGTGCATAAAGATCAGCAGAGAAAAAAAAAAGGCGATTTGCATATATTGAAATGCTTGCTTGTTATCCAGGAGGGAGAGAGGCTGGCAAAGAGAGAGGGTATTGAAAGTACAGCAGGAAAGGTCATGCGATCTGTCGGAATGGCTAAAAGCTAAACTGTTCAAGGAATGCAGGCGGCCATAGGGAAGTCATTCTGCAAGGTAGCAGAAAGCTTAAGGTAACGCACAGCCAGGCCTCAGATTCAGCGGGAGCTCACACGAGTGCAGCTCCTGAACCTTTCTGAGAGTTCCACCTCCTCCTTCTGAGAGTTCCACCTCCTTGTCCATTGAATAGTATTGCAGCTGCATAACAATCCCTGGATGAGGTCCACCATCTATTTTTCTACAAGAAGAAGAAGAAGAATTTGCAGATTTATACTCTGCCCTTCTCCCCGAATCAGAGACTCAGAGCGGCTTACAATCTCCTATATCTTCTCCCCCCACAACAGACACCCTGTGAGGTGGGTGGGGCTGGAGAGGGCTCTCACAGCAGCTGCCCTTTCAAGGACAACCTCTGCCAGAGCTATGGCTGACCCAAGGCCATTCCAGCAGGTGCAAGTGGAGGAGTGGGGAATCAAACCCGGTTCTCCCAGATAAAAGTCCGTACACTTAACCACTACACCAAAGCACTACAAAACGACCCCTGCCCACAGCCATATCGGAATGAGCTTGAAGGTCATCTGTTCTAGTTCCTGCAGCACCGGTTGAAGTTCCTGGAGTGCATCTCTGGGTTGGGAATCCAATGCACATCCAACATTTCCTAAGAAGACCATAGAAGAAGACCGTAGATTTATACTCTGCCCTTCTCTCTGAATCAGAGTGGCTTACAATCTCCTTTATCTTCTTCCCCCACAACAGACATCCTGTGAGGTAGGCGGGGCTGAGAGAGTTCTGACAGAAGCTGGCCTTTCAAGGACAACTTTTGCGAGAGCTATGACTGACCCCAGGCCATTCCAGCAGCTGCAAATAGAGGAGTGGGAAATCAAACCCAGTTTAATTTAATTTCGATTTAGACCCCACGCTATCCTGTAACCCTGCGCTGTCCTGTAAGCGGACTCTGGGTAGCTTGTTATCTTATCTGGTTCTCCCAAAGAAGAGTCCACACACTTAACCACGACACCAAACTAACAACTCCAGTGTCCATAAAGTAACACAACTGAAAACAATGAGGTAACACAACCAATAACTCTAATATGCATAGGGTGACACAATCATAGTGGAACAGGCTTGAGGTCCATCTGCTCTAGTCCCTGACGCACTGGTGTGGTGGGATTCCCTGGATTGTAATCAATGCTCCTTCTAAGCTGTAGAGTCTTCTGAGCAAAAATTCTGCTTAATGAGCTACTGGCATTAAAGCTGTGAGCTACTGAATAAACTAATTTGCTCGGGGGGCCCTCCTTCCTGAGCTAAGACAAAAACGTGTGAGCTGGCTAAAAGACTGTGAGCTAGCTCACACTAACTCATCTTAGAGGGAACCCTGGTTGCAATGGGTCAGGAGTCCAATGCAAGTTAATGGGTCGTTCCACACGGCGAGTGTTTACAAGTCGATTTTGTGATTCTTACGCAGTAAAAACCCAGTGGCAAAGCATGTTATTCAGTGTGGGCAAAAGCACCCAATGTGTCCTAAGGACTGTAGCATCCATCGACCCCCTTAAAAACTGTACGATGTTAATCACCAGACTTTGTAGCTCTCCCAATTTTGCGTACTGCGAATGTGTGTACTCTCATGCACAGAGGGATACAAATAGCCCTCATTATTACACAGACCACAGCCTCCCACACAACAGACTTGTTCAGACATTACATCCATGTGTAGCAGGAGCCTGGGAGCCATGTGTATTGGGAATGAGGCTCCATATATGCACAGTCACTGTGTCGTATGAAGATGGGCAACAGGTGTATCTGGCTTGCATGTGCAGCCTCAGTGTGCATGAACAAGAACTCTGAAAAACCTAGTGGACAGTACACATATATCGAAGCTATATGTGGATGCAGAAGTACATGTTGTCCCTTATTGGTGACCAAGGCCCTTTCCACACTAGACTTTAATCCTGGTTCAACCCTGTCCCCGAACTGACATTTCACACTACATTCAAGTTTACCAAGATGAAGCTATAGATATATGCAGAGGTGGAATTCTAGCAGGAGCTCCTTTGCATATTAGGCCACACACCCCTGAGGTATCCAATCATCCAAGAGCTTACAAAAAAGAGCCTTGTAAGCTCTTGGAGGATTGGCTACATCGGGGTGGGGCATGGCCTAATATGCAAAAGAGCTCTTGCTAGAATTCCACCCCGGATATATGTCTCCTCCTCCTCTTCCTTCTTCTTCCTCCTCCTCCTCCCATTTCAGTTTTGCCCTGGATCTTACAGATCTTTTCTTTTTTAAAGTTCCTGGTTAAGTACAGGTGTATTTTGTTTCTCCTGTTCTCACAGCTAGGGTTGTCAGCTCTAGGTGGGCAAATACTTGAAGATTTTTTTTTGGGGGGGGGGTGTTGAAGCCTGGGGAGAGCAGGTTGTGTGGAGGGGAGGGATCTCAGCAGGTTTCAATTCCATAGAATCTAAACACAGCACCCATCCCCCCTCCCCAAAAAAGCAGCTATTTTCTCCAGGAAAACTAGTCTCTGTCATCTGGAGATCTGTTGAAATAGAGGTAGATCCCTGAGCCCTAATATGTGTGGCCTAATATGTGCGGCCTAATATGCAAAGGAGCTTCTGCTAGAATTCCACCCCTGACTATATCAATGAGAGCTAGAAACCGAATTTCTTTAAAATGAAAGAAGACCTCCCCTGCCACTGCCCCAGTGACTAGAAAGAGTCCGAGGACTTGGTGAAATCGCTTCAGCAACTGGATACATCTCATATGTTTCAGATTACTCGCTCCAGGAAGAAAATCAGCAACGCTGCGGTCTCTTGGCCTAGCGCACACCACTTAACCTAGCTGCAGCAGAAATGAGCCAAGTGGTTTGCGTTTGAGAAGGAAAAGCTCAAAATGAAAAGGGAGCCTCTGATTGGCATATTTTGACCAATATGGCTTCATTGAGGTCGTGAAGATTTATACAGTCGTGCCTGCTCAGCCTATTAAGAATTCTCTGCCGAGCATAAGTTGTTAAGCGGCACTGCCTGAAAACACACATCATTTCAGTGAATGGCCATAATTCTTTGCCTGGCTGTCTTTCCCTTTTAGGTCTGGCAGACAGATCATTCACTAGACATTCCTTTCTCCTTCTACACTTGGCAAACAAACAAAAAAATGGTGACAATTGATTATTCCATTTTTGTGTGTGTGTGTTTGCAAAATCTCTTCTTTGTTTCTGATTTTTTGATGTCCTTTTTGTGGATTGCCAAGCCTGAACTCTCCCTAGAGGCTAAAATGACAAAACTGAGGCTATTTGATCACATTATGAGAAGACAAGACTTGCTGGGAAAGACAACAATGCTAGGAAAAGCTGCAGGCAGCAGAACAAGAGGAAGACCCAACAGGAGATGGATGGACTCCATCAAGGAAGCCAGACCCCTCACTTTGCAAGATCTGAGTTATTGATCTGCCCATCCACCCATCCAGCTATCCCTCTGCCCATCCATCCATCCATCCATCCATCCATCCATCCATCCATCCATCCATCCATCCATCCATCCATCTTTCTCTCTCTCTCCATCCATCCATCATCTGTCTGTCTGTCTGTCGCTCTTTCTCTTCTATCTACCCCTCTCTCTGTTCATAAGTCTGTCTGACTGACATCTATCAATCATCCAGCCATCCAGCCAGCGGTCATTTTGTAGAAAAATACGTGGTGGAGCTCATCCAGGGATTGTTATGCAGCTGCACATAGTATTCAATGAACAAGGAGGTGGAACTCTAAGAAGAAGAAGGTGGAACTCTCAGAAAGGTTCAGGAGCTGTTCTTCTGTGAGCTCCCGTTGAATCCGAGGCCTGCATCCGTCCATCTTTCTGTCCATCCATCTTTCTAGATATTTGTACTCCACTTTTCTCCTCAGCTGGGAACCCAACGCACTTTACTATATCATTCTCCTCCCCTCCATTTTACCCTCACAGCAAGAGCCCTGTGGGATAAGTTAGACTGAGAGAGAGGGTGATAGGCCCAAGTTGCCCAGCAAGCTTCCATGGTTGAGTGAGGATTGGAACACCAGTTTCCCAGATCCTCTGTCAATGCGCACACCATGAATTGACCAGGTCTGGCTCCTTAATGCCCCAAAGCCATTCCCGAGCAAAAAAACCCTGCTGGGTTCCACATCCTGAGGCCAGACATGTATTAAATAAAGGCACTCAGAGCAGTTTATATGAAATATAAATGACTTTTAAAAAACCCATTTCCCTTAAAACATATCTTTAAAATTCTACACCAGACCATAGAACAGCTCAGATCAATGGAAAGTGTGACAAAAATAGCTTTGTTTTCTGGTGGTGGAAAGTCACATCTGACTTACGGTGACCCCACAGGGTTTTCAAGGCAAGAAATGTTCAGGGGAGGTTTCCCTGTCTCATAACTCTGGACTTCCTTGGAGGTCTCCCATCCAAATACTAGCCAGGCCCAACCCTGCCTGCCTTCCAGGATCTGATGAGATCAGGCTAACCTGGGCCATCCAGATTAAGGCAGCTTTATTTTGCAGTTTGTCTTTAAAGAAAGTAAAAGTGAAGTGGCTGATACCACTAAATCATCTACATCACTGCATCCTCAAAAGAGCTCTCTTGGCCCCACCTACCTCACAGGGTGTCTGTTGAGGGGAGAGGAAGGGAAAGGAGATTGTAAATCACGCTGAGTGAAGGGCAGGGTATAAATCTAATCTCCTCATCCTCCTCCAGTTTGGTGAGAGCCAGTTTGGTGTAGTGGTTAATTGCACGGACTCTTAGGGTTTGATTCCCCACTCCTCCACTTGCAGCTGCTGGAATGGCCTTGAGTCAGCCATAGCTCTGGCAGAGTTTGTCCTTGAAAGGGCAGCTCTGGGAGAGCTCTCAGCCGCATTCACCTCACGGGGTGTTTGTTGTGTGGGAGGAAGATAAAGGAGATTGTAAGCTGCTCTGAGATTCAGAGTGGAGGGTGGGATATAAATCCAATCATCTTCATCTCCTCCTCCTTCTATAGAACTGTCTGCTCCTACCCTAATACCTGTGTGATTCAGTTTGGCACTCTTGTTTTCAGCTTTACGGTTTGTATACTAGCTGAAGTTGCTGGCTGTTGGAGTTGTCTCCTTGGAAATAAATGGCTGATGTTTGGAGCCAACTTCTCTCTGCTGAACGGACCTGAGAACGGGTGCCTGAGTGAGTACTCTAACCTGGGATCCGAAAGCTAAAAGGGGAACGATACTAGCGTAGTCAATAAATAACATTGCTCCTCAGCCTTGAGGACCAGAACCTTGCCTTGGAAAACGCCCCCTCTGTGATAGCTTCAAGTCACAAACAATTTATAGTGACCCCATATGGCTTTCGGGGTAAGACATGCTCAGAGGTGGTGTGCCATTGTCTGCCTTGGCATAGTGGCCCTGGACTCCCCTGTTGGTCTCCAATCCAGGGCTTTTTTTGAGCAGGAATGCACAGTGATGCAGTTCCAGCTGGCTTGGCATCAAGGGTGTAGCTTAACGTGCAAATGAATTCCTGCTGGGCTTTTTCTACAAAAAAGTCCCATGTTAAACAACGGTGGTTTCAGGGGGTGTGGCCTAATATGCAAATGAATTCCTGCGCGAAACAATGGTGATGTCAGGGGGTGTGGCCTAATATGCAAATAGGTTCCGGCTGGGCTTTTGCTACAGAAAAGCCCTGTGCAAAACAATGGTGACATCAGGGGGGGTGGCCTAATATGCAAATGGTTTTTTCTACAAAAAAAGCTCTGCGTCCAATCCAAGTGCTGACTAGGGCTGACCCTGCTAAACTTCTGAGATCTGACAAAATTGTGCTAGTTTGGGCTAACCACGTTCTCAAATGAAAATCGAGATTCCTACTCTGCTTTGTGCATGTCTGGAACGTCTCGGGACTTGCGCATAGACAGTTTATAGCACAGCCAGACTCCTGTCACGGAATTCTTGAGGTTAAGGTATAAGTCTTTCAAACAGCCAATTTGGTCTACTGGTTTCTTGAAAGGTGATAATTTGTCTGAGTCTCCAAGCAGTGACGAATGACATCTTGGGATAGCTTTTCTTAACCTTCAGCACGGTGGTATCTGAAGGTCCACTTTATTTTATTATATTGGATAGAAAAGACGCAGTTCTGCTATTGTGTGGTACACCGTTGGGTAGTGAAGGGTGGGATATAAATCCACAGGGTGTTTGTTGTTGGGGGAGAATATATAGGAGTTTGTAAGCTGCTCTGAGTCTCTGATTCAGATAGAAGGGTGGGGTATAAATCTGCAGTCGTCTTCTTCTTCTTCTCAGAGAGATTCAGGGCCTGGGGCTCATTCTTCTTCTTGAGTCAGTTACAAATTCTCACAGAGCTGTTCCTCTCAAGAGCAGTTTCTGTAAAGATCTCTCTCAGCTCCACCTACCTCACAGGGTGTCTGTTGTGGGAGACGAAGGGAACAGAGATTATATGCTGCTCTGAGACTCATTTGGGAAGTGAAGGGTGGGATATAAATCCAATCTCCCCCTCCTCACCCTCTTCTTCTTCACAACAAACCATGTGACATGACACCCCCTCCCAAACTCCACCTGCCTGAGGCATCTCCAGGAATTTCGCTAGCTGGTGTTGGCAACCCTAATTGGGCCCTATGCAAACATATGGGATTGAGACAACATTCATACAGAAAATTGGCTTGTATACCAGTCCCTTGTTTCGCTAATGCTCCCTTGATCTGACAACTGAAAAAGATGAATGTCATTTTTGACCTTTCTCGTTCTACAGCTTCTTCACTTTCCAAATTCACTCGGTTGCAGCGGCAGCCCAAGACTGAACTTTCGCGATACTTCCCCCCCCCCCCATTTCTTGAAAAAAAAAAAAAGACAAAGTATTACAGACAATTAAATACTTTAAACAACCAGAAGATACCATTCCGCTGCTGTTGAAGATATCGATTAAATGTTAGCAATTAAAAATGGAGGACATTTCCGGATGGTTTTCATAGAGCCGGGCTGAATAATCAGACATTAGGACTCCGGGGTTCCTCCATGATTTATGGTGATGGAATACAGCAAGTTCAGGCCAGATACACTTATCATGCTTAGAAATTGCTTTCTGGATGACTCTTATTTAATATTGGAGGGTCAAATCCTACTTCCTTTGCTACTGGAGGAAATCTTAGCACTCTATCTCTCTTGCAAAAGATACACAATTTTCCCAGCAGCGCAGTTAGGAATCAGTCTTAGTTAAAGTACATGAGGCTACCTTTGGTGTAGTGGTTAAGTGTATAGACTCTTATCTGGGAGAACCAGGTTTGATTCCCCACTCCTCCACTTGCAGCTGTTGGAATGGCCTTGGATCAGCCCCAGCTCTCACAGAGTTGTCTTTGAAAGGGCAGCTTTTGGGAAAGCTCTCTCAGCTCCACCTACCTCACAGGGTGTCTGTTGTGGGGGAGGAAAGTAAAGGAGATTGTGAGCCACTCTGAGATTCAGAGTGAAGGGTGGGATACAAATCCAATATCATCTTCAGGGGTTTTTTTGTAGCAGGAACTCCTTTACATATTAGGCCACACCCACTGGTGTAGCCAGTCCTCCTGGAGCTTAAAGTAGGCCCTGTACGAAGAACCCTGTAAGCTCTTGCATCAGGGTGTGTGGCCCAATCTGCAAAGTAGCTCCTTTTGCAAAAAAGCCTCCTCCTCCTTCTATCAATTACCTGTCTATTCCATCTTTACCTGGAATAACTGATCAGCGAGGACAAACTCCTCAGTTTGGGGAGGCTCTGGCTCTCGTCACTTTATCCATTTTCTCTCTGAAATCCCACTATCCATTTCTTTCCCCCTTTTTAGGAATCTGGAGTCAGTTTCTAATAAATGTTGTTTGATTAAGAAGAAAGTCCAAGAGACTGGGGCAGGAAGAGAGGTTCTGCAAGATTTCAGAATTTCGCTCTATAGATGCTCAGAGACAGGCAGTGTCTTCCCAAACTTTCCTCTGCTGTGGCGTGTAACATAAAACAGCTGCAAGGCCTGAAGTTAGTAAAGGGTGCATTTATTTCTCTACAAAGAAATCAGAGCGGAATGAAAGAGAAATCCCTTGTTCAAAAGAGGAAAAGTAAAGAAAATCAATGGCTATATTTTTAAAAAGTGAATTTTGAGGAAGGGGAATTCCCCTTCCCCAAACAATGTCAGCTTCTTACAAGCTACAAGCATGCCCATTTTCAGCACCAGGTTCTTTCTTAAGTGAAACAAATGAGTCATTCAAAGAACACCAAATATAAAATGACCCAAAGTCACTGCTATACTAAATTTGATTGAATTGTAGAACCCCCCCCCCCTTTTGAACAACATCTTCAGGACAAAGAAAGAAAAACAGCATTTGAATGTATCGACACGTCGGAAGAAGAGGTCTTCAGGAAAGGACGTTGGAGTCTTTTCATGTAATTTGCAAGCTAACATTGATCTTTTCAGGGAAGAAGGGAGGAATATTACAATGTGGGTGATGGAATTCAACCAGCAAACATTTTGACAGGTGTCAGCGTCCTTCGCTGCATCCAATTTGGAGTGTATTCCCTTAAAAAAAAATTACCCTGGACGATTCCATTTTATAAATGCTCAGTGTTAGCAACCCAGCATGGATTCCGTCGGATGTACCCTTCTTTAGTCCAGAGATGTGGGTGCCCTGTACTGTACTGTAGCTGTGCAGCTGGGTGTGATGTGAGAGCGGAAGAACTTTCTGCAGATGGAGAAGCGCAACTGCCCTTTCATCTTTGGGCAGAGGGCTGCTGCTGGGGGCTTGCCCCTTACCAGTGAGGCTGAACGATTGCACCTGAAAGATGCTGTAGCACAGGGGTGACAGACTTGCAGCCCTTGGGCCGGGTCAAGCCCCCAGGGGGCTCCTGTCAGGCCTGTGAGCAACCCACTGTCATCTGCTTCCTTCTTTCTCTCTTGCTTTCTTCTGCATCACTGCTTGCTTTGCCAGGCTTGCTCAGTCGCACAGGAGCTACAGAGCAAGGCCTCTATTTTCTCCATTGGCTGAGCAGCACATGAAGCAACTTATGTTCAAAGGCTCACAACGCCCAGCCATTTCATGTTTTCCCCTGGCCTTAGGCTCAAAGCATTGACCATGAGATTTCTACAATGAATGCCAATACATCAAAAGTAGGTTTGCAACTTACACACCCACCCACCTGAACAACACCTGAACAGCATACTTAAGATTGCTACAGCACAGACATGGTGTCGAGATTTTGATGCACTCATTCAGAGCAACAGGTTTCAGCTAGCAGAGACTGTTAAATAAACAAAATATTGCAAGAGTGCTAATCTTTTAAGCATATTTTAAGTTTTAATGAAACTTGAATTGTGTTTGTCTGTGTCATTTATAACGTTTATATCTGCTACTTGGCATTACATTTTGTGACACCCATGGCCTGGCCTGACAAGGTGTCATTTATATCAAATCCAGCCCTCATAACAAATGAGTTTGACACTCCTGCTATAGCAGATTCGAATCCTCACTCATCCTGGAAGCCTGCTAGGTGACCTTGTTTTAACCAATTTATTGATAGCATATGGTTACAGAACTTAATTTCCCTTCGTTGCTTCAATACTAACCCATATGACTTTTCAATCCCCTCTCCCTCCAATATAGACTTCCCCGAGGTTATAGATTCTAATTCAATACTAAAGATACATCTGACTAATCAAAATTCATTATATAAATATTTCCCCCCCTTCTTGCTTCTTCGTTTCCCCCCCCCCCATTATTACTAAAAAATTGTCCAATGTCTTCTTACATTCGACTCTTTCTCTATGTATTCTTTAAACTTCCTCCACTCTTTTTTAAATATCTCCAAATCATAGTCTCTTAATGTTCTAGTTAATTTATCCATTTCACTCCACGATAGAACTTTCATAGTCCAATCCCATTTATCCGGTATTTTTTCTTGCTTCCAAAGCTGCGCATACAATGTCCTAGCAGCTGATAGCAGGTACCAAATTAGAGTCCTATCTTCCTTTGGATATTTTTCTAATTGTAATCCAAGCAAAAATGTCTCTGCAATTTTCTTAAAGTTGTAACCCAATATTTTGGAGATTTCTTGTTGTATCATCTTCCAATACTCTTTCGCTTTTTCACATGTCCACCACATATGGAAGAAAGAACCTTCATGTTTTTTACACTTCCAACATCTATCCGACATTTTCTTGCTCATCTTAGCCAATTTTTTCGGGGTCATATACCACCTGTACATCATCTTAAAACAATTTTCTTTTATGCTCTGACAAGTTGATATCTTCATTGAGTTCTTCCAAAGGTATTCCCATGCATCCATTTGTATTTCTCTATTCACATTGATTGCCCATTTGACCATTTGAGATTTTACTACTTCTTCTTCTGTAGACCATTTCAATAATAACTTATATACTTTTGAGCCTGCTAGGTGACCTTGATCCCAAAATTCCCACGTATATTTGGGGCTGGTCCTGGATGCAATGGGTCAGCATTAGGGTTGCCAATCCCCAGGTGGGGGCAGGGGATCCCCCGGTTTGGAGGCCCTCCCCCCGCTTCAGGGTCATCAGAAAGCGGGGGGAGGGGAGGGAAATGTCTGCTGGGAACTCTGTTATTCCCTGTGGAGATTTATTCCCATAGAAAATCATGGAGAATTGATCTGCGCGTATCTGGGGCTCTGGGGGGGGCTGTTTTTTGGGGTAGAGGCACCGAATTTTCAGTATAGCATCTAGTGTCTCTCCTCAAAATACCCCCCAAGTTTCAAAAGGATTGGACCAGGGGGTCCAATTCTGTGAGCCCCAAAAGAAGGTGCCCCTATCCTTCGTTATTTCCTATGAAAGGAAGGAATTGAAAAGGTGTGCTGTCCCTTGAAATGTGATGGCCAGAACTCCCTTGGAGTTCATTTATGCTTGTCACACCCTTGCTCCTGGCTCCGCCCCTAATGTCTCCTGGCTCCACCCCCAAAGTCTCCTGGCTCCACCCCTAAAGTCCCCAGATATTTCTTGAATTGGACTTGGCAACCCTAGTCAGCATCGATGTTCCCTCTAAGCTGTGGAGTCTTGTGAGCCAAAATTCTACTTAGTGAGCTACTGGCATTAAAGCTGTGAGCTACTGCATAAATTAGTTTCCTCTGGGGCCATTTTGTCCTGAGCTAAGACAAAAGTGTGTGAGCCAGAGGCTGGAAATCTGTAAGCTAACTCACACTGACTCAGTTAAGAGGGAACACTGGTCAACATCCAAGGCCAGAGGGTGCAAGCCATAAACTAAGTGCCAAGGGTTGGTAGCGTTGCCAGCTCTGGGTTGGGAAATACCAGGAGATCCATCCATCCATAGACCTTTATCGGCATATCAGTAGTTACAGAGTAAATGAAATAGCCAATCCATAATCTATAAAATCTATTAAGTGTAAAATTCCACACAAAAATTTACATGAGATAAAACAATACTATCTAAAATCTCCTTGAACTTTGAGGACTTCCACAAGAAATTCAGCAACAACATTAGTAATTTCAATAAGTACTAATATCATTAGTAACCCAATCATTCAGAAGAAACTGACACTTCAGATAAGAGAAGCCATGTTGGATCAGGCCAATGGCCCATCCAGTCCAATACTCTGTGTCACACAGTGGCCAAAAAAAACCAGGTGCCATCAGGAGGTCCATCAGTGGGGTCAGATAGTTACTTAGGCATCTTTTAGGACCAGCAGATTTATTTTTTTTTGGGGGGGGGGTGGAGCCTGAGGAGGGTTGGTTTGGGAGAGGAGGGGGACTTCAGTGAGGCATAATGCCATAGAGTTCACCTTCCAAAGCAGCCATTTTCTCCAGGCGAACTGATCTCTGTCTTTCAGAGATCAGTTGTAATAAAGGGAGATCTCCAGCTACCACCTAGGGGGTGGCAGCCACAGCCTCTGACCACACCTGGATTTTATATACAGAGACAGGAGGAGCAAACAAAATCACAGCTCAGACGTTCTAACTGGCATCATGGTTTCTTCCAGAGCTTTTTTTGTAGCAGGAACCCTTTGAATATTAGGCCACACACCCCTGATGTAGCCAATCCTCCAAGAGTTTACAGGGTTCTTATTACACAGCCTACCGTAAGCTCCAGGAGGATTGGCTACATCAGGGGTGTGTGGTCTAATATGCAAAGGAGTCCCTGCTACAAAAAAAGCCCTGGTTTCTTGCAATCTGATCTCCCAGCAGGTTTGATTCTTCACAAATTCTCCTCCTCCAGATTTCTCACTGTATGTCAGAGTTCTAAATTACCTGTCTTTGTATGCAAAGTGGAACCAATGAATTAAAATCTTTTTTTAAAAATCTGACTTGTGTACAGTGGGATGTGATGTTTCACTGCACACCATACAAAATCTCTATACAATCCTGCCAACAATTACATCGAGGTTTTCCTGCAGGGTTTTAGTATTAGACTCACGTACATCCGTAACAAGAGGGAATCAAGATACATGTAACAAAAGAGGGAATGATGATGCAGGTGAACTTACAGCACTGAAGTCTGGAAAAAAAATAGTTTTAGGAACTCTTGTAATTAACCTGAATTCAGGAGAAACAGAAAACTCCACAAAGAGAAATTAATTTAGAACCAGGAAAATCTTCTCATAGACGCATATGAACAGCCCTGCTGGATCAGACCAGTGGTCCATCTAGTCCAGCATCCCGTCTCACACAGTGGCCAACCAGTTCCCCTGGTGGGCCAACAACCGGGCAGAGAGGTTGAAGCCTTCATAAGAAGAGCCCTACTGGATCAGACCGGTGGTTCACCTAGTCCAGCATCCTGTCTCACACAGTGGCCAAACAGTTCCCCTGGTGGGCCAACAACAGAGCACAGAGGTTGAGGCCTCCATAAGAACATAAAAAGAGCCCTGCGGGATCAGACCAGTGGTCCATCTAGTCCAGCATCCTGTCTTACACAGTGGCCAACCAGTTCCTCCGGAGGGCCAACAACAGGGCATGGAGGCCAAGGTCTTCATAACAGCAGAAGAAGAGTCCTGCTGGATCAGCCCTATGGTCCATCTAGTCCAGCCTCCTGTCTCATATTGTGGTCAGTAGTGTTGCCAACCTCCAGTTGGTGACTGGAGATCTCCCGCAGTTACAACTGATAACCAGGAAACAAGATATCAGCTCACCTGGAAAAAATGGCTGCTCTGGGAGGTGGACTCTATGACATCATACCCCATTGAAGTCCCTCCCTTCCTCATATTCTCTGAATCTCAGTGCCTGAGCTGGCTACAGAGGTAGGGCTGGTTGGCTGGCCATCTTCAAGAGTAAGTGTGTGTGTGTGGGGCGGGGTGGATGGCAGCTGGTCTAGGACCCCTGTCCTCTGCTGTCAGTTGTCTGCTGGGAGGAATGGGGGGGCTGCCTGCTGACATAGCCCCGAGGGAGGTGGGCTCCTGATGTCACCGCCACTGGAACAGCACAGCCCCACCCTCCACCGTGCACATCTGGGCAGTGGCAGAGGGCTTTGGGGCACGTGCCCAACTCTCCCCCCTCCCAGCTGGGCTGCCAAGATGGCCAAAAATGTGTTCGCCCCAAAAAAATTATCCTGGAAATCTATTAGATATTTCTTGAACCTTGTTCATCTTCTATGAATGTATTGTAAGGGATTGGGTTCCAGTGAAAAATAAGCCTCCAAACTGAAGAAAGATGGATGAAACGTCTTGATATCTAGAACAGACGTCTTTGGAAGGGCTTCCTTTAGCTCTTTGAACTAAATACTGGAATATGGATATTCCTTTGTGATTGGAAAGTTTGTTGAACTGCTTTTGAACTGACTTGTGGGAGTATCCTTTGAAGCATGTTTTTGTTCATCTGAAGTTCTGTGGGCAAGCCTGGTCAGAACACCACTGACCTTCACATCACATAGATTTGTCATTTAAAATTTATGGTATCTCTTAGTGGGTTTTTTATTTACACATTTGTACACTAATAGTTTCGCTAAGGTCACCAAAAAGGCTGGCCCTGCTCTGAACATAGAAATCTCCTTTAATCCCCATGTCTAATAGCCACTGAGAGACCTATCCTCCATGAATCTGTGTAATCCCCTTGTAAAGCCATCTATCCCCTGTGATCATACCTCCTCTGACAGAAAATTCCACATTTTAATCTCTTATTATGTAAAGAAGTATTTACTTTTCTCCATTCTGAATCTATTCCCAATCATCTTCACTGGATGCCCATACCATTTCAGAGAGAGCCAGTCTGGTGTAGTGGTTAAGAGTGAGGACTCTTATCTGGAAGAACCAGGTTTGATCTCCCACTCCTCCACTTACAGCTGCTGGAATGGCCTTGGGTCAGCCATAGCTCTCGCAGAGGTTGTCCTTGAAAGGGCAGCTGCTGTGAGAGCCCTCTCAGCCCCATCCACCTCACAGGGTGTCTGTTGTGGGGGGAGAAGATATAGGAGATTGTAAGCAGCTCTGAGTCTCTGATTCAGAGAGAAGAGCGGGGTATGAACCTGCAGTCTTCTTCTTCTCCTTCTTCTTCTTCATTGTGTTTAGAGATGTACCTCCAAGTCTATATGAAGAAGAGAAGAAGAGATTGGATTTATACCCCACCCTTCATTACCCAAAAGAGTCTCAGAGCAGTTTACAACCTCCTTTCCCTTCCCCTCCCCACAACAGACATGAGGTAGGTGGAGCTGAGAGAGCTCTGACAGAAACTGCTTTTGAGAGGAACAGCTCTGCGAGAACTTGGGACTGACTCAAGGTCACATCAGCAGGTGCATGTGGAGGAGTGGGGAATCAAACCCACTTCTCCCAGATAAGAGTCCGCGCACTTAACCGCTACACCAAACTGGCTGCTCATCCTAGCTTCTTTTTTCGAGCAACTCTTTCTCCAGCTCCACAGAACAAACTTCTGCCATGGATTTTTGTTGAACAAGGAAGTCCCCACTGCAGGGCACATCAGGATCAGGGGCGTTATCGTTTGGACAGGAAAAAAATAACTGGTTCTGTAACATGACAACTAATGAAGCTGGTGGAATTCAGTAAGGCAGTTTAGATGTGGAGGGTATGGGGGGGGGGTTGGCCTAATGTAGGGATGGAGGAGGAACCCTGTGCGTAAGACCAGAGGACAGGTGTCGGCTTGGAAAGAAACGGCAATCCAATACAGAATACAGAGCATCACTTGCCCCAGAAAGAGAGTTCCAACAATACCCTGTTGCTAATAGCCGCTGATGGACCTCTGCTCCACATGCTTATCCAATCCCCTCTTGAAGCTGGCTATGCCTGTAGCTGCCACAACCTCCTATGGCAGTGAATTCCACATGTTAATCACCCTTTGGCTGAGGAAGTGCTTCCTTTTATCTGTTCTAACCCGACTGCTCAGCAATTTCATTGAGTGCCCACGAGTTCTTGCATTGTGAGAAAGGGAGAAAAGTACTTCTTTCTCTGCCTTCTCTATCCTAGGGTTTCAAGGCAAGAGAGGAACAGGGATGGTTTTCCATTGCGTGCCTCTGCATAGCAACCCTGGACTTTCTCAGTGGTCTCCCATTGAAGTACTAACCAGCGCTGACCTTGCTTAGCTTTCAAGATCTAATGAGTTCAGGTTAGTGTGGCCATCCAGACAAGAGAGGTCGGGTGGTTCTCAATCATTACGAATTGTGGTGCTCAAACGAATGAGGATCCGTCCAGATATGACAGAAAGAATTCCACCTTCGGCGCTGCAATTTCTGCAAAAGGAGCATTCGTTTGTCGACCTCGTGTTGACAGTCTCCGGGAGGGGAAATGCTTTCATCCAAGCCCAGCAAGACAACACAAAGCCCCGCTCATTTCCCACAGATCTCCTCTATTGTTTTATCATTAACGAATACAAACATTTCATCCACTCGGCGATCTATTCCTGTCTGCGCAGGAGAAAGCTCAGGATGCACAGCTAAACCTGTCCATGCCGGCTTCAGATCTGCAGCTCGCACTGCACCTTCAAGGTTGGGAGAGAGAGAAATCCAAGTCCTCTGCCCTGATGTGGGGAGGGAAAGGAGAGAGAGCGGCACTGCGGCACTTGCATTTGTGTTATCAGAAATTTCCTTCCTCCAGCTGAAAGATCGGATTTCATCACAGCTTTTTTTTAACCATGAACGCAGTTCCAGCTGGCTTGGTGTCAGGGGTGTGGCCTAATATGAAAATGAGTCCCTGCTGGGCTTTTTCTAAAAAAAAAAAAGCCCTGGATTTTATTAATGCATAAGAACAGAAGAGAAGCCATGTTGGATCAGGCCAATGGCCCATCCAGTCCAACACTCTATCACACAGTGGCCAAAAAACCCAGGTGCCATCAGGAGGTCCATCAGTGGGGCCAGGACACTACAAGTCCTCACACTGTTGCCCCTCCCAAGCACCAAGAGTACAGACCATCTCTTGCCCCAGACAGAGAGTTCCAACAATACCCTGTGGCTAATGGCCACTAATGGACCTCTGCTCCATATTTTTATCTAACCCCCTCTTGAAGCTGGCTATGCTTGTAGCCTCCACCACCTCCTGTGGCAGTGAATTCCACATGTTAATCACCCTTTGGCTGAAGAAGTACTTCCTTTTATCCGTTCTAACCCGACTGCTCAGCAATTTCATTGAGTGCCCACGAGTTCTTGCATTGTGAGAAAGGGAGAAAAGTACTTCTTTCTCTGCCTTCTCTATCCTAGGGTTTCAAGGCAAGAGAGGAACAGGGATGGTTTTCCATTGCGTGCCTCTGCATAGCAACCCTGGACTTTCTCAGTGGTCTCCCATTGAAGTACTAATTAGAGCTGACCTTGCTTGGCTTCCAAGATCTAATGAGTTCAGGTTAGTGTGGGCCATCCAGACAAGAGAGGTTCAGTGGTGGTTTGCCATTGCCTGCTTCAGACTAGCAACTCTAGACTTTGTTGGTAGTCTCCCATCCAAGTGTTAACCAGGGCTGAGCCCCCCAACACTTTTTTTGTAGTGGGAACTCCTTTGCATATTAGATCACACCTCCTGAGATAGCCAATCCTCCAAGAGCTTATAGGGCTCTTAGTACAGGGTCTACTGTAAGCTCCAGGAGGATTGGCTACATCAGGCAGGGCCGGTGCATGGGAGTAGGTGGGGTAGGCGGCTGCCTAGGGTGTTACCCCGCCTGGGGGTGCCCCCTTACTCCCCTACACTCTTTGGCGGCTTCCTTGGAAGCCTCCGAAGAACACTGCAATTTAGCGGCACCCAGTCACTTTCAACTCAAAAGTGGCCAGGCACCACTATAATGCCTCACTCTTTGGAGGCTTCGAAGGAAGCCTCTGAAGAGCCAGGTCACCCTACACTTTGTGACATCATCGTGCTGCGCACGCGCTCTGTGTGCGCACGAAATAACCAGAGCGGGGGGTGGAAGGCGTGGCGCAGAGGTCTGCTGGGACCGGTAGAACCCCTAGCGCTGGGCTTAACATCAGGGGTGTGTGGCCTAATATGCAAAGGAGTTCCTTCTAGGGCATGGTGGCTCAGTGGTAGAGCATCTGCTTGGTAAGCAGAAGGTCCCAGGTTCAATCCCCGGCATCTCCATCTAAAAAGGGTCCAGGCAAGTAGGCGTGAAAAACCTCAGCTTGAGACCCTGGAGAGCTACTGCCAGTCTGAGCAGACAATACTGACTTTGATGGACTGAGGGGAGGTCTGATTCAGTATAAGGCAGCTTCATATGTACTACAAAAAACCCCTACTTTGCTTCTAAGATATGACAAGATTGGGGTAGCTTGAGACCTCCAAGTCAGGGTCCCTTGCCCTTTAGGTGATGGAAATAAAGGTGCACAATGAAGGCAACTCTTTCAGAAGCCTGGATAAATATCTTTTGTTCTCCAAAGTCACACATCAAGCCCTATTTACCAAGCATTCCAGCCTCACTGGATTTTTCATTGCTGTACATCTACCCTGCTACAGCTATAGCGTCTGACCACCGCTGAGTATTTTCATTACCGCTACAGTCATTTGGCTTCACCAGTGCAGAGGCCAAAGTTAATTAGCACTGCAGTTGGCTTTTTTTTTTTTTTTGGCCGAAGTCTTTACAGCAACTGGTTTCAAAAATCCATTTGGACTTCCTACAAATAGGAAAGAAAGGGTTACGGGGCGGGGGGACGGGACTCCATTGTACTGTGAACTATCCCAATGCCATGTCGTGCCAGGGAAGCCATAGAGATTGGATTCTGAAGGGTAGAGAATGTCAATGGTGGACCTAAGCTTGTAGTGGACCAAAAGAAAATGACTCAGGTTGCTAGAGAAGATGAGGATCATGGTTGCTTAGTGCAGTCAGCTTTGTAAAACTCAGAGGTCATTTTGTAGGGAAAAAAGGGTTCAGGAGCTCAGGGGCATATCTCATTTGCCTGTGCCCCAGCAGGTCTTGAATTCAACAGAAGCTCACAGGAGCACAGCTCCTGAACCTATCTGAGGGTTCCTCTTCCTCCTCCCCACCTACCTTGTCCATTGAATAGCAGGTGCAGCTGCAAAACAATCCCTGGATGAGCCCCACCACCTATTTTTCTACAAAATGACCCCTGTGCCTCGAGATCTGTGTGCAGCGGGAAGAGAACTCCCCACTTCATGCAGATTCTGGCTGGAGGTTCAGGAGCGGTGCTCCTGTGAGCTCCTGCTGAATTCAAACCCTGGTAAAGCTATTGCAAGTCATACCAGCTTTGTAAAACAGGTTGTGAGTCGTACTATGAGAACATGGCTGACCTTCTAGATCTCTTTCAGAGCAGACCATGCCAGTAACCTACAGGGGCAAAAAGAGACTTGAGGCACCACCATTGCCACCACCTAGCGTTGCCAAGTCAATTCAAGAAATATCTGGGAACTTTGGGGGTGGAGCCAGGTGACTTTGGGGGTGGAGCCAGGGTACATTGGGGTGGAGCCAGGAGCAAGGGTGTGACAAACATAATTGAACTCCAAAGAGAGTTCCGGCCATCACATTTAAGGGCACCACACACCTTTTAAATGCCTTCCCTCCATTAGAAATAATGAAGGATAGGGGAACCTTCTTTTGGGGCTCATAAAATTGGGCCCCCTGGTTCAATACTTTTGAAACTTGGAGTGTTGTTTGGGGAGAGGCATCGGATGCTACACTGAAGTTTTGGTGCCTCTACCTCATAAAACAGAGCCCCAGATACCCGTGGATCAATTCTCCATTATACCCTATTCAATTGGAATGTCTCCATAGGGAATAATGGAGTGCCCAGCTGACATTTCCCCCCCCCCCTGCTTTTTGATGACTTTGAAGTGCGGGGAGGGCCTCCAAACTGTAAAAGAAATTTAGGCTAGGTGTCATTCCAGTGGTTTTTTTTCTATTGCTTTCTACCTTCATGTTCCTTCTATCTCAGGGAATTTTGATCCTTAATGTAAGTAGTCAAGAAAAAAATAGCACTATCTGTCTGTCTGTCCGTCCGTCCGCCCGCCCGCCCGTCCCTCCCTCCCTCCGTCAGTCTGTCTGTGTCTTTTTTGTAGAAAAAGCCCAGCAGGAACTCATTTGCGTATTAGGCCACACCTTCTGATGTTAAGCCAGCTGGAACTGCATTCCTGTGGATTCCTGCTCAAAAAAAGCCCTATCTGTCTGTCCATCTGTTCATCCATCCATCTATGTATCTAATCCATTTATACCCTGCCTTTCTCTCCAGTGGGGACCCAAGGCAGCTTACATCATTCTCCTGTCCTCTCCCCCATTTTATCCTCACAAGAACCCTGCGAGATAGGTTAGGCTGAGGGACTGTGACTGGCCCAAGGTCACCTAGTAAGCTCCCACTACACCATGCTGGCACTCTATGTAATTCCTAATCCCTTCTATAAAGGGATTTGAACTGCAGTATAATGCAACAGTTCAGGAGGATGCTTTAATCTGCTGTACGCGGCATTGGTCAGGTCGCACCTGGAGTCCTGCATGCAGATCTGGAGGCCTCACTTCAAGAAGGGTGAGTGGGTGCAGAGAAGAGCGAGGAGGATGACCAGGGGCCTGGAGCCCAAGCCCTATGAGAAAAGGCTGAGGGACTTGGGGATGTTCAGTCTAGAGTTGAGGAAGTTGAGAGGGGACATGATTGCTCTCTTTAACTAGTTGAAGGACTTACAGTCATGGGTTTAAATTAAGAGTGGGAAGGTACCAGCTGGATATTTATAAAAAACTTTTTCACCGTGAGAGTTGTTCAACAGTGGAATCAGCTACCAGGGGAGGTGGGGAGCTCCCCCTCACGGACAGTTCTTAAGCAGCAGCTGGCCAAACACTTGCCAGGGATGCTCTAGGATAGAGGTGTCAAACTCATTTGTTATGAAGGCTGGCTCTGACATAAATGAGACCTTGTTGGGCTGGGCCATGTGTGTACCTATTTAAGATTAGGTAGCAGAGATATAAATTTTATAAAAAACACAGAGAAACCCAAAATATATATTTTAAAAAACTTAAAACATGCTTAAAATGTTAGCACTCACTGGTTTTAAAGATGCTTTCTTTGCATTTCTCCCATGGGATCCAGGGATCTGGTTCTTTCCTTCCTTCCCCAGGGGACGGGGGAGGGAGCCTCAGCCAATAGAAGAGAGGTTTGGCTCAGTAGCTCTGCTGTGCAATTGAGAGAGCCTGGCAAAGCAAGCTCTGCCTCCCCACTTTCCATCCCAAGGAAGGAGCCTCAGCCAATGGAGAAAATAGAGGTTTTGCTCTGTAGCTCCTATGCAACTGAGCAAGCCTTGCAAAGCAAGCTGTTATGTAGAAGGAAGCAAGATATAGGGAGAAGGAAGCAGATGACAGCCAATTGCTCAGGGGCCTGATAGGAGCTCTCTGGAGGCCTGGAGGCCCAAACTGCATGTTTAACATCCCTGCTCTAGGCTGATCTTACACTGAGTAGGGGGTTGGACTAGATGGCCTGTATGGCCCCTTCCCACTCTGTGATTCTATGATTCTAATAGGGAAGAAGGATTGTAGTCTATCCGGATGTTTATTGTTCGGATCCCTTTGCTTGCAACTCAGTGCCTTCTACATTTGTTATCTTCTTTCTGCATTGTGGTATGTCATCCTATAGACAGGGTTTTTTTTTTTTTTGGCTTACTTTGTTTTCCACTTCTGTAATCCCAATCTTACTACATTGTTTATTGGGACCAATTCCCCACTAACCTTGTCCTGGTCTCACGCTCCTCTTCTCCGTGGGGCCTCTGTCAGATTTCGCACAAGCTGCCCTGGGGCTACAACTGACTCCGCCTCTTTTCCACAGCAAGCAAGATCCTCTGAATACCGGTTTCTGCTTGCTGCGGGGAAAGAGACGGAGCAAATTGCAGCCCCGGGGCAGCTTGCGCAAAATCAGACAGAAGCACTTCAGAGAAGAGGAGGGCGAGACCGGGACAAGGCTAGTGGGGAATTGGTCTTATATTTATTAAAACTGCCTTGTTTTTCGGTGAGAAAGATGAGTTATAAAGGAAGAAAGCGAATAAGTAAATTAAGCCAATCATTGCAGAAGATACCTGTGGGCATAAAAATATCACCTGACATCCAACAAAGTGCACGCATCCAAGGAAGCTTTGGATGCATGCAAATTTCTTACCACAAGGGATATGCTTTAGAGAGCGACAGAAGTATCAAAAAGAGTTTGTGATGTCTAGATGGACACCTGCAATTAAAAGCCAGAGAAGAAGAAGATCATATAAAAAAAAGTAACAATGAATTTTTTTTTTTTGATGTTTATTGCTTTGTCCATGTGAGCTTTCTTCACAATTCTTTTTCAGTCGCTGACAGCGCCAGTCCGGAAATGTCTGATCTCTTCAATTGCAGAAAGCAGGCAATGTTAGAGGGCAGACAGATTGTTAATATGTAAAGTCACAATCATTCATTACCCGAGGGATCTACAACAACCCTTTTTGGAACTAAAGTATCCACATGATGAAGTCAGAAAACAGATTAACAAAGCCAGAGGGGTACCCAGAGAAAACCTGTTGCAAGACAGGCCCAAAAGAGACAGTAACAGAACATCACTAGTGGTCACCTACAGCTGTCAACTCAAAACAGTTCAACCCATCATTAGAGACTTACAACCTCTATTGGCTAATGACAGTTCTCTTTCACAAGTGCTGGGGGGGGGGGGGGTGGGGGCAAACCTTTTCTTTAACGTGGACAGCCCCTCAATCTCAAACAACTCCTCGCCCACAATAATACACCACCTGATTTGAATACAGACACTGGTACCAGAGCTTGCAATAAACCCAAATGCCAACTTTGCTGCCATATATACCCAGATAACACAATCGCTGGGTCTAACAACATCAGCTACACCATCTCAGGATTTTTCATTTGCTCGTCTTCTAACACTGCCATTAAATGCTCTCCAGTTCTCTACATAGGGTGAACAGGTCAAACCCTACACAAAGAATAAATGAACAGAAATCTGACATCAAGAATCACCAGACTGAGAAACCTGTTGTAGAATACCTCTACCTTCCAGGAGACTCAATGGGTGACCTCAAAGTAGCTGTTTTATTGCAGAGGAACTTCAGGCTAGACTAGAAAGGGAAATTGCTGAGTTGCAAGTTATTACAACACTCAGAACAATGGAATTCCCAGGACTTAACAGGCATATTGGTTTCTTATCTCACTATGCTTTTTTGACCCTGACCGTGACCTGGTGGAATCAGTTCCTCATGGAGATCCAGGCCCTACTTGATTTATTATCATTCCGTAGGGCCTGCAAGACGGAGCTGTTCCATCAGGCCTTCAGTTGAGGCAAATGGGTGTCCTTACTCCATTGCTTATTCCATCTGTCGGTCTCCCCTACAGTGACTTATTATCTTACCATCTGACTATTACATCTTTGGCTGATATATGCGTTTAATCTGTAAAATGTACCCGCACCGTCTATGCTGTATTTTATCCTATTGCCTTTACATTTGATATTATTTTATTATTGCTTTATTGTTGGGTTTTAATTGTCATTTATTTATGCTGGAATCCACCCTGAGCCTGCCTATGGGAAAGGAGAGAATATAAATCTACTCAAATAAAATAATAAAATAAATAAATACATATGCTAACCTCATTCAGTTCTTACGTCTGTATTCTCACCAACCCCACAGAATGCCATACATCCTTTTTATTTCCTTTCTTACTTGGAATAGTAGTTTAGAATAGTACATTGTATGGGAGGTTTCATCGAATCCCATATTGTAGTAGACTATGTGCTTGTGGTGCAGATGAAATAGAGTCCCTAGAGCATGTGTTTTTCTATTGTTCTTATTATCGTGACCTCCATGCTTCATATTTAGAGCCTTTACTGAGAAAACAGAAAAAATCAACCTGGTGAACATGACACGTTTTTTATTCTTCAGAAGTTGTCTTGGTACCATTGAAGTAGTTGCCAAGTTTTTGTATTTTGCCTCTAGAAGAGATTGTACCAACAATGGCTCTTGATTATTGTCCTATTGTTAGCTGTTGTTTGTTTGTTAAATTGTTGCATGCCATTAAAGGTTACTTTGACTATTGACTATTGAATAATAGATTGTAATGTAATGTAAAGAGCCCCGTGGTGCAGAGTGGTAAAGCTGCAGTACTGCAGTCCTAAGCTCTGCTCACAACCTGAGTTCGAACCCAGCAGAAACTGGGTTTAGGTAGCCAGCTCGAGGTTGAATTAGCCTTCCATCCTTCCGAGGTCGGTAAAATGAGTACCCAGTTTGCTGGGGGGAAAGTGTAAATGACTGGGGAAGGCAATGGTAAACCGCACTGTAAAAAATCTGCCGTGAAAATATTGTGAAAGAAACGTCACCTCAGAGTCGGAAACGACTGGTGCTTGCACAGGGGACTCCATTTACCTTAATGTAATGTAATGAATAGTAGAATGTAATATAATTTGGAATAGTAGATTGGAATGTATTTCTCTGGTTTGGGACAGGGGGATAACTCTACACAGCCAATCAGCCTGCTCCAAAGAAGAAGATGCTGTAAGGTCACATGACCTTCCATGGAGACACAACCCTGAACTGGCAGCCCTATGCAGAACTCAGTCCCAGAGATGACGTACTTCATCTGTAATTAACTTAGTTGGAGGCTTCCAAACTTCCTCCTCTGCTCTACAAAGCAATATTCATCTTCCCTCCCTTCCAGAAAGATCACAACCTCAAAGGGAAGGCCAGCATGGGTTCAGTCATCAGCTAGAGAATGAGCATCTGTAAACAGCTGGCTTCTCTCCCGAAGAGAAAGATCTCTGCTCTGCCCCTCGGTCTGTCAAGGTCAGGCAGAGGTCTTTCACATCACCAGGGATTGAACCTGGGACCTTCTGCATGCCAAGCAGAGGCTCTACCATTGAGCCCCAGCCTCAGCCTCACCCCTGCCAAAATCTCCCAAATGTAATTAATGATTGGCCTAAATTTGGCTAAAAGTCAAATACATTTGTGCCAAAATACCCAATATTTTGATTCCAGATAATGCCTTAGTCCAGGGGTGTCAAACATGTGGCCTGGACTGAATCAGGCCCCCGAGCAATTGGCTGTCATCTGCTTCCTTCTCCCTCTCTCTTCCTTCCTTCTGCATCACAGCTTGCTTTCCTAGGCTTACTCAATCACACAGGAGCCACAGAACAAAGCCTCTATTTTCTCCATTGGCTGAGGCTCCTCCCTTGGGGAGAAAGGGGGAGAGAGAGCTTGCTTTGCCAGGCTCTCTCAATCACACAGCAGAGCTACTGAGCCAAGCCTCTCTTCCTTCTATTGACTGAGGCTCCTCCCCCTCCTGGTCCCCTGGGGAAGGAAGGAAAGAGCCAAAGCTTCCTCTGTCCATTTCCTGGATCCCATGGGAGAAATACAAAGAAAGCACTTTTAAGACCAACAAGTGCTAATATTTTAAGCATGTTTTATGTTAAGTTGTTTTTTTTTTAGAAAAATCTTTGTGCTTGTCTGTGTCCTTTATAAAGTTTATATCTCTGCTACCTGGCATTACATGTTATGACATGCATGGCCCAGCCCGACAAGGTCTCATTTATGTCAAATCCGGCCCTCATAACAAATGAGTTTGGCATACCTGCTGTAGAGAGCTCTGATCGATGTATCCCTAGTTCCTGCTTCTTCTTCCCCATCCCATAACAGGTGAACCTCCATCTTCTTGTTCTTCCTTGTTCTTTTCTTTTCTTTTTTACTCTCAAAGTTCATTTTTGTATCCAGCCAGTTTTATGGGAACGGAAGATTGTTAACTTCTGCAGCAGCTCTCTCTTCTTGCCAAAATTATTACGACTTTTAATACACTGCATTTGGAAGGCAGATTTCCCCTGGTTAAACGCTTTGGAATTCATGTCCTTTTTAATTGCCCGGAATTCATGACATTAGTGTGAAAAAGCAATAAACATATACAATCATAAAAACACATTTAGACACCCCAAGCAAAATCAATGGCATATTATTTTTCTTTATTATTCCTAGCGGGACCCAGATTGGTCTTCCTACTCGGGTATTTATTTATACTGAAGAACTACAGGAACACAAATGCTCCACTTGGGATCATGGTAATGCCTGGATTGGGTAAGGGAGGGGGGGGGGAGACACTATACCGGCTCATCTTCTCTTTTGCAATAAAACATAATAGAGTTGAGCCATAAAGCGTGTAACACAAAAGGACAAAGTTGGAGGTCAAGTATAGCCCACAGAATGGATGGGGCAGAGGGATTCTCCACAAAGAGGCTGGCTTATCATAAGACATTCCTCCTCCTAGTCGAATACAGGCGAATAATTAGTCATCATTCGGCGGCTTTATTTCATTTAAATTCTGCAAGGATGCTGCCGAGGGGTTGCCAGGACTTCGGAGAGACTCTGAAAAATTAATGATGGAAACATTTCCCCCTCTCTCTCCATTCCTCCATCTTTCTTATTTTTGTTTGCCTCCATATATATATATATGTATATGTATATGTGTGTGTGTGTGTGTATATATATATATATATATATATATATGTGGCAACTGATTAACAAAGAGAACCCAGTGCAGATGAGAGAATCGCGGCAGGCCTTGTTTCTTGCTGAGACCGGCTCGCAGCTTCGGACCCAAACAGCCACCGACATGGGAAAATATCCACTTTTATCTCGAGACTGCGAAGTGGGAGAGTGGGGGGAAGGCGATGCTCTGGGCTGAGTCCGGCAAACAGCAAGTGGCGCATCCTCAACAAAAGGAAACGTCAATCCAAATAAGTCGAGAGATGAGAAGCGGGGCAACCCCGCAACTTGCCTGCAGGCTGTTGTGAGCTCACTGCCGAGCCGAGTGAAAGGCGGCTCTCCTGATGGGCATTGTCTGGGAGCGGATTATTGACTCGTGTGTGAGAGATGTCAGGCTGCCGCAGAGCAGACGATGGCTGGGACAGGATTAACCCTTATGCAAAGTGTGCTCTGGTACAACCCAGAGAGTGAATGTGGTTTCTGTTGTCTGAAGTCCGCCTCCCCTTTGGGGGATCGTGCCCTTTGACATCAACTTAATTACTCCAAATAAACTTCTAGCACCACCTCTTTCCTTCTGCCTTTTCCAGGCCATGATTCGATGGTAGAGCATCTCCGTGCAACAGGGTCTGCCGGCCTTCAGGTCAAGTCTTGCCGGCAGAGCTGTTAACAGGTAGCACAAAACATAAACAAAGCCTGACATTTCAAACCCGAAACACCAGGGGGTAGGCTGCCACCAGACTGGGTTGCTTTCTAGCACAGAGGCCCCCAATCAAACTTCTGCCTAATTGAGACAAAATAAGGAAAACCAAGCCACTCTCTTCCAGCAAGGAGTTCCCAAAGTAATTTTACAAAAAATGGCACTAGGCACTCCGAGGCTAATGGATAAGTTTTGGCAAAATTGCTGTGACTTCAAAGAGCAATCAACAAAAGGTAAAATAATTAAGGAAGTTTATTTAAAGAAGGTCCCAGGTTCAATCCCCGGCATCTCCAGTTAAAAGGGTCAAGGAGGAGATGATGTGAATCCCTGAGATCTTGGAGAGCTGCTGCCAGTCTGAGTAGACAACACTGACCTGGATGGAACAAAGGTCTGATTTAGTATCAGGTAGCTTCACTTGTTCATGCCGGAGTCCAATCAGCAAAACAATTGTGGGTTCACACACACCTGTTTCCTTATTGGTGTAAGCCTATGACTCTTTGGAAATGTGTGTTTCTCCATCACTATTCCATGCCATTGCTGCTAAAGAGGATCACCTTCAAGTTGCGATAACAACGACTCACATGATGAATGCACCTTTGTTACAACGCATGTTGGTGGCATAACTTGCCACACGGACACCATTTGGGGCAGATTTCCTCTGGCAGATGTACCTTGTAGCTAAGCTCTTAGAACTGCCAAGATGGGGAGAAAGTGATTGAATATTCTTCTTCCTTTTCTAGAAAGGTCATCGTGCGTGGCTGTCTCTTCTTCCTCATCTGATGTCTCATCCGCAAATATCATATTGCCTATGGGGCATCAGCGTTTGGAAGACGGGGTTGGAACCTATGATGTTCTGCCACTAATAGTGTGATCTTAAGCAGAATTACCTTTCTCAAGACTTTTTTGGAGTAGGAACGCACAGGAATGCTGTTCCGGCTGGCTTTGCAACAGGGGGTGTGGCCTAATATGCAAATGAGCTCCAGCTGGACTTTCCCCACAAAAGCCCTGTATGAACAATGGTGACATCAGGGAGTGTGGTCTAATATGCAAATGAGTTCCTACTGGGCTTTTTAAAAAAAAACCCGAAAGAAGCCCTGCCCCTTTCTTACCCACTGGCTTTAATGGTCCGAGGAGGGCGAATCTCTGCTTAGGATGTCTTGTTAGTGAGACGTCTTGCTCCAGTGAGTTCACCTCCAAAGCACACCTTTGAACATAAGCAGCATGAAAGATCGAACCCACAGTGTGACATTTTGGTTCTCTCACCTGGAATACTGTGTGCAATTCTGGTCACCGCACCTCAAAAAGGATATTATAGCACTGGAAAAAGTCCAGAAAAGGGCAACTAGAATGATTAAAGGGTTGGAACCCTTTCCCTATGAAGAAAGGTTAAAACGCTTGGGGCTCTTTAGCTTGGAGAAACGTCGCCTGTGGGGTGACATGATAGAGGTTTACAAGATTATGCATGGGATGGAGAAAGTAGAGAAAGAAGTACTTTTCTCCCTTTCTCACAATACAAGAACTCGTGGCATTCGATGAAATTGCTGAGCAGTCAGGTTAAAACGGATAAAAGAAAGTACTTCTTCAGCCAAAGGGTGATTAACATGTGGAATTCACTGCCACAGGAGGTGGTGGCGGCTACAAGCATAGACAGCTTCAAGATGGGGTTAGATAAAAATATGGAGCAGAGGTCCATCAGTGGCTATTAGCCACAGTGTGTATATATATATGTGCGTGTGTGTGTGTATAATTTTTTTTGGCCACTGTGTAACACAGAGTGTTGGATTGGATGGGCCATTGGCCTGATCTAACATGGCTTCTTTTATGTTCGTATGTTGTATCATAACAGATAGGGCAGAGTTGAAGCAGCTACAAGAGAGAGGCTGCGGCTGAATGGCAGAGCATCTGCTTGGCATGCAGAAGGTCCCAGATCCAGTCTCTGGTAACTCTGTTTTAAAAGGACTGTCTATTAGGGGATATGGAAGACCTCCACCTGAGACCCTGGAGAGCTGCTGCCCATCTCAGTAAATACTGATCCTGATAACGAGAGGTCTGACTCAGTAAAAGGCAGCTTCATGTCTGTTCATTTGAGCACTTTCATTCATAGCCTACATCTGATGAAGAAGCATAACAGGCATAATAGGCATTGGAGCTCATGTTAGGCCATGCCCCCCTGATGTAGCCAATCTTCCAAGGTCTTAGAGGGCTCTTAGTACAGGGTCTACTGTAAACTCCAGGAGGATTGGTTACACCAGGGGGCGTGGTCTAATATGCAGAGGAGCTCCTGCTAGAAAAAGAGCCCTGGGTATGATGATTGGTTACTGAATTGCATTCGTACTTACTACCAGTGTTTCCTCTAAGCTGAGTTCATGCGAGCTAACTCACAGGGGGGCTTTTTAGTCTGTGTTGTGTCCTAGGTTCAAATGGAGAACTGTTACTTTTGGAGGGAACTGTTACTTTTGGAGGGAAGCTGAACAAGCCAAGCTTGTACTCCACACCAGGGTTCCAGAGAAGGCCTAAGCGTGCCCAATCAGGGGAAGGATTGAAACATAAGTAGCCAATCAACATCTAGGCTCATACTGTACCCTGATAGGCCCTTAGGCCTCTGTAAATAGCCAATCCATGTACATAGTTAAGGTTCAATCAGAAGGGGGCAAGAATTGTATAAAGGAGCAGGAGGTTTGAATAGAGCTCAGTCTGTGTTGTGTTCCTGAAGTAAAGCTTGCTGAAATCACTCTCCGACTCGGGTCTCTTACTGCATCGACCCCAGTACTTTACACTGGCGACGAGGATGGGATGCCAGTAAGAACCAGCAACAGAACCAGGAACACGGAAAGGTGGCTAAATCCAAGCCATCTGGGTCCGCACCTCCGCTCTGCGCACACCCCATCTCGCAAGCCGCCCAGACACGCTGCCAAGAATGGAGGCTCCAGCCAACCTCCTGCAGCCCTTTAGCATCGATCGCCCCGAGCTGTGGGACTCGTGGGTCGAAGGCTTCCAGTCATACCTGACCTTCCGGAAGATTACAGAGACTACCATGCAGAGAGCTCTGCTTATCAGTACGTGTGGCACGGAGACCGTGGACTTAGCCAGGGCTCTTCTCCAACCCAGGAAGCTCTCAGAGATGCCGGTGGACGACATCATCAGTGCTCTGGAGAAGTATTTCCAGCCCCAGCCAACCAAGCTCACCCAGCACTGGGACTTCCGACAAAGGACACAGAAGGCAGGCGAAACCACGATGGTCCAGGTGCCACCCAGGCTTGCGCCGGGTGGCAAGCCGATGCAGTTTCGCAGACCTCAACAAAGCCCTTCTCGACCAGTTTGTATGGGGCTTGAGGGACGAAAAACTACTACAGAAACTCCTGTCCCTCTCCGAGTGCGACCTAACAAAGGCAATCGATGTGGCCACCAGCTGGGAGAAGGGCAGATCAGCAGGGCCATGGCTGACAAGACAGGCTGCGGCACACCAGATCAACCCTGAACCATCTACAGAGGACTCAGACGAGGACAAAGCTCTACAAACCGGCTATCGTTCAGCAGGAAGGAAGACCACCCATGCCCCACAGGGCATGAGACACAAGACACCACCTGCATGTGCAAGCTGCGGGGGCCAGCACGAGCGAAAGACCTGCCGATTCCGGAATGCCACCTGTCGACTCTGCAACAAGGAAGGCCACATCGCCTGTGCCTGCAGATCCACATCCCGAGCACGCGTCCCGCAAAGATCTGCGCACTCCGAAGGCCAGCCAGACTTCGAGACCGACGCTCTCCACGCCCACCTATACCCGGTACAGTACCTACCCTCGCCGGACAGGCCATTGCTCGCCCGCGACGTTGCTGCCCGCTCTGCTCGTGACCCAGTCCTCTCCCGTGTCTTGGACTGGGTGGGGAGGGGATGGCCCAAGGGCTCGACTGGGCCGGAATTTACTCCGTTTGCAGCCCGGAAAGACGAACTATCCACCCACAAAGGCTGCCTACTATGGGGCAACAGAGTCATCATCCCCAAACCCTTGCAAGACCAAGTGCTTAGAGCCCTGCACGAGGCACACCCGGGCATAGTCCGCATGAAGGCTCTCGCACGGAGCTATGTCTGGTGGCCCAGCCTCGATGCAGAAATTGAGGCTTGGGTTAAAAGGTGCCCGACATGCCAGGTGTCAAGGCCTGACCCCCCACGTGGCCCAGTGCAACCATGGGAATCCACCAAAACCCCCTGGTCAAGACTGCATATGGACTTTGCTGGCCCCTTCCATGGGCGAACTCTACTCATACTAGTGGATTCATACTCCAAGTGGTTGGAGGTGGTCCAGGTGCCCTCGCCATCATCGCAGGCGACCATCACGGCTCTGAGGGCCATCTTTGCAACCCACGGGTTGCCGGAGACCATCGTCACCGACAACGGCACAGCATTCACGTCCGCAGTGTTTCAGGACTTCTTAGCCAGGAACCTCATCAGGCACATTTGCTCTGCCCCATTCCATCCAGCCACCAACGGCCAGGCAGAGCGGATGGTGCGCACGGCAAAGGAGGCCTTGAACCGTCTGGGCCCCTCAGACTGGCCAAAAGACTTGGCGTGTTTCCTAATGGCCTACCGGACCACACCCACCACCTCCACAGGTCGCAGTCCAGCCGAACTCCTCATGGGCCGCCGCATCACCACCCTGCTGGACAAGCTGCACCCTGACCGAGCCCCAGACAGGCGACCGGTGCCGGAACACCTTAAAGCCCCCAGAGGGTTCTACCCAGGTGAGACAGTGTGGGCACGGAACTATGCCACCACTGGCCCCGCCTGGCTTCCTGGAAAGGTGGACCACGTCACCGGACCGGTCTCCTATGCAGTGATCTTGGAGGGTGGACATCTCCTGAGGCGACACATCGACCAACTCCGTGGTCGCCTGCCTGCCGGGGAGCCAAGGTCAGAGGCTCCAGATCCGGACAACGTAAGTCCCCGTGAGCCTGACACAGAACAGGGTTCCATGGAGCCCGCTTCGGCCCAGCAGGAGGAGACCCCCGAACCCAGGTCTCCCGGGGCCGCCGTCCCAGATGTCTCCAGCTCTGCAGCCACGGAACCACCAACCGAGTCGGAACGCCCAGTCCCCTCGGAGCTCCGACGCTCGACACGAGACCGCCGCCCTCCGGCATATCTCCAGGACTATGTCACCTGATAGCTGGAACTATGGGGGGAGGGGTGTTGTGTCCTAGGTTCAAATGGAGAACTGTTACTTTTGGAGGGAACTGTTACTTTTGGAGGGAAGCTGAACAAGCCAAGCTTGTACTCCACACCAGGGTTCCAGAGAAGGCCTAAGCGTGCCCAATCAGGGGAAGGATTGAAACATAAGTAGCCAATCAACATCTAGGCTCATACTGTACCCTGATAGGCCCTTAGGCCTCTGTAAATAGCCAATCCATGTACATAGTTAAGGTTCAATCAGAAGGGGGCAAGAATTGTATAAAGGAGCAGGAGGTTTGAATAGAGCTCAGTCTGTGTTGTGTTCCTGAAGTAAAGCTTGCTGAAATCATTCTCCGACTCGGGTCTCTTACTGCGTCGACCCCAGTACTTTACACTCTGGTTCACACATTTTTCTTTTAGCTCAGGAAGGTTGGCTCCTGAGCAAGCTAATTAATGCAGTAGCCAAATCGCTCGCTCACAACTTTAGTGTCCTTAGCTCACAAAGAAGAATTTTTACTCACGAGACTCCACCGTTTAGAGGGTGTTTTGCTTAAAACCCAGACTTTTGCTGTTCTAAAAAATTTAGATGTACATTTGAAGCGATAACAGACTGGGAAAGGGCTTTTTTTTGACCAGGAACACACAGGAATGCAGTTCTGGCTGGCTGGGTGTTAGGGGTGTGTGGCCTAATATGTAAATGAGTTCTTGCTGGGCTTTTTTTTACAATAAAAAAGTCCTGGACTGAGACATCCCTTTTGACACGCTAAGAAACCCAACCTAGCTCAACCCCATCTGGGATTAAGTCAGAAGGTGCGGTGTCCACACACAATTGTTCCCTAGGACCTCTCATTGACATCTCACAGTAGGAGACAATAAAGTGCATTAGAACAGAAATGCCTTCAGGAGACAGAAGATGATTAGTGAAGCACATGTGATCTGTTCAGACATCAAAGGATGATAACAAGATACACAATGGAAGATGAAACAGCTTGAGGAAAATGTTTGTCCAACTCTGAGTCAGCAAAAAAACCCATTCACTGCATTCCCACAACGGACCTCATCTGTATTCTCAATAGAAGAAGAAGAAGATATTGGATTTATATCCTGCCCTCCACTCCGAGTCTCAGAGTGGCTCACAATCTCCTTTATCTTCCTCCCCCACAACAGACATCCTGTGAGGTGGGTGGGGCTGAGAGGACTCTTACAGAAGCTGCCCTTTCAAGGACAACCTCTGCAAGATCTATGGCTGACCCAAGGCCATTCCAGGAGCTGCAAGTGGAGGAGTAGGGAATCAAACCCAGTTCTCCCAGATAAGAGTCCGCACACTTAACCACTACACCAAACTGGCTCTCACCAAATAGGCAACATCTGTATTCTCAAGATGCAATTTACCCCTTCCTGGTTTGTCAGGAGTGATGGTTCTTCAACCATGATCAAATTATGTAAGAAGAAAAACAATAGTTTGGAGTTGGAGCTTCATAGTCATGGGTCTCATGAAAGTCTAGGGTGTTCCACCTGAAACCCAGAAAGAAATGTCAGATAAATGTCTGGAATATCTTCATCTTTTATAGCTGTGCAAAACCAGTTTCTTCTCCAAAAGGATGTAATTTCCAGCAGACCATTATACCATGTTGATTAAAATTTGGTAGGCTGGCCATGGACTAGATAAAATTCCTGCAGGTGGCCCACCATTGATCATAAAAACAACAGAATACATCCCTGAAGGATGGGATGGGACAGGTATGTATTGCACTGGTGGCTATTTCACCCCAACAAGTAAAGAAAGGTTGAAACGCTTGGGACTCTTTAGCTTGGAGAAATGTCGACTGCGGGGTGACATGATAGAGGTTTACAAGATAATGCATGGGATGGAGAAAGTAGAGAAAGAAGTACTTCTCTCCCTTTCTCACAATACAAGAACTCATGGGCATTCGATGAAATTGCTGAGCAGACAGGTTAAAACGGATAAAAGGAAGTACTTCTTCACCCAAAGGGTGATTAACATGTGGAATTCACTGCCACAGGAGGTGGTGGTGGCCACAAGTATAGCCACCTTCAAGAGGGGTTTAGATAAAAATATGGAGCACAGGTCCATCAGTGGCTATTAGCCACAGTGTGTGTGTATATATAAATTTTTTTTGCCACTGTGTGACACAGAGTGTTGGACTTGATGGGCCGTTGGCCTGATCCAACATGGCTTCTCTTATGTTCTTATGTTCTTAATCCCTGGTGTGATTGGGTGAACATGCATAAAAAGCACCATGTCATTACTGACCCATGGGGTAATGTCACATCATGACATTTTCTTGGCAGACTTTTTTGTTACAGGGTGGTTTGCTGTTGCCTTCCCCAGTCATCTACACTTTACCCTCAGCAAGCTGGGTACTTGTTTTACCAACCTCAGAAGTATGGAAGCCTGAATCAACCTTGAGCTGGCTACCTGAACAAATTCTAAGGGCTTCCTTCCTTCTCCAGAGATGAGAATAATTCCACCAACTCGAGTTTTCTGTTGTGGAGAGTTGGTTGCACTAACAATCCTTTCTCCTGGTCTTCAAAGCTCGGAAGGCACAATCTGCTGCCCATAAAGCATGCCGAGATCAATTTATGCATCTTTTTAATCTCCGAAAGGCCAGCGCATGGCCCTCCAGCGCATTCCTTTTTTAGCATCTCTTTATTTCCCCCAACTCACACAAGCAAGTACAAATAATTTCTCCGGCGCTTTCTGATAACAGAACATTTTTTAAAAACAAAAAACACACACACAAAAAAAACACCCCATAGCTAGTACGGCTTGTGACTGAAATTAAAAACAAAATAAAAAAAGAGACTACCTTGAATTCCAAATTCCTCTTCTTGGAATCGCAAGTGAAAGACACGGCTAAGCCCGTCCATCCTAGAAAGTACCATTTGTAGCAACCGTCCTCCTACGACCTTACAAGTCTTTATTGGGGGAGTAGGAAAAGGAGAATAGTCGCCAAACAAGGCTGAAATCTTCACAAAGCAACTGGTATTATATCTCTCAAGAATGACTGGTGGGAAGGGAGGGTAAAGCCATCTTCTAGCGTCCCCCTCAACGGACTGTCACTCTGGCTGTACTGCCATTATCATTCCAGCGCTGTGAAGATGAAGATGACCCAATGTTTTTAGTCTACCACTGAAATTACTACACTAAAGCTGGTTTACTTCCCTGGACTCTTGATAGGGTTGCCAATCCCCAGTTGGGGGCAGGGGATCCCCTGGTTTGGAGGTCCTCCTCCCGCTTCAGGATCATCAGAAAGTAGGAGGAGGGAAATCTGCTGAGCACTCCATTATTCCCTATGGAGACCCTCCAAGTTTCAAAAAGATTGGACCAAGGGGTCCAATTCTATGGGCCCCAAAAGAAGGTGCCCCTATCCTTCATTATTTCCAAAGGAGGGAAGTCATTTAAAAGATGTGCGGTCCCTTTCAATGTGATGGCCAGAACCCCCTTTGAAGTTCAATGATGCTTGTCACAACCTTGCTCCTGGCTCCACCCCAATGTCTCCTGGCTCCACCCCCAATGTCCTCAAATATTTCTTGAATTGGACGTGGCAACCCTAACTCTTGGAGTGGCCCTGACCTGGATCACCCAGGCTAACCTGATCTCAGCAGATACTGGAAGCAAAGCAGGATCACCCCTAGTGAGTACATGGATGGGAGACCACCGAGGATGCTACACAGAGACAGGCAACTGTGAACTGCCTCTCTTTGGTCTCTTGCCTTGAAAAGCCTACAGGGTTCCCATAATATATGTTGGCTGCATCAGCGCTTTCAACCGCCACGGCTTTTGGAGTGTGGTGGGCAGGGATGGAATTCTAGCAGGAGCTCCTTTGCATATTGAAACACACACCCTGGATGTAGCCAATCCTCCAAAAGCTTACAAAAAAGAGCCTTGTTAGCTCTTGGAGGATTGGCTACATCAGGGGTGCGTGGCCTAATATGCAAAGGAGCTCCTGCTGGAATTCCACCCTTGGTGGTAGGTAATATCTGAGCATCCATTTTTGGCCGTGCAACTTGCAAAAGGCCATATGAATTTCATTGGTTGCAAAGAGCTCTTTATTCTGTGCTCCAAATTTTCATCATCATCATCATCATCATCATCATCATCATCATCATCATCATCATCATCATCATCATCATCATCATCATCATCATTATTATTATTATTATTATTATTATTATTATTATTATTATTATTATTATTATTATTATTATTATGTCAAGCACTTATCTGATGACTGTAAAGGGTAGAATTATCCCATGGTGTTATTCATGCTTTCCTTGATATGAACGTGCACACACATGGATGGCCGTTTCCCCTGAAGGGAAAGAGAGCCATTATGCATTTTCATCGGTTGACTGATTCAAACACAGTCACTTTACAATTTTCCATTGGCTAGTACTGAACCTTTACTTCAGTACAAATACTTGATCACCTCTCCACGTCTTCTCCAGAAGCGAAAAAGAAGAAGACTGGAGATTTATACCCTGCCCTTCTCTCTGAATCAGAGACTCAGAGCACCTTACAATCTCCTATATCTTCTTCCCCCACAATATAAACTCTGTGAGGGGATGGGGCTGAGAGAGCTTTTACAGCAGCAGCCCTTTCAAGGACAACTCCTGTGATAGCTATGGCTGACCCAAGGCCATTCCAGCAGCTGCAAGTGGAGGAGTGGGGAATCAAACCCGGTTCTCCCAGATAAGAGTCCGCGCACTTACCACTACACCAAACTGGCTCTCAGTGGAACAGCCAGGAAACGCTTGAATCTACCATGTGAGTTCCATCTCACCTAGATATTACGCGGCCAGAAGGAAAACATGAGCACGGGCACTTTTAAAAGAGGGTTAGACAGATTTGTGGAGGACAGATCTCTCAGTGGCTACTAGCCATGGTGACTGAAGTGAACCTCCCCATTCAGAGGCAGCAAACCTCTGGATGCAAATCCCAGGAGACAATATCAGGAGAAGTTCTTGGCTTCTATGCCCTGTTGTTGACCTTCCATAGTTGGACACTGTGTGAGACAGGACTCTGGATTAGATGGACCACAGGTCTGATCCGGCAGGGGTCTTCCTGTGTTATGAGGAAAAGTTATTAAAGAACTCCCATGGCTAGGGTAGCCAACTCTGGCTTAGGAAATTCCTGGAGATTTGGGGGCAGAACCTGAAGAGAGTAGAATTTGGGGAGGGGAATGAAATGGGGGTTGTCATGTCATAGCTGTGATCAGGGGTGGAATTCTAGCCGAAGCTTCTTTGCATAGTAGGCCACACACTCCTGATGTAGCCAATCCACCAAAAGCTTACAAAAAAGAGCCTTGAAGCTCTTGGACGATTGGATACATCAGGGGTGTGTGGCCTACTATGCAAAGGAGCACCTGCTAGAATTCCACCCCTGGTTGTGATATCCTCTGTAGTTCACACATGAAACCACAGCACTGGACCCTATCACAGTTGTACTGAGATAAGGTGTTATAGTGGTGTGAGAAGAAACCCTGCAGAAGAATTCCCTGCTCAAGTACAGTTTTTGAGTCTCTGAGGTAAAAATACATACAAGCTGAAAATAGAAAACAAAAATTTTGTAGTTAAAAAGATGTGTTGTTTGGACAGGAACTATTTCACATGGTCACAAAGGGTAGCCCCATACTTGGATATCAAGTTAAACATTAGACCATGGGGAAACAGTTAACGCTTCAACAGTGTATTATCAGACATATTATGACACATTGATTGTGGACAAAATTAGCATTTAAGCAATAAATACATCCTTGAAAATAAGCGTATATGTTAACAGTACACACATTCTCTAATGCTACGGATTGTCTGCATAAAGATATTCACACTACACATGTTGAGTGAGCAAAGCTTGGTGTAGTGGTTAAGTGTGCAGACTCTTATCTGGGAGAACCAGGTTTGATTCCCCACTCCTCCACTTGCAGCTGCTCGAATGGCCTTGGGTCAGCCATGGCTCTCAGAGTTGTCCTTGAAAGGGTAGAAGAAGAAGATATTGGATTTATATCCCGCCCTCCACTTCGAAGAGTCTTCGAAGAGGCTCACAATCTCCTTTACCTCCCTCCCTCACAACAGACACCCTGTGAGGTGGGTGGGGCTGGAGAGGGCTCTCCCAACAGCTGCCCTTTCAAGGACAACCTCTGCCAGAGCTATGGCTGACCCAAGGCCATGCCAGCAGGTGCAAGTGGAGGAGTGGGGAATCAAACCCGGTTCTCCCAGATAAGAGTCCGCACACTTAACCACCACACCAAACTGGTGAAAGGGTAGTTTCTGAGAGAGCTCTCTCAGCCCCACCTACCTCACAGGGTGCCTGTTGTGGGGGAGGAAGATAAAGGAGATTGTGACCGCTCTGAGACTCTGAGATTTGGAGTGGAGGGCGGGATATAAATCCAATATCATCACCACCACCACCTTCTTCTTCTTCTTCTTCCTCAAAACCTTGTCTTAAAAAGTATTTAACTCAATCCAAAAGGGAAAGCATTGCACTGGAGTTTTGCTGCTCCATTTTTTTCCCATTGCACTGGAGTTTTGCTGCTCTATTTTTTTGGGAAAAAAATTCTTCAACTCTACTGCTAGAGTTGCCAACTCTGGCTTGGGAAATTCCTGGATATTTGGGGGCAGAGCCTGAGGAGGGTGGAGTTTGCGGAGGGGAGGGGCCTCAGTTGGGGTTGTGATGTCATAGCTGCAATGCCTTCTGAAGTTCACATTCTCTCTGGAGAACTGACTCTCTTTAGTCTGGAGATTAGTCGACGTTCTGGGAGATCTCCAGGTTCCATCTGGAGGTTGGAAATCCTACCCATCGGTCAAGCATGGGAAAATTTGCCCTTTCAGACCCCACCCATTCTGCCTTGCCAAGCAATTGATGGAAACCATTTATTGAACCGTTTCTTAGTCTATGTCAGGGGTGGCCAAACTTGCTTAGTGTAAGAGCCACATAGAATAAATGTCAGATGTTTGAGAGCCACGAGACATGGACATTAGAGGAAGGAAGGAAGGTGAAGGGACAGAGGGAGGGAGGGAGAAAAGGAAGGAGAGGTGTGGAGAGAAAGCAACTTTTAATGCATTCTCCAAGCTGCCAGCTAACTTGGTTTGGGAAAGTGATTTAAAGAGACAAATGCTTTTTCCAAGCTGGTCAATGGATGGTGGGGGCTTTGAGAGCCAAACAGTATGCGTGAAAGAGCCACACATGGTTCCCAAGCCACAGTTTGGTCACCCCTGGTCTATGTGCTCATGCCCATACTTTTGAAACCTTGTGTCTCTTTTGCAAAGATGTTTCTGGAACAAAAACTAACCTCATCTCCAAAGCATGGGGTTGCCAGTTCTGGGTTGGAAAATACCTGGAGGTTTTGAGAGTAGATTCTGAGGAGGGTGTGGTTTGGAGAAGGGAGGGATTTCGATGGAGTATAATGCCACAGAGTCCACTTTCCAAAGCAGCCATTTTCTCCATGTGATCTGATCCCTGTCACCTGGAGATCAGTTATAATACTGGGAGGTTTCTAGTCACCACTTGGGGTTTAGTAACCATCCCCAAGAAGAAAAAGAAGATTTTGGGTTTATACCCTGCCGTTAACTCTGAATCTCAGAGCAGTTTACAATCTCCTTTACCTTCCTCCCCCCGCAACAGACACCCTGTGAGCAGTGTTCCCTCTAAGCCGCGTTAGCATGAGCTAGCTCACAGTTTGGCGTAGTGGTTAAGTGTGCGGACTCTTATCTGGGAGAACTGGGTTTGATTCCCCACTCCTCCACTTGCAGCTGCTAGCATGGCCTTGGGTCAGCCATAGCTCTGGCAGAGGTTGTCCTTGAAAGGGCAGCTGTTGGGAGAGCCCTCTCCAGCCCCACCCACCTCACAGGGTGTCTGTTGTGGGGGAGGAAGGTAAAGGAGATTGTGAGCCGCTCTGAGACTCTTCGTAGTGGAGGGTGGGATATAAATCCAATATTTTCTTCGTCTTCTTCTTTTTAGCCTCCAGGCAGCTCACACATTTTTGTCTTAGCTCAGGAAGGATGACCCCAGAGCACAATAATTTATGTCGTAGCTCACAACTTGCATGCCAGTAGCTCACAAAGTAGAATTTTTGCTCACAAGACTCTGCAGCTTTGAGGAACATTGCCTGTGAGGCAGGTGGGGCTGAGAGCTCATGGTATGACTGACTGCTTCTCTCTCTCTCTCCCCTGGGCGGTTCTCAAAGCATAAAAGCTGAGCAAGGGAATGTATTATATGACAAAGCAAGTCTTAGGGAAACCAGAAACAACCACCATATTGACTTGTGGACAATTCATAATGACCCCTTAGTTCCACGGTTCTATATCTGCACCCGCTTCACTTGAAAGGTTTACGGACTCCCTTTAGTCAATTCACCGGTGACCTTGAAAGTCTCTCCCAGGTGGCCAGCAAGCTGAGAAGTGTATGCATTGGAATACAGAATACTAAAAAAACCCAACAAACCACCAACCCCCGCCTCCACTCCGACAACCACATATCTGATAAGCAATTTACCGGCGTAAAACTCACATGGAGAAATACAAACACTTCATAAGGACAAGAAGGGAAGAGCATTTTCAACCTATCGATCCCACTTCCTGGGCAGCCGAGAAGCGAGCAGAGAGGCCAAGCAATGCGGCCATTATGATGGGATACTTTGGGGATTTATTGATTAAGCTCAGTAACATTAAACAAGCTGAATCGATAAGCGGACTGATTACTCTTTGGGGCCCATTCCTGCTCGTCGTGTCGAACGAGACCGCAAGGGCAGGAGACGCGGAGTCATTGCAACAGATTAGCACAGGATGACCTGCAATTGGCCTTAATTATTCTACTCTCTCCTCCTTCCGCCGCATGGCAGGGCTGAAGGCATCTCGTGCCGGGTCATCTGCCACAGAAACAACAGCTGGGTTCGATCCAGATTACGAGTGCAGTCAGCCCATTGTTGAGGACAGGGCTTTTTTTGTAGCAGGAACTTCTTTGCATATTAGGCCACACACCCCTGAGGTAGCCAATCCTCCTGGAGCTTACAGTAGGCCCTGTACTAAGAGCCCCGTAAGCTCTTGGAGGATTGGCTACATCAGGGGGTGTGGCCTAATATGCAAAGGAGCTCCTGTGACAAAAAAAGCCCTGGTTGAGGACAGCCAGTTTGGTGTAGTCGTTAAATGTGCGGACTCTTATCTGGGAGAACCGGGTTTGATTCCCCACTCCTCCATTTGCACCTGCTGGAATGGCCTTGGGTTAGCCATAGGAATCGCAGGAGTTGTCCTTGAAAGGACAGCTGCTGCAAGAGCTCTCTCAGCCCCACCCACCTCACAGGGTGTCTGTTGTGGGGGGAGAAGATATAAGAGATTGTAAGCCACTCTCTAATTCAGAGAGACGGGCAGGGTGTAAATCTGCAGTCGTCATCACCAAACCTGATTACCAGGCCTCATTTTGGGCAGAAGGACATAGGAGTGGAGCTCTGGAACCTATAAATGTTATTGTGCTCTTTTTTCCTTACCTCCTCTCCCAAATACTTGCTTCTGGGCTCCATTGTTCAACCCCCCCCTCCCCCCCGTGAGAATTTTGCCGAAAATAACCAAAACATAGAAAGCAGACTTATGGAAATCTTCATCATGCCACTGTGGCCACATAGGAGAAAGTAGCTTTAAAAGTATGATGGGAGCAATGTTCCCTCTAAGCTGCAGGGTCTTGCGAGCAAAAATTCTACTTTGCGAGCTCCTGGCATTAAAGTTGTGAGCTCCTGACATTTTTGCCACGGAATGCAGAGGCGCCAATCCCCAAACGCTTGCAAGGTAATTCCAACGGCAGGCTCATCCCGAGCTTTACATCGGCTCAGCAGAAACCCAAATTACAGGTGCGTTATTCAGCAAGTTTTGAGTCTTCCAAGTGAGCCTAACTAGCCCAAAGCCAAGACAAATGAATCCCTGGCACAAAAATGAGCCCTGCGTGAGAACATGATTCACTGGCTTTCAAGACTGCGGGTATCAGTAATTGGCACTTCGGGCGAAAAGGACGGAGGTGCGCATGCACTGTCTTGGTGGAGATTTGTGAACCATCAAACTAATGGTTTTCTCCTAGGACCTGCTCTGTTGATTGCTCTAGCTTTTGAGGCCAGGAAAGGGGGGGGGGGAGGCATGCCATCTAGATAACCTCAGTGTGGGGTTGACAGTTATCCCCCGGCCACTTTTGGAGGGGTGCCAGGGTGAGGCTTTCTGGAGCCCTAGGCGACTCACCCTTTAGCGTCCTCCCCCCCCCCCCCATTATTAAAAATATATATAGGGAGAATGAAGAGCCCCAAACTTGAAACTTTTCACATTTTTAATTTATTGATTTTTTAATTTTAATTTTTCAAGAAAATGTGATGTTATTTTAAAAAAAAAATGTGAGAAGAAGTGCTTGCCGGCTATGCCAGGAAGGAGGGTGGGAGGACAGGATGATGTGGGGAGGCCAAGCCACACGTCGGGGAGAGGGAGGTGGCTTGGCGTTGTTGAGGGAAGCTTGGTGGTGGGAGAGGAGAAGGCAACAGCGGCCAGGAACCGGAGGCACCCATTGGGGAGAGGGTGCCCAGTGGTACCCTCTAGGCCAGGTGGTGCCCTAGGTGAGTGCCTACTTTGCTTACTCCCAAGCACCGTCCCTGCTGGTACCCCAGGCAAGGCTCCACCACCACCCTCCTCCCTCACACCTGTGGGAGTGAGCGTGCAACTATGGTGCCCTGGCGCCCGTGACTCAGAGCATGCACATCAGCAAGCCACCGGGACTCTGCCTCCTGCATCTGTGCTGGAAGCACAGATGGGAGGTGGAGCCACGGTGGCTGGCTGGCGCTCAGCAGTAAGTCATGCCACCGCACCATCATATTTCCTCAGTCCCGGAGCAAAGGGTGGGAGGGAGGGCCTAAACCGGCACCATCCCTGTGACCCGCGTCCTAGGCTGCCTCCTACTGCTGCCTTATGGATATGCTGGGTCTGGATGAGGGAACGGTTGCCAGATCCAGATGGGAAAATCCGAGCGATTTGGAGGTGGAGCCTGGGGAGAACAGGGGCCTTATTGATATCTAATGCCATAGAGTTCACCCGTCAAAGCTTCCATTTTCTCCAGGGGATCTGATCTCTGTAGTCTTGAGATGAGCTGTAATTCTGTGGGATCTCCAGGTGCCACCTGGAGGCTGGCATCTCTTCATCCTCAGTGGGACCATCAGCTCCTTTCTGCCCCACTGCCTCCCAGAATGAGAAGGTGAGGAGATTGGGGTGGGGTGGAAGTGTAGTTCTTCTTCATTCCTGTCACTTCCCACTTGCTGAATGAGGGCAAACAAAATCAGGGCCGGCCCTGCCACTAGGCAATTGCCACTAGGGTGCTGGCCTTCTCTGAGTGCCAGATTGGGTCCCCCCCATGTGACCTGGTGACGTTATCAATGTGTGTGTGTGGGGGTGTTCTAAATGTTAGCCTTGCTTAGGGTGCTAGACAGTCTAGGGCTAGCCCTGTTACCAGGTTTGATTCCTCACTCCTCCACATGAAGACAACGAGGTGACCGTTCAAGATGGCAGCAATCAGAACTGGGAAAAGAGGAATGAAGGAGTTGACAGTGCACCCTCTGCTGGGGCAGATACCTTATTACACTGACCCCTGACACCAGCTCTGATTAGAAGAAGACTTGGGTCGTTTTCCCACTGACCTTACTCCGGAGCGACGTCCATCTTCACCGCGCAGCGTCTGCACGGATTTCGCACCAACTACTCCGCAGAAGCCGGAAGAGCCGTAAAGTCCCGCGGCTTTTGTGTCGCAAATGTAAACTGGTTTTTGGTGGTTTCCATTTGCGACGCAAAAGGTTGGGAACTTCCTGGTTCCTTGGAGCAGTTGGTGGGAAATCCGTGCAGACGCTGCGCGGTGAAGAGGGACGTCGCTCCGAGGTAAGCTCAGTGGGAAAACGGCCTTGGTTTTCATACCCTGCTTTTCAGTACCCGAAGGAGTAGCTTACAATCTCCTCCCCTTCCTCTCTCCACAGCAGACACCCTGTGAGGTAAGTGGGAATGACAGAGCTCCAGGAGAACTGCTCTTGAGAGAACAGCTCTGTGTGACAGTGTTGGACTAGATGGGCCATTGGCCTGGTCCAACATGGCCTCTCTTATGTTCTTAGAGAACTGTGACTAACCCCGAGGTCACCCAGTTGTCTTCATGTGGAGGAGTGAGGAATCAAACCTGGTTCCAGGGCTGGCTCTAGACTAGGGTTGCCAAGTCCAATTCAAGAAATATCTGGGGACTTTGGGGGTGGAGCCAGGAGACATTGTGGCGGAGCCAAGAACAAGGGTGTGGCAAGCATAACTGAACACCAAGAGAGTTCTGGCCATCACATTTAAAGGGACAGCACACCTTTTTAAATGTCTTCCTTCCATAGGAAATAATAATGGATAGGGGCACCTTCTTTTGGGGCTCATAGAATTGGACCCCCTGGTCCAATCATTTTGAAACTTGAGGGGTACTTTGGGGAGAGGCACTAGATACTATACTAAAAATTTGGTGCCTCTACCTCAAAAAACAGCTCCCTTAGAGCCCCCGAAACCTCCTGATCAATTTCCCATTATACCCTAGGAGAATCAATCTCCACATAGGGAATAATGAAGAGCTCAGCAGACTCCCCCCCCCCCCATTTCTGGCGACTGAAGCAGGGGATTGGCCTCTCTACTCATGAGTTGCTGCCAGCTTCTTCACAGCAACACAGACACACCATCCCAAGAGGAAGCCTTTCAATCAGAGACTGAAGCCTCCGGAGGTGCAAAGGCACATGGTCCTCTGGAGGCGGGGCTCCCCCCCGCCGGCCAGCTGACTGGGGGTGGGAAGGAGTCTGGGAAAGCGGAAGAACCCCCGCTGGGACCTGGGGATTGGCAAGCCTACCCTAGACTGTCTGGCATCCTAGGCAAGGCTACCATCTAGCACTTCCCCCCCTGCACTGATAACATCACTGAACCACATGGGGGGCACCCAATTTGGCACCCCAAGAAGGCTGGCACTCTAGGCAATTGCCTAGTTTGCTTAGTGGCGGGCCGGCCCTGTCTGATTCTGTAGATTAGAGTTTGATGCTCTTAACCACCACACCATTCTGGCTCTCAGTACCCGCTGTTTGGGGCAGTGCACCAAAGAAGAGGTACAAGGACTCCTTGAAGAAATCCCTTGGTACCTGTTGCATTAACCATCACCAGTGGTCTGACCTAGCCTCAGATCGCAAAGCATGGAGGCACACCATCCACCAGGCTGTCTCTTCCTTTGAGAACGCACGCATAGCTGGTCTTGAGGACAAAAGGAGATTGAGGAAGAATCGCACTGCTACAGCACCAACCCCAAATCAGACTTTTCCCTGCAGCCACTGTGGCCGGACCTGCCTGTCCCGCATTGGTCTTGTCAGCCACCAGCGAGCCTGCAGCAGACGTGGACTACTGCACCCTTCTTAAATCTTTGTTCGCGAAGTCAAGCCGAGAGAGAGAGAGAAAATTTGAGGGGTGGGAGAATCAAGCTGCTTTCAGGTTGAACAAGCAACACAGCCGGAATGTGACAGGAACTGTAAATGAAGCAAGAGTTTTAGTTTCTTCTAAGGTTTAGGGAGTGATCTTGCACAACGTAAGCTCCCTGGAGTCTAATAGGCAATACCAGGCTATACTATTAAATCAACTGGATACCCACGATACCCACATGCTGACTTCTAGAAGGTGAAGGAATACGATCTGCCTGGATTGTTGTTTTGAACACGCCCGTCAACTGGAATAAAGCAAGTTCAGAGTAGTGATTGTTGCAACAGGCAACTTCTTCTGAAGGAGGTTGCATCTCCACATTTTAAGAAGGATATAGACAAGCTGGAATGGTCCAGAGGAGGGCCATGAAGATGGTGAGGGATCTGGAGACCAAGTCCTACGAAGAAAGGTTAAAGGAGCTGGGCATGCTTAGCCTGGAGAGGAGGCGGCTGAGAGGTGATATGATCACCATCTTTGAGTACTTGAAGAGCTGTCGTATAGAGGATGGTGTGGAATTGTTTTCTGTGGCCCCAGAAGGTAGGACCAGAACCAACGAATTGAAATTAAATCAAAAGAGTTTCCGGCTCAACATTAGGAAGAACTTCCTGACCATTACAGCAGTTCCTCAGTGGAACAGGCTTCTTCGGGAGGTGGCTAGATGGCCATCTGACAGCAATGAAGATCCTGTGAATTTAGGGGGAGGTATTTGTGAGTTTCCTGCATTGTGCAGGGGGTTGTGAGCTAATGGCATTAAAGTTGTGAGCTACTGCATAAATTAATGTGCTCTAGGGTCATCCTTCCTGAGCGAAAACAAAAATGTGTGAGCTGGAGGCTAAAAAAATCTGTGCGCTAGCTCATGGTAACTCAGCTGAGAAATGGCAGAGGCTGACCGGAAGGAGGTAAGGCAGTGACTCGCGCAGGGAAACAACGGATACCCTCCTCTATGGATGGCTGCTTTGGACTTCATAGGATTGAAAATGTATTTTTCATTGTATACTAGCCATTTTCTTGCAGCGCATCATTTGGGTATGATGGCGTCAATCAATAAAATCTGCAAACAAAACAAACCTCTCGAGTCCAGCAGTGTCGTTTTAAATACCTCCCGAACGAAAGAGAATGGGTATGATCTCTCAAATGACATTTCCTCTTTTTGGCATGAAACAGACTGAATCAATGAGGAATTTCATTCTCTCACTTGACAGTACATTAAACAAGAGAGCTTTTGTTTGTGTGTGGTTAGAATCCAAGCCACAAACGCCCAGGCAGGGGAAAATACTTTTCCTGATATAATTAAGACTTGATAGCCAATCCATACTCAAGCGAAACAGCCACATTATGATGCTCTGCTATCGTTGGTGCTCCAGAAATCTCAGAGGTGCAACTCCGAACCGCCAATGAAGGACGCTGAAGACCGAATGTTCACAGATTTTGTGGGCCTGCCATTCCAATGCACAAATCCCCAATTCATGCCCTCTTCTGTTTCCCCAAACCAATGCCCCCCTCCATTACATTTTAAGCATTAAATGGCAAAAATTGCAAACGCCAGAAACCAAAATGAGATAAGCAAAAAAGGCTAATATACAATAAAAAGAAATAAAGAAGGGTGTATGGGTGCATCTAGTAGTATGCTAGTAGATATTTAACAGCTAGCTCTCTGGGGGTGGGGGGAAACACACACACACACAACTTTATTTATACATTTTACTAGTGTAAAGGATGTTTAGCACACCATTTACAAAAATAATAAAATGAACCACATTCTTCATTGCAAATTCCATATAGCAAACTGATGCTCGTAGAATACTTTTGTTAGTTTTTGCTGGACTCTTGTATCCATAGCGAGGGCTTTTGTAGAAAATGTCCAGCAGGAACTCATTTGCATATTAGACCCCCCATGCCTAGCCAGCCGGAACTGCGTTCCTGTATGTTCCTGCTCAAAAAAAGCCTTGTCTGTAGCCAACTTATGTTTGCAATTCAACCATGATTTGACAAATGGAGTTGCATCCCAATCCGCCAACTCTTTTCCCAATAAATGTATTGTCATTAAATCTAGTATGGCATCTACTGTAGGACTAATTCTCTCTTTAGTCCAGATTATATTAATCAAACTGAAACTCTTCAGCACTACTGACTGCAGTTGGGATGTATCCTAGAGCTTTGAATGAGTTTTTGATCAGTTTGCAAAATTCCTGGATTTCACAATTGCCTCTTGCTAGCTGGTATGAGTCCCCAGCTTGCTGGGGGGAAAGTGTAGATGACTGGGGAAGGCAATGGCAAACCGTCCCATAAAAAGTGTGCTATGAAAATGTTGTGAAAGCAACGTCACCCCAGAGTCAGAAACGACTGGTGCTTGCACAGGGGACTATCTTTACTTTTTTTTTTAGCTAGTATGAGCCAGCTCAAGCACACCACCGAGTGTATCCCTAATTCTTATGCACTTTATTTTTTTTAATTTATTGTATTCAATTTGCATCCCACCCTCCTTGCAAGCAGGCTGGGGGGGGGGGGGCGGAGTCCATAATAATCAAACAGCAGAGCATGAACGGGGTTCAGGGCTCCAGGATCCAGGGCTGGGATTCTAGCAGGAACTCCTTTGCATATTAGGCCACACACCCCTGATGTAGCCAATCCCCCAAGAGATTACAAGGCTCTTTTTTGTAAGCTCTTGGAGGATTGGTTACATCATTGGGGTGTGGTCCAATATGCAAATGAGCTCCTGCTAGAATTCCACCCCTGCCAGGATCTATAGCTTTGCTAGTGTCGTCAGCTCTGGGGTGTGAAATTCATAGAAGCTTTGGGGGTGGAGCCTGGGCCCTGGGGAGGTCAGAGTTTGGGGAGGGAAGAGACCTCAGTGGGGTATACTGCCCTGAATCCACCTTCGAAAGCAGCCATTTTCTTCAGGCGAAGTGATCTCTGTTGTCTGGAGCTGTAATTCTGAGAGATCTCCAGCTACCCTCGGTTCAGCAGTAGAACAAATGCTTCCTGTTCAGAAGGGCCCGATCACTGGAATCTCCAGTTAAAATACTCTCAAATAACAGGTGTTTTCAAAGGTGTTTTGGCTGCACTGACTGGAAACGTATTGATGGGCAGCTCCCCCGTGGGCAGATAGTGCTGGCGAGGGTTGGGAAAATGGTGCAAGGAGAAGGCTGAAGCTAGTTCATAGGGTTGCCAGCATCCCGGTGGGGTCTGGAGATCTCCCACTTTTACAACTAACTGATCTCCAGCTGGCAGAGATTATCTCCCCTGGATAAAATGGCTGCTTTAGGGTTTGCCCCCCTAGAATCATAGAGTTGGAAGGGACCTCCAGGGTCATCTAGTCCAACCCCATGCACAATTCAGGAAACCCACAAATACCTACCCCAAATTCACAGGAACCCTCCTAATGTAATGTCTGGAAATCTGGAATAGAAAGTTGCTATTAGGGTATCATTGGGGGCTTATAACTTAGTTAATTGTTTTGATATAACTATATTTTATGCATTGTCGACAATCGCCCAGAGCCTGGCACTAGCCAGGATGGAGAGATTCATTCAATTGGAGAAATAAATAAACAAATGCCTTTGAAGGGTGGGCTCTAGGACATTTGTACCATGCTGAGGCCCCTCCCCTCCCCACCCCAAACCCCACCCTCTCCTGGACCCACCCCAAAGTCTTCAGAAGTTTTCCAACACAGACCTGGTAACCCTAATCTTCTCTCCCTGCACTGTGGCCCTGACTTGTGATTGTTTCAGGCAAAGTACAGTTTGGGGAACTTAGACGTGACATGTTAATAATAACTGTGATGTGTAGTTTGGGCCTAACAGCCTAAGAGTCCTTTAGGTTTTGTCCTTCAGCCCCCATCTCTGACCTCACCTTGGTTTTAATACCTGTAAAGAGAAGGAGAAACTCGTATGTCAGGAAGGGGATTTGCCAAGAATTCAAGACCTGCCACTCCAGCAATGCAGGCTTCCTGTTTCCCCATCTGGGGCAGGTAATTCCCAGTTCCCAACCTCAATTTTCTTCTCCAAGGAGTGAGAGAAAAATGGCCTTCACACAATGACACTCTAGGAACTTCACTTATTCTCTGTGGTAAAGACTATAGAGGCAAGTGGAGGAAGCCTAAAGTGTTGCCCGAAAAGTGACATGACATCATCCCCAAACTCTGCTCTCCCTAGACAAACCCTCCCCCAAATCTCCCAGCATTTGCTGAGACAGTATTGGGAAGCCTATGATATCGCTAACCCTTCTTTTGAGCGAGCTCCCAAGAAAGACATAGTCAGCCATATGAAAGATCGGGTTTACACATCTCCTCTCTTCCAGATGACGGAGGATCACACGAGAGGCCCCAAATCCTGCAGCTGGCATTTTGCTAACTCTTGACTTTATGGCTATACAGCGAATGAACATATACATACGCGATGCGGAGGACAAGCCTCAGGGACTTCCCTAATTTACATGCTCGATGATCTGGTAATTAAATGTTGCAGACTTGATGAGCATTTCCTTATAGACCTCAAGGCTAATTCAGATGTAGCCATCAAAATGTCTTATTTTTTTTTCCTTTGCTCACAAATGTATTGTACCAGTCGGATTCAATGTCACCACAATTGGCTTCCTCCGCCGATGCTTGACTGACTCTCGCAATCACTAAAAGCTGTGCATAATTGCAGCTACGGGCATACACAACCAAACACACAGTTTTTAATGATTTCCTGAACAATGGGCAGGATGGTAGCCTTATGCACGAATGCCAGGGACGAAAACAAGCAGCCCTGAACCTCACAGAGAGGGAGAGAGATGGAGAGACGGAGGTGGTGGGGTACACACACACACACTCACAAAAGAGATCTTTTTGTATTGTAGAAACAAAGCACTTTGATTTAATTAGGGGAATGTGTGTATAATTAAATACGGTGTCGTTTTTCTGAGACTTTCCCATCACTCAAGATCACTAGGTGGTAAGAAAAGCAGAAGAAAAGAAAAAGACAACTCGATAGGGTCCAGCGTGGAAACTACGGCACATGCTATAGGGGTGTACATTATTTATAAATCCATGCAAATCCATTAGGCACGCAGAGCTGACCCCTGGGGATCGGGACCATCATGTTACTTAGTGTCGCTAGGGTGAATTTGCAAGAATGCTGAGAGAAGATCGCAAAACAGTATGATGATGAACATAATGATGTCCTAAGTTGACATCTTCTCAATCATGAATTTGTGCAGAGTAGCTCATAAACATAGACTTAAACAGGGTTCTTTTGTTTTTGTAGAAAAAGCCCAGCAGGAGCTCATTTTCATAATAGGCCACACACCCCTGACTCCACCATTGTTTCACACAGGACTTTTTTGGTAGAAATTTATTTATTACGTTCGACTTATATCCCGCCCTCTCTGCAAGCGGACTCAGGGCGGCTCACAACATCATGTCAATACAATTAAACCAATAAAACATATAAAACCATAATTTACATATTTCAATTTTTAAAAACCATTCTGTGGTGCTGCATCAGTACAATATAGGCGGCACTGAATTTTCGAACAGCGATCACCAGCATTCTGTGTGATGTCCGGTGGCAGCCCTCTTTCAGTTAAGCATCGAAGGCCTGCTTAAACAATTCAGTCTTACAGGCCCTGCGGAACGCAGACAGATCCCGCAGGGCCATTATGGCTTCCGGAAGGGTGTTCCAAAGTTCTGGTGGTGCCACCAAAAAAGCCCTAGATCTTGTCACACATAACCTGGCTTCTTTTGGTCCGGGGGCGGACAGTAAGTTTTTTGCCCCTGAACGCAGTGCTCTCTGGGGAATATATGGAGAAAGGCGGTCCCGTACATAGGCAGGTCCCTGACTAGAAAAAGCCCAGCAGGGACTCATTTGCATATTATGCCACACCCCTGATACTAAGGCAGCCAGAACTGTGTTCTTGCGCGTTCCTGCTCAAAAAAAAGCCCTGGATTTAAAACATCTGAACGTTTTTACAAGAGTTTGATCTCTACAAACATAACAATGGTATGAGGGTGAATGGGCGACAAAGCCAAAGCAAACCCAATCAGCTGAAGCAAGATGGCTGCCATCTTGAAATAACCTACGCATAAAGCAACATAGCATTAGGCATAATCTTTCTCCTATCGTTTTAAACAGGTGCTGGTTATCAAATTGCTCTCTTTTCAGGTGGACACTTTGTGCTAAAGAACAAAATATACAGTTCATGAACAGAGAAATCATAAGCAGAGTTACACCCTTCTAAGTCCAGTGCAATAGCAATATTGAGGTTACTAACACACATGGGCATCGGGGTAAAACATTGGGGGGAACAATCTTGGTGGAAGAAGAAGAAGAAGAAGAAGAAGAAGAAGAAGAAGAAGAAGAAGAAGAAGAAGAAGAAGAAGAAGAAGAAGAGATTGGATTTATACCACCCCCCTTCACTTGGAGTCTCAGAGTGGCTAACAATCTCCTTTCCTTCCCACACCCCACAACAGACACCCTGTGAGCAGAGCCAGATCTAGCAGGGGGGGGGGGGCAGAGGGGTTGGCTTGCCCCCAGTGCAGCCTGGGGGGCCCCGCCAAATTGGGTGCTTGTGGAGGGAGGAGCAAACCAGCATCCCCAATCTGCCTCCCTCCCCATTTAAAGACCCCAGCTGGCCGGCGTGGTCTTTAAATGGGGAGGAAGGCAAATCTGCCGCTTCTTTCACTGCCCCAGAAGGTGCAGAGGCAGTGAAACAAGCAGCCCGGCTTTCCAGATCTACCTCCCTCCCCATTTAAAACCCCACCAGCAATCTTTAAATGGGGCGTGAGGCAAATCTGCTGCTTCTTTCACCAGAGGCGGGGAAAGAAGCAGCCCCGCTTCCCAGATCTGCCCTCTTCCATTTAAAATCTTTACTGGCCGGGGTCTTTAAAAGGAGAGGGAGGCAGATCTGCTGCTCCCCGCCCCCCAATCTCTCCACCTCTGAGAGAGGCGGCGAAAGCAGCCCAGCATCCCTGATCTGCCTCCCTCCCCATTTAAAGACCGTAGCTGGTGAAGTCTATAAATGGAGGGGGGGGCAGATCGGTTGCTTTCACCCCTCTCCTCAAGGCAAAGAGTCGCAAAAGCAGCACCAAGGTTCCCCCTGGGTGGGGGGGAGACAGCACTCTAAAGTGGATGCTGCCCCCCCCATTTTTTATTGGGGGCGCATTTTTTACGCTTGCCCCCACTCAAAAAATCTGTAGATCCGGCCCTGCCTGTGAGGTAGGTGGGGCTGAGAGAGCGCTCCAAGAATTGCTCTTGAGAACAGCTCTGACAGAGTTATGACTGACCCAAGGCCATTCCAGCAGCTGCAAGTGGAGGAGTGGGGAATCAAACTAAGTTCTCCCAGATATGAGTCCACACAATTAACCACTACACCAAACTGGCTCTCCTGCCATGACCGCATCAAGACTGCTTTTTAGCAGTTTTACTGAAGCACATAAGTACATGGATTGTAGAGTGGCCAGAAAAGGTCTCATTTTTGTCAAATCTGGCCCTCATAACAAATGAGTTTGACACCCCTGGCTGTGCAGCTTGCTGTAAATTAGATCCTGCTGTGTAATCTTACATTGTTTAATGCGTCGTGTTAACACTTACTCTTTGCTTTTAGACCCACAACCCAAAACCTATTTAATTGATTATCGATTGTCCCATCCTGTTGGTTGTATTGACTCACTCCCTGTGTAATCCGCCATAAATGCTAGGCAGAAAGGCGGACTTTAAATCCTATAACTAAATAAATAAAAAGCAAAACAACAGAAGATTCCTAATGCATCATTTTCCCTTTGGAAGCAGGATCAGGAAGCCTTAAAACCCAGAAAGAAACTGAGACAAGAATTTTGGGAAGATCCTGAATACTCACACTATTGGAACAGCTTTTTATAGGGTTGCCAATCCCCAGGCGGGGGCAGGGGATCCCTCGGTTTGGAGGGCCTCCCCCTGCTTCAGGCTCATCAACAAGGGGGGGGGAAGGGAGGGTAACATCTGCTGGGCACTCCATTATTCCTTATGGAGAATGATTCCCATAGGGTGTAATGGAGAATTGATCTGTATATATCTGGGGGTCTGGGGAGGCTTTTTTAAAAATAGGGGCACCAAATTTATAGCATAACATCCGGTGTCTCTCCTCAAAATACCCACCAAGTTTCAAAACAATTGTACCAGGGGATCCAGTTCTATCAGCCCCCAAAGAAGGTGCCCCTATCCATTATTTCCAATGGAGGGAAGGCATTTAAAAGGTATGCGGCACCTTTAAATGTGGTGGCCAGAACTCCCTTTGGAGTTCAGTGATGCTTGTCACACCCTTGCTCCCGGCTCCACCCCCAATGTCTCCTGGCTCCACCCCCAAAGGCCTCAGATATTTATTGAATTGTACTTGCCAACTCTATCCTTTTATAACCCTGGTTTACAGTGGAATCCTAAGGAAGCTTTCCTGAGAGTAAGCGGTATTGAGTAGACTTGAGCAGGAGGCTGAGTAGACCTGCTTACGATAGCACTTAGCTTTTGGGATACCATACTAAAAGCATGGGACATGGGTAAGTTTTCTCCAACTCCACATCAAGAGAAAACCTGAAATCCTATATCGGGTGTGAAAAGACCAGTGGTTATTTGAAGTCCTACCAACAGCTTTAACTCGTTTTAAAGGGGGAAAAAAAACCTTATAAATTCCCCACCAGTGAGCTCATTAGTATAAATGATGGACCCTCACCTCAGATTTCGAGTCAGCGGTTTTCTTCCCCCCTCCCCAAAGTTAGCACTGGCTATTTTTCACTATAACACAGCCGGGGGAGAATATTCATTTTATGGCAGGCAAATTAGTCCTGGGGGGTTTGGTGGGGAAAGAAATTTCCATGGAAGGGAGGTTAGGTTGGTACTCAGCTTGGTTTAAAAATTCACTCTTGAATATATTCACGATTAAATTGCATACCAATAGCACACTTTGAAATAATGCAGTGGGGCTTATTTTTAAAAAATTGCTTACCAGCAAAACACCTATAATTATTAGAGTAAGGATTATGTCAAGGTAGGGTTTTTCAGGGCTGTTTTTAAGCAGGAATTCACAGGGATACAGTTCTGGCTGGCTTGGTGTCAGGGCTGTGTGGCCTAATATGCAAATGAGTTCCTGCTGGGCTTTTTCTACAAAAAGCCCCATGTGAAACAATGATGATGTCAGGGGATATGGCCTAATATGCAAATGAGTTCCTGCTGGGCTTTTTCCTACACAAAAAAAAATAGGGGCACCAAATTTATAGCATAACATCCAGTGTCTCTCCTCAAAATACCCACCAAGTTTCAAAACAATTGGACCAGGGGGTCCAGTTCTATCAGGAAAAAGCCCTGGGGGTCTTTGCCTTCTAACTTCTCTAAGGAACTTGGTTTGGTGTAGTGGTTAAGAGCAGTGCATTCTAATCTGGGAGAACCGGGTTTGATTCCCCACTCCTCCACGTACAGGCAGCTGGGTGATCTTGGGCAAGCCACAGTTCTCTCAGAGCTGTTATCTCAACAGCACTTTTCTCAATGCTCTCTCAACCCCACCTACCTCACTGTTGTGGGGAGAGGAAGGGAAGGAGACTGTAAGAGGTCCATCAGTGGCTATTAGCCACAGCGTATTGTTGGATCTCTCCGTCTGGGGCAGTGATGCTCTATATTGTTGGTGCTTGGGGTGGAGCAACAGTGGGAGGGCTTCTAGTTTCCTGACCCCACTGGTGGACTGCCTGATGGTGCCTGGGGTTTCTTTGGCCACTGTGTGACACAGAGTGTTGGACTGGATGGGCCATTGGCCTGATCCAACATGGCTTCTCTTATGTTCTTATGCTAGGAAAACTGGAAAGCAACAGGAAAAGAGGAAGACCCAACATGAGATGGATCGACTCCCTCGTAGAAGCCTGGCTTCTCTTATGTTCTTATGCTAGGAAAACTGGAAAGCAACAGGAAAAGAGGAAGACCCAACATGAGATGGATCGACTCCCTCGTAGAAGCCCCGGCCCTCAGTCCGCAAGACCTGAGGAAGGCTGTTCGTGGTACATTTTGGAGGACATGAATTCATAGGTCACCATTAAGGTTACCGTATTTTGAAAAGCAAAGAGGAGGCCATGTTTCCCAACTGACTACTTCAAACTAGTGATCGCTATGACAAATCTCACTTTAAGCACCTTACAATTTAAGCTATGATAATTGCTACTAGCTACGCATAGGAGCCCTGTGGCACAGAGTGGCAAAGCTGCAGTACTGCAGTCTGAGCTCTCTGCTCGTGACCTGGGTTTGATCCCGACGGAAGCTGAGCTCAGGTAGCTGGCTCAAGGTTGACTCAGCTTTCCATCCTTCTGAGGTCAGTAAAATGAGTATCCAGCTTGCTTGGGGGTAAAATGTAGATGACTGGGGAAGGCAGTGGCAAGCCACCCATAAAAAGTCTGCCATGAAAACATTGTGATGTGACATCACCCCAGAATCAGAAATGACTGGTGCTTGCACAGGGGACTACCTTGACCTTTTTAGGCATATTCCTAAACCTCCAACCCCCAAAGAGGACATTTTCATCTTTTTTTTTTTTAAAGAGCCCCAAGGAGGACAGACACACAGAAAAAAGGACAAGTCCTCTAAAAAAAAGTCATCTGCAAACCTTAATCACTGTAAGTTGGAAGCAACTTGGTGGCACTTAACACGTGTGCAGATTGATCCTTTTAACTGAATGTGCCGGGAATTGAACCTACAACGTTCTGCATGCAAAGCGGCTTCTCTTCCACTGTGCCACGACTCCACCCCACTGTAAGGCCATCCTCCTTTGCTCCAAATAACAAACCTATTTCCCTTTGTGCTTTGAGTTCAATTTTAGTTTTCCAGCCTATGGAATTCAGGCACATGGAATGTTATCCCAAGATTATTAGCTGCCATCACAGAGCTGTTGTTGCTCTGTTCTTCTTCTTCTTCTTCTTCTTTTTTAATTCAAGGATAATCAATTGCTGGCTTGCTGGAGGATAGAAGATGCTGCTCCAGCCAGCCCTCCCCCAGCCCTCCCCGCCAGTTCGGTTTGCCGGGCATTCTGCAGAACCTCATGCCAGGAGCCTTTGGGAACCGCTGCCAGGGAGATGTGACTCTACGTTGACCCCGTTGCAGACAGAGGCTTAAAACTGTAAGCTTTGCCCACAGTCGGGATCGTGAACCAGAAAATGTCCCTTCCACAAATGAAAGAAGCTGTTCTAATGGAAACCGTCAAGCATTCGAAACGGTAAGCAACAGAGGAAGGTGGCTGCTCGAAAAGAGAAAAGATCCAAGGATCGATGCACGAAACTGCCTTGAATTTCTCAACCTTATACCCAAGATTATAATGTGTCCAGATTAGAATGTATGGTATTTTGTTAGGGTTGCTAGGTCCCCCCTTGGCCACTGGCAGAGGGTGGGGGTGGGGTTCCCAGATCCACATACTCCTGGCTGGCTCTATGGGGGTTGGGGGAAAAGGACATGCTAGAAATGGAGTGGAACGATCACACTGCTCATGCACTGCCAAAGGTGATCAGACGGCCAGAAACCCGCCATGCGAGCGCTTTGCTGGGGTAGTCACCGGAATTTGCTGGTGGCTATTTAATCAACTCTAAGAGCCCCATGGCGCAGAGTGGTAAAGCTGCAGTACTGCAGTTGGAGCCCTCTGCTCAAGACCTGAGTTCGATCCCAGCGGAAGCTGGTTCAGGTACCTGGCTCCAGGTTGACTCAGCCTTCCATCCTTCCGAGGTCGGTAAAATGAGGACTCAGCTTTCTGGGGGGGGCGGGGAGTGTAGATGACTGGGGAAGGCAATGGCAAACCACCCCGTAAAAAGTCTAGCCGTGAAAACGTTGCGAAAGCAAAGTCACCCCAGAGTCAAAAACGACTGGTGCTTGTACAGGGGACTACCTTTACCTTTTTTTTTACCTTTTTAAGTATGAGTGGGGTGTGGGAGCTCAATGTGCACATGTGATTGCACCCGTTTAATCCAGAAGAGAGGGGTGGCTATGTTGGGCTAAACCGCTTGAGAGTCCTGGTTTCAGACCTCACAGTCTCCGGTGCAAAGCATCTCAGGAAATTGAGCAGCGGAAGATCTTGAGCAAAGGAAGAGCTACTGCCAGTCAGAGATGGCCCTTTTAGGTTAAGTGCACAATGGCTCTTTCATGGTATAAGAACATAAGAGAAGCCATGTTGGATCAGGCCAACGGCCCATCAAGTCCAACACTCTGTGCCACACAGTGGCAAAAAAATTTATATACACACATACACTGTGGCTAATAGCCACTGATGGAGCTGTGCTCCATATATTTATCTAAACCCTTCTTGAAGGTGGCTATACTTGTGGCCGCCACCACCTCCTGTGGCAGTGAATTCCACATGTTAATCACCCTTTGGGTGAAGAAGTACTTCCTTTTATCCGTTTTAACCTGTCTGCTCAGCAATTTCATCGAATGCCCACGGATTCTTGTATTGTGAGAAAGGGAGAAAAGTACTTCTTTCTCTACTTTCTCCATCCCATGCATTATCTTGTAAACCTCTATCATGTCACCCCGCAGTCGACGTTTCTCCAAGCTAAAGAGTCCCAAGCGTTTCAACCTTTCTTCATAGGGAAAGTGCTCCAGCCCTTTAATCATTCTAGTTGCCCTTCTCTGGACTTTCTCCAATGCTATAATATCCTTTTTGAGGTGCAGCGACCAGAACTGCACACAGTACTCCAAATGAGACCGCACCATCGATTTATACAGGGGCATTATGATACTGGCTGATTTGTTTTCAATTCCCTTCCTAATAATTCCCAGCATGGCGTTGGCCTTTTTTATTGCAAACACACACTGTCTTGACATTTTCAGTGAGTTATCTACCACGACCCCAAGATCTCTCTCTTGGTCAGTCTCTGCCAGTTCACACCCCATCAACTTGTATTTGTAGCTGGGATTCTACAATAAGGTGGTGGTGGAAAGTGCCATCAAGTGACAAGTGACTTACAGTGACCCGGTAGGGTTTTCAAGGCAAAAGACCTTCAGAGGTACCGTAGTTTGCCATTGCATGTCTTGGCATCATGAGCCTGGTATTCCTTGGAAGTCTCCGGGGCTTTTATTGTAGCAGGAACTCCTTTGCATATTAGGTCGCACCCCCCTGATGTAGCCAATCCTCCAAGAGCTTATAGGGCTCTTCTTACAGAACCTACTGTAAGCTCCTGGAGGATTGGCTACATCAGGGGTGTGTGGCCTAATATGCAAAGGAGTTCCAGCTACAAAAAGAAAATAGCCCTGGAGGTCTCCCATTGAAATACTGGCCAGGGCCAACCCATCTTAGTTCCTGAGATCTGATGAGGTTTGGCTAGCCTGGGCTATCTAGTCCAGGGCTGGGATAAGATAGTTTTATCTGAATCACAAAACAGATTCACAAAAACATCATAACTCCGTGCACTGCAGATCAATTTTTAAAGTACCTGTTACCCTCTTAGTATGCCTGATACAAGTCAAATATCTTGGTCTTTTGGAAATGCAGGGGGACAACTGGATCTCTCTGATCGATTTCGTACTCACCCTATGCCACTCTGACATTCCTCTTTTCAGCGTGGCGTCCTTCCGATTTCCCACGATCTGCCCCGGGGCTTCAGTTTGCGTTGCCGTTTTTGCATGGCGAAGAGAAACTGCTAAAAACCAGTTTCTCTTTGCTGCGCAAAAACGCCGATCTTTGCTGAAGCCCCGGGGCAGATAGTGGGAAACTGGAAGGACGCCACGCTGAAAAGAGGAATGTCAGAGAGGCATAGGGTGAGTGGGAAATCGGTCTCTATCTCTGTCTCTCATCTCTCTTTTAGGAACAAGCCACAATTCTGACTTCGAAAGGCCTGTTCAGAAGCAAAAATATTTTTAGCAAAGGTATTCCAAATGCTGTTGAACAGCACTGCTACAAAGAAAATGTCAGCTGGTATAGCAGCCTGAGACATTTTCCTCCCCATAATATGACAAGGCTCTTACTATTCGGACTGAGAGTTATAATAAGCATGATTCATGAATGATAGCTTTTCATTACAGGTTTTTTTTTAAAGGCGCATCAATGGAACTCTATAGCTGGAACCAATTCCATTCTCCTCCGACAAAGAGCTGCCACCTCCAGGTTGGGAAATCCTGGTGATTTTGTGGTTAGAGCTTGAAGAAGTTGGGATTTGGGGAAGGGAAAGACTTCAACGGGATATAATGCTATCAAGTCCACTTTCCTAGATCTTCCAAAGGGGGCATTTTCTCCAGGTGAGATAGTTACTGTCACCTGAAGATCAGCGGTACTCCTAGATCTTCAGCCATGTTGGCAACTCTACATCGTGTCAGTTTGGTATAGTGGTTAAGTGCACAGACCCTTCTCCGGGAGACACGGGTTTGATTCCCGTCTCCTTCACTTGCAGCTGCTGGGATGGCCTTGGGTCAGCCATAGCTCTGGCAGAGCTGTCCCTGAAAGGGCACCTTCTGGGAGAGCTTTCTCCGCCCCGTCTACCTCACAGGGTGTTTGTTGTGGGGGAGGAAGGTAAAGGAGATTGGGAGCCACGCTGAGACCCTGAGATTCAGAGTGGAGGGCAAGATATAAATCCAATATCATCATGATCATCATCTTCTTCTTCTAAAATTCAAAGGGTGGGCAATGCGCAACGTTCACAAAAACGATGGAAACAATCCAGATGGTCTTTCTTGATAAAAATGAGGTTGAGTTGCGTTCTGTTGGGTTACTAATCAAACTATCCCCCGCTCCCCCCTAAAAGCACCTTTGCCAGAGCCACACGGCATGCGTAGTTGCATGTGTCTATCTCCTCCTATTTGTTTCCTAACCCCAAACAGCCTTGGGAGGCTGTCAGCTTCAGCGGAGGCAAGGCAGGCTGGGAGGAGGACATAACCCTTCCCCCCTCGGGCTGTTTTTCTGCTCAAACTTGCTAGTATTGCTTTTCTTCCTAAGGAAAAGCGAGGGGAGGTGGGGGTGGGCTGGAAATGCAGTGGGAGAAAGATACATGCAATGGCACATCTTGCCTAGCTTGGATCCAAGCTGTTGCAACGTAGAAATGCATGTAAAATGCAGTCGATCCATCGATTAGCTGGTTATAAAGCGGGCAGTTTGTCAGTTAAAGAAATTGCTATTGGCAACCGTGGGCTGGGATGCTGGCTCAAGCTCTCCAGGGTTCTTAAATGCACAGCTGGTGCTGGCGGCTGGAGAGATCTGGAATGCCGGGAGATGGCAGGTGAGAGGCCCAGGATCCCCCAAGAGGGCCTCATTTTGGGCAGGAGCTCACAGGAGCAGCGCTCCGGAACCGCTGAACTTTATTGTGCTCTTTCTTTCTCACCCTCCCCTTTCCAAATAATTGCTTCTGAGCAACATTGTTCAACACACACCCCACCCCGTGAGAACCATGGCTGGCGCATGGGAGTAGGTCATGTAGGCGGCTGCCTAGGGTGTCGCATGGCCTATGGGGAGCCGCTAGGCACCCCCTCCCCAAAGGCCAGCTGGCCCCACTCATCCTCTTTCATCGGATGGAGGAAAGAGGCAGCTCAGCCTCGCTCCCATTTCCCTTTGGATATCCTTTGCAGGCAGAAACAAGAGAAGAAGCTAGGCTTGGCTTCACTTCTGCAGAGGCAAAGCTCAAAGGAGCATGAAGGCCTTGCTGTCCACTCTGCCCTGCGAGAGGAAGGGAACAGAGTTGTGCATGTGTTTGAATGCCAGTTTGGTGTAGTGGTTAAGTGTGTGGACTCTTATCTGGGAGAACCGGGTTTGATTCCCCACTCCTCCACTTGCACCTGCTGGAATGGCCTTGGGTCAGCCATAGCTCTGGCAGAGGTTGTCCTTGAAAGGGCAGCTGCTGGGAGAGCCCTCTCCAGCCCCACCCACCTCGCAGGGTGTCTGTTGTGGGGGAGGAAGGTAAAGGAGATCGTGAGCTGCTCTGAGACTCTTCGGAGTGGAGGGCGGGATATAAATCCAATATCTTCATCTACCTCACAGGGTGTCTGTTGTGGGGGAGGAAGGGAAAGGAGATTGTGAGCCGCTCTTGAGACTCTTCGGAGTGGAGGGCGGGATATAAATCCAATATCTTCATCTACCTCACAGGGTGTCTGTTGTGGGGGAGGAAGGGAAAGGAGATTGTGAGCCGCTCTGAGATTCTTCGGAGTGGAGGGCGGGATATAAATCCAATATCTTCATCTACCTCACAGGGTGTCTGTTGTGGGGGAGGAAGGGAAAGGAGATTGTGAGCCACTCTGAGACTCTTCGGAGTGGAGGGCGGGATATAAATCCAATATCTTCTTCTTCTTCATATGGGTGGGCTTTAGGGTGGGTGGTAGCTTCCTGGAGATCTGGGGCGATTCTTAAAGAGGGTGGAGTTTGAGTATCTAGCACCCCTACTCTGAGAGTCAGGTAAGATCTGGCAACCCTAAGAGGAAAATCCATGGAGGCGGACTGGAGAGGCAGCAGTGCAGCACTGGGCAGATGCTCCCATGCTGCTTGACTGCCGCGGCTGAGGTTGTTCTGCCAAGCTGAAGCCACAGTTGGAGTGGCTCCGCTCACTCCCCCGCCCCAGTGGCCACCTGCTCCCTCCCTTGCATTAGTTGCTTGCTGGCTGCATAAGCGCCCTGAACTGGCGGTTCCAGCCCCCAGGGCCTTATGTTTGACACCTCTGCTCTGGGGTTGCCAATCCCTGGATGGGGGCAGGGGATCCCCTGGTTTGGAGGCCCTCCCCCCACTTCAGGGTCATCAGAAACTGGGGGGTGGGGAGGGAAATGTCAGCTGGGCACACCATTATTCCCTGTGAAGACTGATTCCCATAGGGTATCATGCAGAATTGATTTGTAGGTATCTGGGGCTCTGGGGGGCTGTTTTTTGAGGTAGAGGCACCAAATTTGCAGCATAACATCCAGTGCCTCTCCTCAAAACACCCTCAGAGTTCCAAAAAGTTTGAACCAGGGGGTCAAATTCTACCAGCCCCAAAAGAAGGTGCCCCATCCTTCATTATTCCCAGCGGAAGGAAGATGTTTAAAAGGTGTGCAGCCCCTTACATTTGATGGCCAGAACCCCCTTTGGAGGTCAGTTATGTTTGTCACAACTTTGCTCCTGGCTCCACCCCCCAAAGTTCCCAGATATTTCTTGAACTGGATCTGGCAACCCTATCCTACTCTAAGGAATTTTAGCAAAATACCTGTGCTGACCAAGAAGAACTGGGAACCCAAGGTATCTCTCGGGAGCCGTCAAGCTTAAGAACTAAATTCTGGGCCCACGAAGGTCGAAGACAGCTCTTTAGTTCATTTAGCCAGCTCTTATCAGGACCCAAAATAGCTTTATTTACATCAGTGGTCACATTTTCGAGAACAAGAGCCCTTGACCACAGAAGCGACCTTGAGCACTCATCATAGAAGCACCTGTAAGAGCCGTGTTTTCATGCGGGATCCGAGAGAATACATTTTACCCAAGGACATTAAATCTCACAAGGGCTTTGTTGAACGAGGTTTGAAAATAATTCCACCCTGGATTTTTCTTCCTTTTTACCTTTTGCATATCGAAAACAGAACCGCTACCCCACTCATTCAGGGAAAAGGTTACGCTGGCCTGACAACTGAATTCCACTAGAGCAGCGAAATCCATTTTCTTTGGCTGACACCTGCTTGCAATTTGGAGCCACCCAGTTCAAAATCAATGCTGGCAATAACCTTATCTATGGAAAGCAATTTTTTCAAGTTTACATAGACCTGGTATCGCTAAAAATTTGTTCCACAATCGTGGCCCCCCGCAAGAAAAGAGACTGTTCAGCAGCAGTATGAAAGTGACAGAGACCCAAGTAGCAAAACTCTTTGAGAAGGCTGAAAATGCCTTGATTCATTTCTCTAGCAATGTACTGTGCAGGCAATTCAGGAAAAAGCTTGTTGTGACCGAGTTCTGTTGAAATAAAGGGGATCTAAGTCCTGATAGATAGATAAATAGAGCCTCATGGCGCAGCGTGCTAAAGCTGCAGTAGTGCAGTCGGAGCCCTCTGCTCACGACCTGAGTTCGATCTCAGTGAAAGCTGGTTCAAGTAGCCAGCTCAAGGTTGACTCAGCCTTCCATCCTTCCGAGGTTGGTAAAATGAGTCCCCAGCTTGCTGGGAGGAAAGTGTAGATGACTGGGGAAGGCAAGGGCAAACCACCCCGTAAAAAGTCTGCCGTGAAAATGTTGTGAAAGCAACGTCACCCCAGAGTCGGAAACGACTGGTGTTTGCACAGGGGGCTACCTTTACCTTTTTAAGTCCTGATTAATACTGTGCAAACTGCCAGGGAAGGAAAAGCTGGAGATGGAAAGGGAGTAGAGCAGAGGTGTCAAACTCATTTGTTATGAGGGCCGGATCTTCACCTTGTCAGGCTGGGCCATATGTGTCATAATATATAAGATAGCAGAGATATAAACTTTATAAAGGACACAGACAAACAAATTTTTTTTTTAAAAAAACCCCTTAAAATACAACATGCTTAAGACATTAGCATTAATTGGTCTTAACAGTGCTCTCTTTGTATTTCTTCCATGGGATCCAGGGAACTGGGCAAAGGAAGCTCTGGCTCTTTCCTTCCTCCCTCAGGGGAGCAGGATGGGGAGGAGCCTCAGCCAATAGAAGGAAGAGAGGCTTGGCTCAGTAGCTCCGCTGTGCGATTGAGAGAGCCTGGCAAAGCAAGCTCTGCCTCCCCCAACTTCCTCCCTAAGGGAGGAGCCTCAGCCAATGGAGAAAATACAGGTTTTGCTCTGCAGCTCCTGTGCAATTGAGCAAGCCTGGCACAGAAAGCTGTGATGCAGAAAGAAGCAAGAGAGAGGGAGAAGGAAGCAGATGACAGCCAGTTGCTCAGGGGCCTCATTCGGCCCCCGGGCCACATCTTTGATACCCCGGAGTAGAGAATAATTTATCATTTATATATTTATTTATTTATGGGATTTATATCCTGCCAAGGCAGGTTCAGGGTGGGTAACAACATAAAAACCTATACATGAATCTATTAAAAACCTAAAATCAACAGACCAAGAAATCACAATTCACAACATTAGTCAAACACAAGGCGGCTATAATCTATGAATCTGCTCCAGGCATGCTGACAATAGTTAATACCAAGGGTGGAATTCTAGCAGGAGCTCCTTTGCATATTAGGCTCCACCCTCTGCTATAGTCAATCCTCCAAGAGTTTACAAAAAAGAGCCTTGTAAACTCTTGGAGGACTGGCTACATCAGGGTTGTGTGGCCTAATATGCAAAGGAACTCCTGCAAGAATTCCACCCCTGGTTAATACCACAGGCATCTTGACTTCATTAATGCTCTTGCTTTCCACCCAGTGAAGAGCCAAAGCACCTGGCATCATCCTTCTCTCCTTTTTATTCTCACAACAACCTGGGAATTGGTATTGGTAACCTTCAGGTGGAGCCTGAAGTTTTCCCAGAATTACACCTGATCTGCAGACAACAGAGGTCAGTTCTCCTGGAGAACAGGGCAGCTTTGGAGAACATCACCTGAGAGCGGGTACCTGGTTAGCCTGAGAGCGTGTACCTGGCCCCAGGATTACCCAGCAGAGTTTCATGGCAGAGTGGTAGGGTTGCCAACCTCCTGAGGGGGTTATACAGAAAGAGATGGCTATACAGAACAGTGATCGTGTAACAAAATAGAAAAAAAACTGTATAAAAGTAACAACCGTTGATAAAAGTCTTGTCTTACGCCTCTATATTTTGAAACCAACAATTTATTATCAATATTATCTACAGAAAAACACAACACACTAGATGCCAGATTTTAACAACATTGACAAAATTACAATAGAGGATTGATGTTACGGTAACAGCAGCAGCAGCGATGGATTGCCTAGGTAACGCTCCATTTCATTCGCCTTCTTCAGGCCACAGTACACTACGTAAAGCCTTGAATGCAAGAATGGAATACCCACTATTTCCTTCAAATTTATGCTTAGACACTCTCCAGCTTTTACAATTGTTGTATAGACCATTGCAGTTGGACCCTCAGAGATCAACAGCCTTCCATTACGTTTCGTCAGAGATGTTTTGAATCTGACAAAGGGTAACCCCTAATGGAAGACCATTGATCTCTGAGGTTCCAACTGCAACTGTCTATACAACAATTGTAAAAGCTGGAGAATGTCTAAATTGAAGAAAATACTGGGTATTCCATTCTTGAATTCAAGGCTTTACCTAGTGTACTGCGGCCTGAAGGAGGCGACTGAAATGGACAGTTACCGAGGCAATCCATTGGATTTGAAGATGTAGCCAAATCCTGAGGGTGGGGTAAATACCCTGGTGTGTTGCTTCAAAACCCTCCCCTCAAATGAAATAGTAAAAGACAAACTCTTTTTCATGGCATAGACTGTCCAGGATTAATACTTACTGAATTATAAACAGTGGGATGAAAAAATAATGAAAAGTACATCTCGTCCCATTTCTATGCAAAGCTCCACTGCATCTGAGATAAGCCGCTGATACAATTCACAAGAACGGTAAGCAGCGATAACACCTTCTCCCCAGAAATTGTCTCTTTACTGGTTACTTCTGTTGGAAAGGGTCAAAGCACTAAACCTCTAGACAGCTGAGTCTTGCATAGAAAAAAAAAATCACATTTTACAGCCTTTTGATCCGCTGGATTTAAGCGGTTTTCTCCATGTCCATATTCATGTCCTGGAGGACAAACCTCTGATGTAGATAAAGTTGCCAACTTTGGGTTGGGAAATTCCTGGAGGCAGGGCTTTTTTTGTAGCAGGAACTCCTCTGCATATTAGACCACACACCCCGGGATGTAGCCATCACTGGGATGTCTACTAGAGCTTACAGTAGGCCCTGTACTAAGAGCCCTGTATGCTCTGGGAGGATTGGCTACATTAGGGGTCTGTGGCCTAATATGCAAAGGAGTTCATAATACAAAAAAAGCCTTATCTGCAGGTATGGTGGTTTAGACAGAGGTGGGACCTCAGCAAGATATATAGTCCATCCTCTGAATTGACTGTTGCCTCCAGGGGAACTGACGTCTGTAATTTAGGACTGTCAGCTTCTGGGTAGCACCTCGAGACCTTCCGCTGTTACAATTGATCCCCAGATGATCAACATCTAGGGTTGCCAAGTCCAATTCAAGAAATATCTGGGGACTTTGGGGGTGGGGCCAGGAGACTTTGGGGTGGAGCCAGGAGACATTGGGGGCAGAGCCAGGAGCACGGGTGTGACAAGCAGAACTGAACTCTAAGGGAGTTCTGGCCATCACATTTAAAGGGACAGCTCACCTTTTAAAATGCCTTCCTTCCATAGAAAATAATGAAGGATAGGGGCAACTTCTTTTGGGGCTCGTAGAATTGGACCCCCTGGTCCAATACTTTTGAAACTTGGGGGGCATTTTGGGAAGAGGCACTAGATGCTATACTGAAAATTTGGCACCTCTACCTCAAAAAACAGCCCCCCCCCAGAGCCCCCGATACCCGCGGATCAATTCCTCATCATTCCTTATGGGAATTGTTCATGGAGGTGCATAATGGCTGTGGGGGTGGGGCTTCCCCCGCTGGCCAGCTGGCTGGGGGAGGGGGGAAGCCTGTAAAACTGGGGGATCCCCCCGCTGGGACCTGGGGATTGGGAAGCCTATCAACATCAGTTCCCTTGAAGGAAATGGCTGCTTTGGGACTCAATGGCATTGTACCCCACTGAGGCCCCTGCCATTCCCAAGCCCCACCCTCCCCAGGCTCCACCCCCCCCATCAATCTCCAGGTATTTCCCAGCAGAGCTGGCAACCTAACCCATCCAGAGATCAGTTGTAATTCTGGGACATCTGCTGGCCCCACCTGGAGGCTGAAACTGGTAAATGAAGCTGTGAAAAGGAACCATAAAAGTTTAATACCGCGCTGGGGGGCAGGGTATGTTAAGCACTGACAAGTCACTTCAGATTTATGGTGTTCCTATGAAAGAAAGACCTCCCAAACATCCTATTGTTAACAGCCTTGAAAACTTGGGTCCCATGATGCCCTTGACTGAGTCACTCCATCTCATGTTGGGTCTTCCAGTTTGCTTGTTGCCTTCAACTTTTACTAGCGTTATTGTCTTTTCTAGTGATGCTCGTCTTCTCACAACATTTGTTTCCTTCAAGTTTTCCTAGCATTGTTGTCTTTTCTAGTGATGCTTGTCTTCTCACACTTGTTTCCTTCAAGTTTTCCTAGCATTGTTGTCTTTTCTAGTGATGCTTGTCTTCTCACACTTGTTTCCCTCAAGTTTTCCTAGCATTGTTGTCTTTTCTAGTGATGATTGTCTTCTCATAACACTTGTTTCCTTCAAGTTTTCCTAGCATTGTTGGCTTTTCTAGTGATGCTTGTCTTCTCACACTTGTGTCCTTCAAGTTTTCCTAGCATTGTTGTCTTTTCTAGTGATGATTGTTTTCTCATAACACTTGTTTCCTTCAAGTTTTCCTAGCACTGTTGTCTTTTCTAATGAAGCTTGTCTTCTCATAGCGCTTGTTGCCTTCAACTTTTCCCAGCATTTTTGTCTTTTCTAGTGACGCTCGTCTTCTCATAATGTGACCAAAGTACCAAAGCCTCAGTTTAGTCATTCTAGCTTCTAGGGAAAGTTGAGACTTAATTTGATCTAGAACCCACTTATTTGTCTTTTCGATGGCCTACAGCATCTGTAAAACTCTCCTAATGTATGGTAAGGCAGGCATCTTATTAGGGTTTTTTGGGGTGTGTGTGAGATTTAGCATTTTATTGTATTAATTCTGCGTCGTAGGCCACCTTGAGCAATTGGGAAATGTTTTTATTAATCAATACATTAAAAATTATATGGTCATTGTGACTGAGTTCATTCTGTAGGGGAGCCATTTTATAACTGGCGCGCCCCACAGATGGGAAATCCCACAGGCCTGGTCAAAAAAGATAGCGAGAATAGATCTCCCATGATCTACCCTATTGTTGCTTTAAGTTCATGATAAATTATGCCGTAACGAATACTCTGGTTATTATGAATTCCATGTATGTGTGTATATACACACTCTTAGCCTATCAACTCTTAACGCAGATGTTTGCCAAAACTTTCCATAAAATATAATAACCATAATACAATAATGAATAGTTAAAACAATTAAAAATAGCTATTGCGATAACATAAGATATCGTGTTAGCCTTTAATGTGCCACAGGACTCCTTTTCTATTTCGACAAGCTCAGAAAAGAGAGAGGAATTCAAATTCTTCTCCAGAGAGTCAACGGAGACCAAGCACCACTTTCAGTCCCCTTAAGCCTTAATAAAGGAAAATTAGCAGCAAGTAACCTGAAGCTGAGCTGAGCCACATAAAGCTGCCTCCTACTGAATGCACCATCAAAGTCAGTATTGCCTACTCGGACTGGCAGCAGCTCTCCAGGGTCTCCGGCTGAGGTCTTTCACGTCACCTACTGCCTGATCCTTTTTAACTGGAGATGCCGGGGATTGAACCTGGGACCTTCTGCAAGCTAAGCGGATCCTCTACCACTGAGCCAAGGCCCTCCATCTGGATTCTGTCTGCCCCATTGCAACCTGATGGGAATGATCCTGTCCCTAAAGAAGTAGCCTGTCTGGAGGGTTTAAAATTAGCCTTACCAACAAAGACGACTCCTGATGGAGCTCCATGCACACCACCCAGGTCCAAACCAAGTATCGTATGAAAACCAATCACATGACGCCCAGCTCAGTAACTGGCCCTCCCCAGTTTAGCCAGCAGCCCCAGGTTTGGATTCATGTTTCCCAGAGCTTTTTTTGTAGCAGGAGCTTCTTTGCATATTAGGCCACACACCTCTGATATAGCCAATCCACTCCTTGAGCTTACAGTAGGCCCTGTACTAAGAGCCCTGTGAAAGCTCTGAGAGGATTGGCTACATCAGGGGTGTGTGGCCTGATATGCAAAGGAGTTCCTGCTACAAAAAAAGCACTGCTGTTTCCACACAATGCTAAAGGCAAACTTTAAGGATATGGGGCTGGCAGGTTTAGCCAAATCCAAAATTGTTTCTGCTATTCGGTATACAACAGCCAAATTCTAGCATTGCTAAAATCTCAGACAAAGCTATTGAAGCTACAAGCATTTCCCTGTTTCCCCATTTGAAGACCTGAACAGGAGTCCAGTGGTACCTTAACAATGAATAAAATTTATCCCAGCCTAAATTTATGTGGCCCTGACTTGGATGGCTCAGGCTAGCTCAGTCTCAGATCTTAGCAGCTAAGCAGCGTCAGCTCCGGATTTGGATAGGTGACCACCAAGGAAGTCCAGGGTTGCTACGCAGAGGCAGGCAATGGCAAATCAGCCTCTGTTCGTCTCTTGCCTGGATAACCAGGCTAGCCTGAACTTGCCAGATCTCAGAAGGGTTGGCCTTGGCTTGGATTTGGATGGGAGACCACCAATGAAGTCCAGGAGTACTAGGCAGAGTAGGGCTGCCAAGCCCCTGGTCCGAGTGGGAAATCCCCCTCCCGGGAGGTTCCCAACCCACCGGCCCACATTGGGCCAGCAGGGGGAACTTCCCCCTGCGTGGCTGGCATGATGACGTCACCCGGAAGTGACGTCATCAAAATGGTGGTGCCCGTGCGGGGCCGCTCTAGGCATTTCCAGGAAAATGCTATGGTTTTCCCGGACGCTCTAGCCATTTGGGAGGGAAAAATCTATGGTATAATAGGTACCATAGAAATGCCTAGAGTGGCGCCACACGGGTGCCACCATTTTGATGACGTCACTTCCGGGTGATGTCATCGTGCTGCACACACTCTTTGTGTGCGTGAAAGTCCCCCACTCCGGGAAGCTGGGGACTTGGCAACCCTAAGGCAGAGGCAGGAAATGGCAAACCACCTTTGAACATCCCTTGCCTCGAAAACTCTATGGGGTCACCACAGAGCTTACGCACACAAGAGCTTACAGGGCTCTTCTTACAGGGCCTACTGTAAGCTCCAGAAGGATTGGCTACATCAGGGGTGTGTGGCCTAATATGCAAAGGAGTTCCTGCTACAAAAAAAGCCCTGGGCCACCATAAATTGACTGTATCTTGACAGCATTTTCCACCACCAAAGTTTTCTGAGTCCCAGGTGATGTCATCAAGCACATGGAGAAGCCATCTGAAGCAGCTACGTTGGGGGGGGGGGGGAGTGAACAGGGACCAGGGAGAGCATGGCTCTGTTGCTTATTCTACAGTCTTGCAGGTTTCTGCTGCTGTACAAAAGAAGAAACCTGAACTCAGGACATTGTCTCAACAGTTCCCAGCAGGGTCACACATCAAGTTGCTTGCAGGTATGAATCAGGACCTCTCCTTATGCTGGCTGGAACCCTTCTTTGCCACACAAATCATACCCAATTTTAGGTATTTTATTTACATTCTAAGTCACCTTGAGTTCTGTAAGGAAGAAAGGGGGCTGCCAAATGTTTTAAATAAACAACTGCACCTCTTTCTCTCTTGCAGGCACCCAGGGGGTCATTTCATAGGAAAAGAGGTGCCGGAGCTCATTAGCACAACTCATTTGCAGATTGCCACACACTCCTGACATCACCGGAAGGTGCACTCGATTATATCAGCTCAGCATCTACCTTAAAAGGCTTCTTGGATTAGAATGGTCATAATCAAACCTTCCTCCCATCGTACTTTTAAAATAACTTTCCCCTATGTGGCCACAGTGGCACGATGAAGGTTTCCATCTGTCTGTTTGGCTTATTTTCCCCTTTTTTTCTGGGGAAAAATATCAGGAAGTTTGTCCAATCTTAAGAGTTCAACAAAATTCTCACAGGGGGTTTAAACAAAGGAGCCCAAAAGCAAGTATTTTTTTTTTGGGGGGGGGGGGTAAAGAAAGAAAGAACACAATAAAATTTAGAGGTTCTGGAGCTCTGCCCCTGTGAGCTCCTGCCCAAAATGAAGCCTGCACATCCCTCCCCCCATTTCCTGTCTTCCTGTTGTGTATGCGGACTCATGATATGCTCCTATATGACCGTTCCTGCCTGGCTTATTGGAGCTTTTAGGACTGAGCCTGGGGGACTCGGGAACAACGAGCAGTAGGATCCAAATCCCTGCCCAATCAGAGGCCCCCTGGCCCAATCAAATGACCCAATGGTATTGTAGCGTGGGAACCTTGAACTGTATATAGTGGGCCCCATTGGCCCTAGTCAGCAGACTTCTAGTTGGCACATTCCCATGCTGTAACTAATAAAGATAGCTATGATCACTGCAACTGCGTGTCCTCTCTGCATTGGACCCACTATATTATACTTCCATTGCGCACCCAAAGTACATTTGGATGGCGACGGACCACCAGTGGTGTGGCATCCTGACCTGACCCTCCAGCTTATTACGATGACTTATGTACCTTCACCACCCCCTTTCCATAACATAAGGAAGACTCCCCCACAAACCCTCCCACCTCTGCTTTTTCATTTAACACATTCAGCCCCACAACCACAATTCTTGGTCTGAAGACGCACAAATTTAGCTGAAGCTAAGAAAATCTGCCTAGAACACTTGAAGCTGCCTTACATTGAATCCAACCCCTGGGACATCACAGTGAGTATTGTTGACTCAGACAACAGGGTCTTAGGCAGAGGTCTTTCACATCATCTATTGCCAGAGATTAACTGGAGAAGCCAGGGATTAAATCTACAACCTTCTGCGTGCCAAACAGATGCTCTGCCACTGAGCTATAGCCCTTCCCCTGAATGGAACAATCACACAAAGTATACTGAATCAGACCATCTACTCAGATTGGCAGCCACTCTCCCAGAGTCTCAGGCCTCTAGAGGTCTTTGACATTGTCTACCGCCTGGTCCTTTTAGCTGGAGATGCCTGGAATTGAACCTAGGACCTTCTGGATGCAAAGCAGAGGCTCTTCCACTGAGCCACGCCCCCTCCCCTGAATGGAACAATCACATGAAGTTGCCTTATACTGACTCAGACCGTCAATCCACCCAGGTCAGCATTGTCGACTCAGATTGGCACTTGGTCTCCAGGGTCGGCAGAAATCTTTCATATCTCCCAACGCATGGTCCTTTCAACTGGAGATGCTGGGGATTGAACCTGAGACCTTGGTCATGCCAAGCAGGTGCTCTACCACTGAACCATGGCCCCTCTCCACTTGATTCCATATCTGGATGAGGAGGCTATCTGGGCATACAGATGCAACTTCAGGGTCACAGGGAAATATGCAGAATTAGAAATAAATGATGATAAATGCTGGGAGGCTGCCCGGCTGCCTGCTCCCTTGCTCTTTCAGCATCCAGCCTCTAACCTGCATCTCTTCTTCTGTCTCCCGTGACCCACACATGCATTGTCCCCCTGCTTTCCCCTCTTGCCTGTTTTTGAAAAGTAGCAGAAGAGGTTGGAGTTGGATTTAGACCCCACCCTTCACTACACGAGGAAGTCTCAGACCAGCTCACAAATCGCCTTTCCCTTTCCCGACACAGACACCCTGTGAGGGAGGTGGGGCTGAGAGAGCTCTGAGAGAACTGCTCTTGAGAGAAGAAGAAGATGATGATATTGGATTTATATCCCGCCCTATTCTCTGAATCTCAGAGTCTCAGAGTGGTCACAATCTCCTTAACATTCCCCCTCCCCACAACAGACACCCTGTGAGCTGGGTGGGGCTGAGAGGGCTCTTACCGCAGCTGCCCTTTCAAGGACATCTCCTGCAAGAGCTACCAGAGCATCGGGCTGACCCAAGGCCATTCCAGCAGGTGCAAGTGGAGGAGTGGGGATTCAAACCCGGTTCTCCCAGATAAGAGTCAGTGCACTTAACCACTACACCAAACTGGCTGTGAAAAACCCAGTCGAGTCCTAGCTTGGACTCAGCCTTAGGACCTGTTGATCCTTCGGGGCAGAACCTGGGAGTCCTTCGAACGAAGAGAGTGGCACTGAGAGCGTCTTCTCCTTGCTGGCTCCCACCCCTTTTCACAACAGCCCTGCGAGATAGGTGGGCTGATCGGGAGTGCCTGGTTCCAAGGTCACCCAATGAGGTGATTTTAAAATGGCAGAGATGGGGAGGTGGATCTGAATCCAGGCCTTCTAGACCCGAATGTGAGGCTCTCTAACCACTGTGCCACACTGCCTCTCTCTCTCCCTCCAGATCCCACCGACTTCTTTATTGGCCATTTCTGGACCTCAGATGTGGGGGATAGCTCGGAGGAGAGGAGAAGGAGGCTTTGTATCCCCACTGAGGGACAAGGCGGGGCCTCAATGAATTAAATAAATACATAACCCCCCATCTCTTCCCAGATGCTGGGCTCAGAGGCACACCAAACTTCACCGCCTTTCCAGCCCCCACTGCCTTGAAGAGGGCCCTACCAAAATTGACCCTAGACCCCCACCCTTTCCCTCTTCGTCTAGAGCCCCTCCAGTGTGGCCAGGGCCGGCCCTAGCAAGGTTAACTTGGTGCGCCCCCCCTCCCCTACTGAGAACATCACTGAGTCGCGAGTCACCCAATGTGGGGCCCCCAGAAGATTGGCGCCCTAGGCAATTGCCTAGATTTGGTGCGTCAGCTCTCTCTCTTCCTGCAACTTCCCCTCTTCTCTTGCGCCCTAACTTTGCCTACACCCCCCTCCCCCGCTTCCCCAAGCCAAGTCAGACGGCGAGGGCACCGGAGGACCCTGGGTGGCCAAGCCTCAGTCCCTACCCCCTGGGGCGACGCCTCTCTGTCCCCTGCTGCCCCCCTGCCTTCCCTTCCCACCCCCTGGCAGTGGACTCGCTTCTCCTCCTTACCTGCGCCGTACCAGCAGCCTTGGTTCCGGGGGTCCCCTCGGAGGACTTTTGGGCGGGGAGGGAAACGGTGGGGTTTTTTTGCGGGGTGACCGAGCGCGGGGCAGCGGCGACCACCGCCGCCGCGGCTCCAGCGCGCTCCTGCTCGGCTGGCCCGTCTCCTCCACCTGCCTCTTTACCCACCTCGCCGCCGCCAGCCCCTCCGCCTTGGGGCGGCCAGAGACGGACGGGGCGTCCATTGGGCGAGGGGGAGCGCGCCGGGCGCGGATTGGCGGAGGGCGGGAGGGGGCCGGCGCTGACGAAAGGGCCGGGCTGGCGGGGAAGGCGGGGGGGACGCCTTTGTGTGCTCGGCCGGCGGCAGGCGAGGGAGCTCCGGTCAGAGCTAGAGCCGTCGCCGGGCGGGTGGGCGGACAGGAAGGCAGCGGGCGCGCCGGGGCTTGGAGCGGCCGTGCGCTATGCGGCCGTGCGCTTTTGCGCTTCGCCAGTGGCCGCCTCAGCCGCTCCAGCTGCCGCTGCTGCTGGCCGCCCGTCGGGGGAAGAAGCCGGAGAGGGACGACTAGAGGCAGCCAGGCCAGCCGGAGAAGGAGGAGGAGGCGGCGAGGACGACGGCCGCCTAGCGCTTCCCCGCCCGCCCGCCCGCCCCCTCGGGGAAAGCCGGCTCTGCTGGCCGCTTGGACGCCGCCGCAGCGCACGGGGGAAGCCGCGATGCGGGCGCCGGAGCTGCAGCTGCTGCTGGCCTTGGCTTGGCTGGCGCCGGGGGCGCGGGCGCAGAACGAGACGGAGCCCATCATCCTGGAAGGCAAGTGCCTGGTGGTGTGCGACTCCAACCCCACCTCCGACCCCACCGGCACGGCTCTGGGCATCTCCGTCCGCTCGGGCAGCGCCAAGGTGGCCTTCTCGGCCATCCGCAGCACCAACCACGAGCCGTCGGAGATGAGCAACCGCACCATGATCATCTATTTCGACCAGGTAAGGGGCTTTCTTGGGGAGGGGGGCTCACGGTTTTGAGGGGACGGAAAGAAGGGGGGGTTCGGATTAGGAGGGGCGGGCTTGGATCTGCCCTTCTCTCCCCCCCCCCACTCCAACATTCTTCGGAGCCCGCTACCTTCCCCGAGGCAGCGCCCGCTTATGAACATATGATGAAGCTGCCTTCTACTGAATCAGACCCTCCTCGGTCCATCCAAGTCAGTCTTGTCTACTCAGACCGGCAGCGGCTCTTCGGGGTCTACAGCTGAGGTTTTTCCGCGCCTATTTGCCTGGACCCTTTTGAGTTGGAGATGCCGGGGATCGAACCTGGGACCTCCTGCTTACCGAGCAGACCCTCTGCCACCGCTGAGCCACCCCTCCCCTCCCCTAAAGGATGGCCATAAGACGAAGCCGTCGGAGGTTCCTCCCGAGGGGAATTTGAACCCACCGTTAAAACCTGAGCGGGAACATATGAAGCGGTCTTCTGCTGACTCAGACCCTCAGTCCATCAAAGTCAGCATTGTCTACTCAGACTGGCAGCGGCTCTCCAGGGTCTCAAGCTGAGGTTTTTCACGCCTATTTGCCTGGACCCTTTTGAGTCGGAGATGCCGGGGATTGAACCTGGGACTTTCCGCTTCCCAAGCAGATGCTCTACCACTGAGCCACTGTCCCTCCCAAGAAAAGAGAGAGGGGAAAAGAGAGCCTGGAGAGATCTTTGGGGGGCGGGGACGGCGGCATTGCAGGACTGAGCTCCATTCTCACTGGGGGCATGAACCTCCAGGGAAAGCGCCTCCTGTTCTTCCCGTGGGGGGTCTGGTTAGGAAGCTCTGGGCGCCTCCTTAGAGAAGCACATCCGTCCAGGGGGAGCCGGATCCCGGAGCTGTGCTGTACTTCTGGCGGTTCCCCCCTGCCAGCAGCCTCTCCCTCCTCCCCCCCCCCCAAAAGCAAACCTGCCTCCTTTTCAGAGAACCCTGTTAGGGGAACCTCCCCCCAGGCCCTCTCTCTCGCTCACCCCCTCCCTTTGCCTTGCAGGTACTAGTGAACATCGGCCTCAACTTTGATTCGGAACGCAGCACTTTCATCGCGCCCCGGAAAGGGATTTACAGCTTTAATTTCCACGTCGTGAAGGTCTACAACCGGCAGACGATCCAGGTCAGACTTTGCTGGGTTTGGCTGGGGGGGGGGGGGGACTCGGCCTTGGGGCAGAGGGCGGTGGGAGCCAGCAAGGAAGAGAGGGGTGGCGGAGGAGAGTCCGGGCTGGGAACGGAGAAGCCTTTTGGGCAGGCTGGTCGGGGAGGAAGCTCCGATCCATCCAGGTTGACTCCTGGGCAAACCTGTGGAGGATCCGGGTGTGCAGATCTTCGCACCTGGACTGGAAGCCGCCTGTCCTTTCTTCCCAACCCAAGCAGCGCTTTTGCTCCTTTGCAAAGGGGCCTTCGACATTCAAAGCCAAAGGAATGACTCATAGGCCGTTTCCTCTCTGGTGTGAAGGTATAGGGGACACTCCCATCTGCAATCCCGGAAGGTAGGACCAAAACCAGTGGGTTGAAATTAAATCAAAAGAGTTTCCGGCTTAACATTAGGAAGAACTTCCTGACCGTTAGAGCGGTTCCTCAGTGGAACAGGCTTCCTCGGGAGGTGGTGGGCTCTCCTTCCTTGGAGGTTTTTAAACAGAGGCTAGATGGCCATCTGACAGCGATGAAGATCCTGTGAATTTAGGGGGAGGTGTTTGTGAGTTTCCTGCATTGTGCAGGGGGTTGGACTAGATGACCCTGGAGGTCCCTTCTATGATTCTATGAAACCCCATTAGACCTGCTGGAGTCCAATTGCTCTGACCTGGACCAGCCAGATCTTCAAAGCTAAGCAGAGTCAGCCCCGGTTAGCATTGGGATGGGAGACCACTGAGGAAGTCCAAGGGGTTCCTAGGCAGAGGTTAATGGTTTAGAGACACTCCCTTCTGCAAACCCCATGACAATAGAGACTCATTCCATTCCAATTGCACTGACCTGGTTCGCCCAGGTTAGGCTGATCTCTAGTCAGATTCTCAAAAAGCTAAGCTGAGTCGGCCCTGCTTAGCCTTTGGATGGGAGACCCGCAGGAAAGTCCAAGGTCGCTGTGTAGAGGCAGGCCGTGGCAAACCACCTCCGAACTTCTCGAAAGGGCCACTTCTGAACTTCTCTTGCTTAGATCTCCCAGGCTATACCGATCTCAGCGGCTCTCAGAAGCTAAGCAGGGTCAGCCTTGGTTCATACATGGATGGGAGACCACCAAGGAAGTCCAGGGTTGCTATGCAGAGGCGGGCCGTGGCAAACCACCTCTGTTCATCTCTTGCCTTGGAAACCCTACTGGGGATGGGGGGGAAGGGTCATAAGTTGGCTTTGACTGGACGGGTGCTTCTCACCACCCCTGTATTCCGACTGGGGCACCTCGCAGGAAGACTTCGTCTTGCAGTGTTTTCTTTCCGATTCGGGGCCTCTCTGAGACACTGTGAGCTAGCTCACAGTTTTTTAGCTTCTGGCTTGCGCACTTTCGTCTCAGCTTGAGATAAGCGGCCCCAGAGCAAGCTCATTGATGCAGCAGCTCGCAACTTGAATGCCAGTAGCTCACAAAGTGGAATTTTTGCTCACGAGACTCCACAGCTTAGAAGGAGTATCAGTCTCCACCCGTGTCCCCTTTTCCTGAAATGGGAACTGATTCTGTATTTCAAACCAAGCCTTGAAGATCCCCATGCAAAGTCATAACCTTCTCCTGCTCCCCCTTCCTGCTTCTTTTATTCAAGGGCATTTTCTCTTTACTCTTTCAGTATTGGTAACGCTGACAATATGGACAAAATCCAGTTTTACTTCCCAGGAGCAGGGCGCCCAGGAGCTGTGTACCACGCCCCCCCCCCCCAAGCTGAAATCCAAAGCTCCAAGGCCGATTTGCTTTGCAGCCAATGCCCTCAAAAACCACAGGCGTTGGCCAAAACCCCTCCCCATCCCTTTATAGTGGTATTGCTTTGATCCCGGACTGCTGTTTTGAAGCTGCTCAGTTTAAGGAATCGATGGCGACTTTAGGACAGGGTTAAAAATTGACTGGAGTTGCTGCCGGCCCTGAGCTTAACCCGAATTGTGAAGATGTTCAACAGCTGCAAATCGCCGAAGGGAGGTATTAAAGATGGAGGCTGAGTAATACTACAGCCCGTGAGATCAGCCGGAAAGAGACACACATAGGTGGGCAGAGCCTGAAGGTACAACTGTATCCCTTGCTCAAATTAATCCTGGGGCCTGTTATTTTTTCCCCCCCAAATTGCATAAATGATGCTTTAACAGATGAACATATGAAGCCGCCTTATACTGAATCAGGCCCTTGGTCCATCAAAGTCAGTATTGAATACTCAGACTGTCAGCGGCTCACCAGGGTCTCAAGCTGAGGTTTTTCCGTGCCTATTTGCCTGGACCCTTTTGAGTTGGAGATGCCGGGGATTGAACCTGGGACCTTCTGCTTACCAAGCAGATGCTCTAACCGCTGAGTCACCGCCCCTCCCCTTTTTTCATGCTCCTGCACAAATCCGCACCTCTCCTTTTCTAAAAAGGATGCAGGAATAAAGGAAAACAAAACCTTGAGACGTCTTAAATGGCTAATGAAAGGTGCCCCAAACCGGTGCTTGTTTTGGGCTGCAACAGATCCAGAGGAACTGGTTGGCCAGCTGATGTGAGGCAGGATGCCGGACTAGATAGACCACGGATCTAATCCAGCACAGCTCGTCTGAAGTTCTTATCATCCACATGGCTGCTGTTACTTTACTGGAATAGGGTGAGAAATATTGATAACCTTTGCTCCCTTCCCACATATACCATTTGTTATGAGGGCCGGATTGGACATAAAAGAGACCTTGAGGGGCCAGGCGTTTCGGGTTGAGCCGGGCCATGTCAGGCAGGGCTATGTGAGTACCTATTTAAGATTAGGTAGCAGAGATATAAATTTTATAAAGAACACAGATAGACACAAATATATTTTAAGAAACTTAAAACATGCTTAAAACGTTAGCACTCATTGGTCTTAAAGGTGCTTTCTTTGTATTTCTCCCATGGGATTCAGGGAACTGGGCAAAGGAAGCTCTGGCTCTTTCCTTCCTTTCCCAGGGGGTGGGGGGAGCCTTAGTCAATAGAAAGAAGAGAGATCTGGCTTAGTAGCTCTGCTGTGTGATTGAGAGAACCTGGCAAAGCAAGCTATTCCTCCCCCCCCCTTCCTCCCCAAGAGAAGCTTCAGCCAATGGAGAAAATAGAGGTTTTGCTCTGTAGCTCCTGTGCGACTGAGCAAGCCTGGCAAAGCAAGCTGTTATGCAGAAGGAAGCAAGAGAGAGGGCGAAGGAAGCAAATGACAGCCAGTTGCTCAGGGGCCTTATAGGAGCCCTCTGAGGCCTGATTCGGACCCCAAACTGCATGTTTGACACCCCTGCTCTAGATTCCCCCCACACACACACACACATCCACAGGCCCTGTTGACACTGTGGACTTCTTGGCAGATCTAGCAGGAAATGTGAGCGAAGCTGTGACCAGCAAAGATGCCCTTGACTTGGCTTTCAGGGATAGTTTGATGGTTCCTGGATCTTTGAGCTGTAGCTCCATGCCTGTCCTTCTTTATCTGTACCACTGGACCTCTTGCCATAGCAATGTAGCAGGAAATTAGGAGAGGAGTGGCCTGAACTCCTGGAGGCTTTACTCAGAAGTAAGCCCTACCTGGAACTTTTATCTGTGCGAGCCTGCCTCCAAAATAGGTGGGCATGAACATAACTCACCTGCCCCTATTTTGCATAGGGAATGTGTGCAAATGCAGTTTTCTTTTCTTGTAATTCCTGTTTTGTTTTTGTTTTTAAAAAAGCTGCCTAACTTGAGTGGCCTGTGATTTTTGCAGCTGGAACCATTGTTCCCTCTAAGCTGATGTAGTGTGAGCTAGCTCACCGTTTTTTTAGCCTCCGGCTCACCCATTTTTTTCGTCTTCGCTCAGGGAAAAGGGCCCCAGAGCAAACCAATTGATGCAGCAGCTCACAACTTGAATGCCAGTAGCTCACAAAGTAGATTTTTTTTGGCTCACAAGACCCCACAGCTTAGAGGGAGCATGGGTTGGGACTAGATCTGTAGACCAGACCTCTCCCTTTCTGTGTGTATTTATATCTCCAGCTCCATTTGTGTAGAGAAGCATCAGATCTTCAGAGACGGCCTGGCCTGGCTACCTATATTCTAGATCCCTGGTATCAATAGCTGTCAGTCGCTGTAACAATGACGAGATGGAAAGCTTTATTGATCTAGACTTTTAGGTACATCCCTAATTACTGGTGGCTGCATTTGCTTGCTGCAAAGGTGCCCCCCTCCCAGAAGTGCATCCCCCCTATGATTTAGCTCATTTAAGCAAATAGGAGGCAGTTGCTTTACCAGAGATATTGGCTCTGTCAGGGATTCGGTGCTTCTGCTGCTTTGCAAAGGGATAAGCCCCCTCCCCACCATGCACTTCAGACAGGCTGCCTGGAGCTCTCCTTGCTTTCGCTCTCTCGGCTTTGAGGTGCGGCGAAGGAATAAATCCTGCCTTTTCCTGAAAGGTGAACGGTAGCTCCCTTTTGCAACAGGGAAGGCATCTGGCCCAGAAGGTTCCGACCAGAACCCTCACATGTGGCATTCATCCCCCACTCAGAGCCAGTTTGGTAGAGTGGGAGAACTGGGTTTGAGTTCCCACTCCTCCACTTGCAGCTGCTGGAATGGCCTCGGGTCAGCCATAGCTCTGGCAGAGCTGTTCTTGAAAGGGCAGCTAGTTGGGAGAGCTCTCTCAATCTGGGCGCTGGCCCAGAAGGTTCCGACCAGAACCCCCACACATGGCATTCATCCCCCACTCAGAGCCAGTTTGGTGGAGTGGGAGAACTGGGTTTGAGTTCTCAATCCTCCACTTGCGGCTGCTGGAATGGCCTCGGGTCAGCCATAGCTCTGGCAGAGCTGTTCTTGAAAGGGCAGCTTTTGGGAGAGCTCTCTCAATCTGGGCGCTGGCCCAGAAGGTTCCGACCAGAACCCCCACACATGGCATTCATCCCCCTCGCAGAGCCAGTTTGGTGGAGTAGTGAAGTGTGCGGACTCTTCTCTGGGAGAACCAGGTTTGAGTCCCCACTAGTGGCTGCTGGAATGGCCTGGGGTCAGGCAGAGGTTGTCCTTGAAAAGGCAGCTGTCAGAACTCTCTCAGCCCCACCCGCCTCACAGGGTGTCTGTTGTGGTGGGTGGGGAAGGTTAAGGAGATTGTGACCACTCTGAACTTCAGAGTATAAGAAAAGGAAAGGTCCCCTGTGCAAGCACCAGTTGTTTCCGACTCTGGGGTGACATTGCTTTCACGTTTTCACGGCAGACTTTTTACGGGGTGGTTTGCCATTGCCTTCCCCGGTCATTACACTTTCCCCCCAGGAAGCTGGGTACTCATTTTACTGACCTCGGAAGGATGGAAGGCAGAGTCAACCTCGAGCCGGCTACCTGAAAACCCAGCTTGCCCCGGGGATCGAACTCAGATCGTGAAGAGAGCTTAGGACTGCAGTACTGCAGCTTTAACACTTGTGCCACGGGGCTCTTCCTTCAGAGTATAGAGTGGGATATAACTCCAATATCATCATCACCTAACTCACAGGGTGTCTGCTGAGGGGGGGGAGATCCAAGATCGCCTTCCCCTCTGAGCAGCTGGACTAACCAAGTCCACATTTTGTTTCTGGGGTGGGTAGGATGCTTTAAGGACAGTTGCAGAGGCGGGGTGGGGTGGGGTGGGGGGGGAAGGGCTTCCTGCATCATCTTCCAGGGCCAGGCCTTGTTTTCCCATCCACCTTCTTCTTTGCCTCCCCTCCTCCTTCCTTTCTTCTCCTGAGATCCCCTGCCGGATGACCTTGGATGCTTATGACATCAGGTTCCTAATTCCATACATGGTTGGGAGGGGATTTTTTTTTTTTGTATAAGACAGTAGTTTGAAGAAAGGGGATGATCCGGGAATTATAGCATTTTCACGGATCTTGTGCTGAACGTTCATCTGCTGTCTTTGTGCTTTATATCATCTAATAAACAAGAAAGGGGGGGAGGGGAGAGAATCTCTTTTTATGGCCGCTGGTGGTTAGAACAGGCCGTCCCTGCCTGCCCAGCAGTGTTCCCTCTGAGCTGAGTTTGTGTGAGCTAGCTCACAGTTTTTTAGCCTCCGACTCCCACCTTTTTTGTCTTCAGTCAGGAAAAAGGGCCCCGGAGCACACTCAGCGATGCAGCAGCTCACGACTTTAATGCCAGCAACTCCCAGAGTAGAATTTTTGCTCTCAAGACTCCACGGTTAAGAAGTCTGTAACTCAGGCAGTAGCAAAATATTGTTTTCAGCCATAAATAAACAGGAGTTTTTTTAACAAAGTAGAGATGGTGAATAGTGCCATTTTTTAAGGTTTAACGTTGGTGGAATTTGAATACGAGGATGCTTTTCTGTAGTCAGAAATTATGGTCTGTGACTATGAGATTTTGTATATTGTTATTGCTGGTCGGTTGAAACTGGAAAATGGGACTCCACAGCTTAGAGGGAGCATTGCTCCCCAAGAATCGCCCTTCTCTTTTCTCTCCCTTCCTTTTCCACTGACCCAAGGCTTTCGTTCTCTTTTTTCTCCTCTCTAGGTCAGCCTGATGCTCAACGGGTGGCCGGTGATTTCGGCCTTTGCCGGGGACCAAGACGTCACCCGAGAAGCCGCCAGCAACGGGGTCTTGATCCAGATGGAGAAAGGAGACCGGGCCTATTTAAAACTGGAGCGAGGAAACTTGATGGGGGGCTGGAAGTACTCCACGTTCTCTGGATTTCTAGTATTCCCTCTTTAAAGGACCCACTCCCCCCCCCCCACCCCACTGGAGGAAGTGGGGAAGAAAAACAGCAAGTCTGAGAATGGCCGGCCTGTCCTTGCATTGCGGCTGGGTGAGGGGGGGGAAGGACTGTGGACTTCTGGATAATACCTAGCGACACATCGCAGAAGTGGAACCCTGTTGAGGTCTGTGTACATTGTACTCTGAAGATATTTCCCTAACGGTGCAGCCAACAGCTGGAAGAAGATGCTTGAACTTCCATTGCCCTCCAATAATCTCTCTGTCTTTCTCTCTTCTTTGCAAACTGAAATTAGTTCGAGTCTATATTTATAAATGGCCGTCTCCACCCTACACCTGGTGGTTTCGCTTTCCAAACTCTCTGGGTTATTTTCTTTTTAAACTTCAAAACCAGTTTGCTTCTTCTTCTTTTTTTTAAACCTTAGAACTATATTTTTACTCTGTCCCTGAGTTGAACTTTTAAAAGGAAAGTGTGTTTTCTTAAATTCCTGGGTGCCATGGCGAGAGATGCGGTGCCAGCTTCATCGCGCTCTTGAGCAAGAAAACCAGGAGAGAAGGGTTCCTCGCCACCTGCTCGAGCCAAGTCTGATTTTTCACTATTTCTGTGTAATTTCTGAGTGATTGTGGAATTCTCCAGGCTGCTTAATGTTGACGCTTGTTTCTTTTGCTCTTGTCAATCGTGGCCCAAAGGACATGCCAAGAAAGTATATTGAACTTTGACTAATTAACCTGTAAGATAAGGTGTGATTATTGACCAGTTAATTGGGGGGGGGGGGGTGCTTTTAGTTGAATAATTTTGAAATAGGATTATCTATTTATTTTTCTTAAGACAGGAAACAAGTTTCCTCCATGCAGGTTGATCAGACTGGGGGTGGGGGGAATTAAAAAAAAAAAAGGAAGAAAAATATGCAGTGACACCCATTTGTTCTGAATGCAAAATGGAAGACAGCAGGGAAACCCTTGGAGGCTAGCCTTGAGTGCAAAACTTTTAGCAGTGTTTTACCCTTTTAAAATGGGGAGAGGCTAACTTGTCCGTTTCAGTGTTTGCTTCAGATTTAAGAAGTCTGCTCTGTTGAATAAGTTATCCCCTCCCCCTGCCCAGATTTTTTGAGCAAAATTGTCCCTTATATTCTCCCCTCCCCCTTGCCCCCATAGAATAGTCTCTCAGTCAAACCACATTTTACACATCTGTCTCATAGATAAGGGGGGGAAATCTTTTACAAGGTATACTGTAAAACTAATATTCTTCTTTGCTAATATTCTTTTGTTTACAGTCTTTCCAAGATGTACATGCTATAATTTTTTTGCAGCACTCCGAAGAGAATAGCTACTTTTATTATGCAGGTACAGTAAAAAAAAGAAAAGAAAGAATTAACTTTCAATTGTAATCAAAACATAATGTGAAATAAAGCCGGTGGAATAAACAAATGGACTTTTTGGGGGAGAGACCCGTCTAAAGGGGTTTGATTCCCCCCTCCCTCTGGTTTTGTTTGGAGACACCCCCCCCCAAAAGCAATAAAACCAACCCAGACTTTAATGATACAGAATAAAAATCGGACTAATTGCCAAGTATAAATGGCCAATTTCTCAAAGCGGACCCGTCATGTGGATGGCTGTGTCTGATGTCTCTCCCCTCCCCATCAAACCTGGGTTTCAAGAAGGAATTTAATTAACTCCTAGGGGGGCAGTTAATTCTAGCTTAATAAGCAATGTATTCTACCGCTTGGTCCCTCCTGCCCTCTGTGGGAGGAGGGGGAAATGTGCGTCCTGTTAATAATTCCACCCACCAAATGGAGACTCGAGTCTCTTTTTAAGCCTTACAGAGAATTGAGGGGGGGGGGAGGGAGGGAGGGGGGTCACTGGCCTTCCAGAGAGGCCCAGTGTTTTCTCTAAGCTGAGTGAGCATGAGCTAGCTCACAGATGTTTAGCCTCAGGCTCACACGTTTTTGTCTGAGCTCAGGAAGGATGACCCCAGAGCGCTCTGATTTATGCAGTCGCTCACCACTTTCCTGCCAGTAGCTCACCAAGTAGAATTTTTGTCCCCGAGACTCTGCAGCGGAGAGGGAACATTGGAGAGGCCTGAAAAGGGAGCTCCCTTTGGGCGGAGGAGCTGGTCACTTTCCACGGGGCGGCGGAAAGAGGTCCTTACAGAAAAAAACCTCCACGTCAAAGCAGCGGACCAAGCCAGAGGCGACGGGTTCGAAGCCGGGCTTGGGCCGCTGGGCTTTCACTTCCCGTCGACGTGAGGAGGGAAGCAAAAGCGGTATTCGGAGAGCCCCGAGAGATCCTAAAGACTCCACCGACTTCACCCCGGAGGACCAGGTCTTGGCTTTTCGGTGCTTTTGCAGGGCCTTGCCCGGTCTGGGTGGCGGGAGGGGGAGGGAGTGGATACATGTGGGGTGGGAGAGCCGCAGAGAGGGGGTCTGCCTGATTCTCCGTCCCGTCGGGAGGTTTTTAACTGGGCGAGGATAACACCTCCTCCTTTCCTCTCAGGGGATGAGTTCTCCTGAGTAGCTGCCGTAGCTTCTTGGATTCCTACCTCGCCACGAGTTTTGTGAGCCTTTGCGGCGCTGTTGCTGGACTCGGGACTCTGAGTGAAAGGAGGGATATAAATCCAATATCATCTTCTCCTCCTCCGCCTCCGCTGCGATAGACGGGCTCAGACGCGACTCGTCTCGGTCTGCCCTTTTCTTGGTTGTCCGCCTTCGTTCCCAGAAAGCCGACCTACAAAGCGATCCACGTCGGGTCCTCCCCTGGGGGGGAGAACGGGGAGGGAGAAGCGAAGCCAAGCATTCAACCCATTCTGCTTTTGCAGGGCCTTGCCAAAGCGCGTGCTTTAGTGCCCAAGGGGAGATTCGAACCCAGCTCACACACTCCTTTCCTCCCCTCCCCCTTCCTGCCAAGTGCTTGTGGGAAGAGCGATCTTCTTCGCACCTGGAGAGAAAGAGGCGGGGAGTGTCGGTCAAGAATTTCTTGAAGAAGGAGGAGGAGGAGGAGGAGGAGAAGAGAAGAAGAGGGCCACCACCCCAAGAAGAAGAGGGGCACCAGCCAGAAGAAGAAGGAGAAGAAGAGGGCCACCAGCCAGAAGAAGAAGAAGAGGGCCACCAACCCGAAGAAGAAGAGGGGCACCAGCCAGAAGAAGAAGGAGAAGAAGAGGGCCACCAGCCAGAAGAAGAAGAAGAGGGACACCAACCCGAAGAAGAAGAGGGGCACCAGCCAGAAGAAGAAGGAGAAGAAGAGGGCCACCAGCCAGAAGAAGAAGAAGAGGGACACCAGCACTTTCAGAGGCGAAAAGCCCCGACGACTGGAAGGCGAAGAGGGAAGCGGGAGGAAGAGAAGTCCGGAGGCTGCAGGAGGCGATGACCGGGGGATCTAGTTGGATCTAAGGGGGTGGGTGGGTTTGAGAGGCGGGAGGCTCTGCCCGCAGCAGCTTCGCTCCGACGGCAGTGGCGGCGCTGGTCTTCAGCCGTCTGGGCGCTTTCTGCTGCCCTCTTGCTCCCTTCCCTGCCAGCGCCTGCCTCGAGAGGCCCCCCCGCGCAAGCCTTCCCTTGTGTCTCTCTTTGCCGGGAGAGCCGTTCCTTCCAGGGCAGGGCTCAGGAAGCCGTTGTGTTCTTGGCCCCAGCGGGTCCGACTAGACCAGGGGTGGCCAAACAGTGGCTTGGGAGCCCCACGAGGCTCTTTCACACATTTTGTGTGGCTCTCGAAGCCCCCACTGCCCCACCAGCTGCCTTGGAGAAGACGATTTGTCTTTTTAACTCACTTCACCAAGCCGAGCCAGCAGTTTGGATCATGCGTTTAAAGTTGCTTTCTTTTCACCTCTCCCTCCCTCCCCCAATCCATTTGCTTTCCTTCCTTCCTTGTCTTGCAGCTCTGGAACATCTGACGTTTATTCTATGAGGCTCTTACGTTAAACAAGTTTGGCCACCCCTGGTCTAAAATCTGGACGGCCCAGGTTCGAATCTCCCCCCGCCCCCCGCCTCGGGGGAGTCACACACACTCTCAACCGAACTGCCTCATAGGGTGCTTAGGAGGGTCGGATGAAGAAGAGGAGAAGGTTGTAAGCCGCCTTGGACCTCCGCTGGGGACAAAGGCGGGCCATAAAGGAAGGGTGCGTGATTTATTTGATTCGTTTGAAAACCCTCCCTTTCTCCCCGATGGCGCCGGCGAGGATTGAACCCAGATCTCCCAGATACTAGTCGGACACTCTTAACCACACACCACCACACTGGCTCTTTCTCTCGCTCTCCCTCCCTCTGGAAAGTGCGGTCAAGTCAAAGCTGACTTATGGTGACCCTGTAAGGTTTTCAAGGCAAGAGAGGTTCTGAGGTGATTTGCCATTCCTACCTCTGCGACCCAACCCTGGTATTCCTTGGAAGTCTCCCGTGAAAATACTAGTCATGACCGACAATCCTTAGCTTCCAAGATCTCAGGACTTCCTTCCTTCCTTCCTTCCTTCCTTCCTTCCTTCCTTCCTTCCTTCCTTCCTTCCTTCCTTCCTTCCTTCCTTCCTTCCTTCCTTCCTTCCTTCCTTCCTTCCTTCCTTCCTTCCTTCCATCCTGAGGAAGAGGACCCGGAATGTTAGAGAACCCCCTTAAAATATTACCCTTCCCAAAGTATTACTGGACACACCTCCTTTTCTGGAAGACATGCCAGGGAAAAACCTAATCTTGCATTTGACCAAATACTGTACACACCTGCATTTATGGTCATTGCACTGGAAGTTTGTATGGACGCAAACACGCACGATTCAGGAGATGTGGGCATTTTTAATGGATCAGTTGGATTCATCTAACCCAGGGGTGTCCAAGGATGCTTAATGTAAGAGCCACATAGAATAAAGGTTCAGTGTATGAGAGCCAGAAGATATGAATGTCAGATGTTTGAGGGAGAGAAGGAAGGAAGGGGGGGAGGGGAGGGAGGGAGGAAAATAGATGGGTGAGGAGAGAGGAAGAGGTGGGAAGAAGGCAACTTTAACTTTAAATACATTCTCCAAGCTGGCCAACAGATTAGTGGGGGGCTTGGAGAGTCACACAATAATACGTATGAAAGGCCCACATGTGTCTCCCGAGCCGCAGTTTGGCCACCCTGATCTAATCGATCGGTCGACGCGTTCCCTACCTTTCGTCATTCCTCCCTTTCAAGCTAGTTTTGATTTTTGAGTTGTTCTCCTGGCGACCGATTTCTCACCGGTCCCGCTCCCTGGGACTTCACGCGAGGTGGGATTCCCCGGTCCACACACGCACATGGGCTGCCTTCTAACTGAATCAGACCGTTGGTCCACTAATGTCAGGGTTGTTGCCTTGCCGACTCACTCAGACTCGTAGAGGCTCTCTCCAGAGTCCAATTCCGCAGAGCTCTTTTCCCCATCACTTACTCACTTTTGTCCCTTTTACTTGGAGACGCCGGGGATTGAACCTGGGACCTTCTGCGCGCAAGGCAGAGAGCCTTCCATTGAGCCACAGTCAGGGGAAGTCATTTCTACAGTCGTTTTAGACGCTCTACCCCCTCCTCCCGCCGCCCAATCCCCCAAACGGGAGTTCTCTGCATTATGGACTTCTTCGCCAGAGGTGAGATCGTGTTTGATGAGCCCCACCGCTTTGCCCTTAGGCCGAGTCTGTATGCGCTTTGATGGGGGCTGGGGCGGTTTGCCAAAAGGATGCAAAACCAGGCACAGATTTTGCAGAGGATCGGGTTGGGCAAGGCTTTTCCTTGGCTGTGTGGCTCACAGAACGGCAAAAGCAACAGAAGAAGAAGACGACGGCGACGATTGCAGATTTATACCCTGCCCTTCTCTCTGAATCAGACTCAGAGCTGTTTACAGTCTCCTATACCCTCCCCCCACAACCAGTGTTCCCTGTAAACTGAGTTAGTGTGAGCTGGCTCACAGATTTTTAGCCTCCAGCTCTCAGATTTTTGTCTTAGCTCAGGAAGGATGACCCCAGAGCACAATAATTGAAGCAGCAGCTCACAACTTTAATGCCATGGGCTCACGAAGTAGGATTTTTGCTCACAAGACTGTAGCTTAGAGGAAACATTGCCCACAACAGATACCCTGTAAGGTGAGTGGGGCTGAGAGGGCTTTCATGGACAACTGCGAGAGCTATGGCTGACCCAAGGCCATTCCAGCAGCTGTAGGTGGAGGAGGGAATCAAACCCGGTTCTCCCAGATAAGAGTCCACGCACTTAACCACTACACCAAACACCAAAAGGAAAGGACTTCTAATGAGACTGTCCAAACCAGCGCCCAAAATGAGAACACGCAGTTCCAAAAAACCAGGGGCCCAAGAAACTGACACGGAACCCCAGAGCAAGAGAGAGGGCAAGCGTGAAACTGATCAGCGAACGGTCGCGTTGCAAACGAAATAAAAGAGGAGGGGGCTGCATGATATTCCAAACCTGAGTTGCCAAGTCTGGCTCAAGAAACACCTGGAGGCTTTGTGGGGGGGGGGGGGGAACCAGGAGACTTTGGGGGTGGAGTCAGGAGACTTTGGGGGAGGAGCAAGGATGTGACAAGCACGATTGAAATCCAAAAGGAGTTCTGGCCATCACATTTAAAGGGACCGTGCTCTTTTAAAATGCCTACCTTCCTTAGGAAATAAGAGAGGATAGGGGCACCTTGTTTGGGGGCTCATAGAATTGGACCCCCTGGTCCAACCTTTTTGAAACCTGGGGAGTGTTTTGCGGAGTGGCCCTGGATTCTATGCTGAAATCTTGTTGCCTCTATCTAACCGCCCCCCCCCCAAAACCCCCAGCCCCTATGGAGCCCCAGATACTCACAGATCAATTCTCCACTATACCCTATGGGAACCGATCTCCATAGGGAATAATGAAGTAGCCAGCAGACATTTCCCTCCCCCCTCACTTTCTGATGACCCTGAAGCGGGGGAAGGGCCTCCAAACTGGGGGATCCCCTGCCCCCAACTGGGGATTGGCAACCCTATTCCAACCCTAAAACGGCATGAACAATTCAGGCACGGGATAGATTTTTCTTGGGGGGGGTGGGGGGAAGGTTGACTGTGTCAGGCTTCTCCTCCATGCAGAAATATCCAGAGACACCCAGCTGGCTCCTAAGCAGGACTGCCCTGGCCACTAGTCAAACTAGGCGATCACCTAGGGCGCCAGCCTTCTGGGAGTGCCAAATTGGGTGCCTCCAACATGACTCAGTGACATTATCAGTGCGGGGGGGGGGAGGGGAATGTTAGCCTTGCCTAGGGTGCCTTACCTTATAGACCTTTATTGGCATTAATGTAAGAATACAGTATACTTTAAAACCAACAGTAACACTATAGAATATAATAAAACCTTAAAACCAGCAAAAGTTAAATGACATAAAATAGCTGTGGGCTATGCATGAGTAAAAGCCTCTCTGATTTGGATCGCAACCTGTAAAAAGCAAGCAACGTGAGTAGTGACAAAGTTGTGTTTCCCGTGGAGTAAAAAGCGGACCTTGGCATTGTCAGACAGTCTAGGGTTGGCCCTGCTCCTAAATCCTGTGAAGATGGAAAAGCAACCCCCCCCCCCCATTTAAATCTGAATTTACAACCAAGAAGACAGTTTGCAGGGGTCTCTGAGCTGGGCCTATACAGACAGGCGTTTACATGAAGAGGGTGGATGGGAAAGTCACTTGCCGAGTTAACCCCATAGTGACTGAAAGGTAAGCAATTTGCACTTTTCGAACAAACCCTAAGAGCACTTTCTTGGGAGTAAGTCCCATCGAATAGACCTTAGTAGAATTCAGAGCAGACCCGCTTAGAATTGCTCTCTTAAGTCACGTAAAGGGTCACGTAGCCGGAGTCCCAGAGAAAGAATCCCTGAACAAACCCCACAATGTTTCTCAGAATTGGACCAACGGGAGAAACTTGTGTAGTTGGTTTTTTTTAAAGGGCCTGCAAGGCTGAACTGTTTCGGATGGCATATGACATCTAAATGGAGAGGGCTGCCACCGCATCTGGCTCTATCGCGCTTTAGTACTAACTGCCCAGGATCTGTACGCACTGAGAAAGGAAAATATTATATGATCCGCCTGAAGTAGCACCATTGCAATTTATTTGATTGTTTTAATATTGTTTATTGCATATTTTATGCTGTCGAGTTTGCATAGAATGGGCGGGATAAAAATATAACGTAAATAAAATAAATAAATAAAATCAATTCGTGCTTGAAAGTTCAAATTGAGCTCACAAGGGAGAATAATTTCTGATCAACAAGACGAAGCAGTGGGAAGAGGACTGGAAAACTGGAAAACACTTTTAGAAGAAGAAGAAGATATTGGATTTATATCCTGCCCTCCACTCCAAAGAGTCTCAGAGCGGCTCACAATCTCCTTTACCTTCCTCCCCCACAACAGACACCCTGTGAGGTGGGTGGGGCTAGAGAGGGCTCTCACAGGGTATCTATTGAACTATTGAAGGCAATAAAAACAGCCCTAGATCAGTGCCCCAATGTTCCCTTAAAGCTGAGCTAGTGTGAGCTAGATCCCAGTTTTTTAGCCACCGACTCACACATTTTTGTCTTAGCTCAGGAAGAATGGCCCCGGAGCAAACAGTTATGCAGTAGCCAAATCACTCACTCACAACTGTACTGTCAGTAGCTCACAAAGTAGAATTTTTGCTCACGAGACTCCACAGCTTAGAGAGAACATCGCTTGAGCCAGGGGTGGAATTCTAGCAGGAGCTCCTTTGCATATTAGGCCACACCCCCGTGAGGTAGCCAATCCTCCAAGAGCTTACAAAAAAGAGCCTTGTAAGCTCTTGGAGGATTGGCTACATCAGGGGTGTGTGACCTAATATACAAAGGAACTCCTGCTAGAATTCCTTTCCTGCCTGCACCATTGCTTGGTTTAGGAAAGTCTCTGTGTAAACACGCTACCTCTTTAAGGAGAAGATTTTTGCATTCCTGCTCCGTTTCTTCCTCAGTTTCAACCTCCTCCTTAACCTCAGCCAGGTGTTAATGAACTCTGCACCCTGAATGTATGACAAACCAGCCTTTACAAATTCCGCTCCTGTGGCAATAAAGCAACCAAGGTGCCAGGGTACATTTTCAGTCCAATCCCTGTGATTTTTCTTATTAAACACACACACACATTTGTCTTGCTGGTGGATTATAGGAGCCTGCTATGAGCCCTCCTCACAGCAAGCATCCTTTGGTATCTGCCCAGAAACTCATTAAGCAGACCCAGAATCATTATGGTTTTATTAGACCAGGTTAAAGAATCCACACACTCAGCGAACCTCAGAGAGGCAGGGGAAGAGGAGCGTCAATGGGAGAAGGTAAGGGAGAAAGGATTCTTCTGGCTCCCAAAGGTCAGCAAAAAAGAAACTTTCCCACATTATTATGAATAATTATGTACCAGCAAGGAGTAGCAAGGGAGAATGTGCAGATTTCTCCCCAATCTTTCCCTCTGCTAGGGTTCTGAAATGTTCAGGGGTTTCAGCAGGCCAATTTCTCTCCTCTCACCTCTTTGGTGAGCCAGTTTGGTGTAGTGGTTAAGTGCGCAGACTCTTATCTGAGAAAACCGGGTTTGATTCCCCACTCCTCCACTTGCAGCTGCTGGAATAGCCTTGGGACAGCCATAGCTCTTGCAAGAGTTGTCCTTGAAAGGGTAGCTGCTGTAAGAGCTCTCTCAGCCCCACCTACCTCACAGGGTGTCTGTTGCGGTGGGGAGGTAAAGAAGATTGTGACTGCTCTGAGACTATGAGATTCAGAGTATAGGGTGGGATATAAATCCAATATCATCATCTCCTCCTCCTCCTTCTCCTTTAGCTTCTTTGGCTAAGGCCCAGCTGTCTCTTCTGAAGAATGTCTCAGCCTTTGTAATTTTTATGGAATTCATACCCTTTTTCATTACTTTATAAATTTTTTTTTTCCTGCAGACTTGGGAATTGGACCTCAGTGAGTAGAGACATGAAGTTTTGTTCCGTTTACTGATGTATTTCCAGTATCTACTGTATTTCTTTAGATACCCTACTTTCCTCCCCAAATGGCTTATGGCATTCTTCTTCTCTCCCCCATTTTATTCTAAACACAATCCTGTGAGGTAGGTGAAGAGGAACAAGAACGATTGGCCGAGGATCATCCAGTAAGCTTTTGTGCAGACTAGGGTTTTGAACCTCAATTTCCAGAAGTCTGGTCTGCCACTCCGTCCATGGTGTCACACTGGCTTAGCCACGTTCTCTAGTCTGCAGCATTCACAATTGTATGAATTCCCCACCACTGGCCCAGGCTAGCTCTGTCTCATTGGAACTTGGAAGCTAAGCAGGGTCAGCCCTGGTCAGTACTTGGATGAGAGACCACCAAGAGACATTCCATAGAAAAAGAGGTGCCAGAGGTCATTAGCACAACTCATTTGCATATGCCTCACACCGGCAGTTGTACTCCTGTCCTTCTTGCAAAAGTTGAACCTTGGTCATCCAGATCAAACATTTCACCATCAGATAACTGTTGGCAGAGCTACCTTTTGCGCCATGCACTTTGAAAGCCCTTTAAGACAGTCGTCATCGCTACATCTTTGGGCAGGAAATGCCAGGAATGTATTGACTGAGAAAATGCTTCCATTTCCCCAGTGAGCACACTCGGAGTGCAACCAGGCAACTAGGCATGTTCTCAGTCAGGCAAGGGATGGCTAAATTTGGTATTCTTGAGAGCACGCTGTTCTACTCCACGCAGCAGTTTGGAATCTGGAAGTGGGTCAGCTTTTGTCACAAATTGCACCCTCTGTCAGCAAAGGCTTCGAATGAGGCAGAGCATTAAAAGGAACTAACTTTAGATGAGGGGCTGTGGCTCAGTGGTAGAACATCGGCTTAACATGCAGAAGGTCCCAGGATCAATCCCCAGCATCTTCAGGGCCTCAGACAGAGGACTTCCAGATCATCTACGCTGGGGATTCAGAATAAGGAAGTTTCATATGTTGTTCACATGTGTACAATCCATAGTAAAACACATTTGATACTGCAAAGTTATAGAAGAAGAAGAAGAAATAGAAGAAGAAGAAGAAGAAGAAGAAGAAGAAGAAGAAGAAGACATATTCTGCCCTCCACTCAGAGTGGCTCACAATCTCCTTTATCTTCCTCTCCTACAATAGACACCCTGTGAGGTAAGTGGGGCTGAGAGGGCTCTCTCAGAAGCTGCCCTTTCAAGGACAACCTCTGGGATAGCTATGACTGACCCAAGGCCATTTCAGCAGTTGCAAGTGGAGGAGCGGGGAATCAAATCAGATAAGAGTCCACGCACTTAACTGCCACACCAAGCTGGCTCTAAAGAAAGGGGTGACTTGAAAATACAGAGCATCCATTGTTGACATCTTGAAAATGTTTTTAGTCTCCAGCTGGTAAACTTTAGGACACACTGTTCAAAAAAAATCTAGCAGGTCCAGCAGCGGTCAGAAAGAATGAAAGTGTGTGTGTGTGTGATTGATCCATACTTGTTTTTTGCTGTTCTGGGATATGGCTTTTGGTGTATTACATAAGCTCTTAGAAGCTCTGCATTCTCATGCTTCTCAGTTATTACCAGTCGAATTAGGTTTAGTAGGGGAAGGGAAAAAAGGTGTAAACAGCTGTATGGGCTCACACCAAAATCCAGAAAAAGAGACATCGTGCAATAGCTTTGAAGGAGGCCAACCCAAATGACACAAAACATCTGCTTTTGAGTTCCATGGAATTCTTCAGCAGGAAGATGTTACAAAAATTAAAAGCATGAGGGGGGGGGGAAGCAAAACGTTCGGGTCAACAATGGTAAGACTCTGTCATTGTGAGACCACAATTGTAAGACTACAATTTAAGAAGGATATAGCCAAGCTGGAACGTGTCCAGAGGAGAACAACAAAGTTGGTGAGGGGTCAGAGACCAAGTCCTACAAGGAAAGGTTGAAGGAGCTGGGCATGTTTAGCCTGGAGAGGAGAGGACTGAGAAGTGATATGATCACCATCTTCAAGTACTTGAAGGGATGTCACATAGGGGATTGTGCAGAGCTGTTTTCTGTTGCCCCAGAAGGTCGGACCAGTACCAACAGGTTGAAATTAAGAATTTTCAACTAGGAAGAACATCCTGATGGTTAGAGCAGTTCCTTAGTGGAACAGACTTCCTTGGGAGGTGGTGGGCTCTCCTTCTTTGGAGGTTTCTAAACAGAGGCTAGATGGCCACCTGACAGCAATGCTGATTCTGTGAACTTAGGTAGATCATGAGTGGGAGAGCAGGAAGGGTTGCATCAGTGCTTAGTTCTCAAGGCTGTTTCTCACATGCCCAGGGAAATGCTTTGGGGTCAGGAAACAATTTTTCTCCAGGCCAGTTTGTCCAGACATCCTGGAAGGGCTTTTTTTGCCATTTTCTGGGCATGGAGCAAGGGGCCATTGTATGTGTGCGGGGGGGCGGGGGGGCGAGGCTTTTGTGAATTCCTGCGTTGTGCAGGAGTTGGACTAGATGACCCTGGAGGTTGCTTCCAACTCTATGATTCTATGATTCATGCCAGCCTTTGATGTCAGATGCTGGTAAGCTTAACCGCTGGATTGCTGTAGGGCAAGGGTGCACAAACGTTTGGGGGTATTTTGAAAGAAGGGGGTGGGCATCACCACAAAATAGGTGCCAAAGGAGGCAGAGCCAAGTACACACATGCACACCCAGAATATCACAGTGGGGAGATGGGGGAGGGCTTTTATTTGTATGAAGACCGTCAGTTGCTGGTCCTGTCTTCACATTGGCACTGTCTGCCACCCTTTCCCCTGAAACACACGGCAGGCATCCATGAATGTGCCAGAGCACACCATGGTGCCCATGGTGGATGTTAGGTTACAGCACTTGGATTCAAAGAAGCAAAAAATAAACAATGGAGGGTCATCTCCAGGGCTTTTGTAGCAGGAACTCTTTTGCATATTAGGCCACACACCCCTGATGTAGCCAATCCTCCTGGAGCTTACAGTAGACCCTGTAAGAAGAGCCCTGGAAGCTCCAGGAGGATTGACTACATCAGGGGGGGTGTAGCCTAATATGCAAAGGAGTTTCTGCTACAAAAAAAAAAAAAAGCCCTGGTCATCTCAGGGTACAAATGTCATCCCAAAGAGGAAGGGATGACATCTAGTCCAATCCTGTGCACAATGTAGGAACTCCACAAATACCTCCCCCCCCCCCCCGCAGAGTTGCTGAACTCTAAGATCTGACAAACTTTCCAATATTTCCCCCCACAAGAAATGGGAAAATAACCAAAACATAGAAAGCAGACAGATGGAAATCTTCCTCATGCCACGAAGGAGAAAACAATTTAAAAAATACGATGAGAGTCAGGTTTAATTATGACCATTCTAATGCAAGAAGCCTTTTAGGGTAGATGCTGAGCTGATGTCATCGAGTACACCTTCCAGTGATGTCAGGGATGTATGGCATCTGCAAATGAGTTCTGCTAATTTAATTTAATTTTTAGATTTATACCCTGTCTTATCCTGCAAGTGGGCTCAGGGCGGCTCCCAACAATAAAGCAACAGAGTTAAAACAATACCATAAAAGCAGACATGTCAGAATTGGAGCAGCACAGTAAACTATCTTATAGACATAGGCAGTAAGCAGCATGCGGCTGATGGCTGGTAGCAAAACATAACATCATAATGTTGAAATGCTGGGGGAAGTGATGACTTTCAGAGGACGCCCTCTGGATTCATTAAAAGCCTGGAGGAAAAGCTCCATTTTACAGGCCCTGCAAAACCTTGATAAGTCCTGCAGGCCCCAGTTCTCCAGCGGGAGCTCAATCTACCTGGTAGGGGCCTGGACAGAAAAGGCCCTGGCCCTCGTTGAAGCCAGCTGGGCATCCTTAGGACCAGGAGCTATGAGGAGATGTTGAGCAGCAGAATTGGGGGGGGGGGAAGGGTTTCATATGGGGAGAGGCAGTCCTGAAGATATGCAGGCCCCTGGCCATAAAGGGCCTTAAAGGTAAGGACCCACACCTTGAACCGGATTCAGTACTCAAGAGGTAGCCAGTGCGGCTCGTGCAGCACTGGATGCATCCATGCCCATGTAGGCCTCGATGCCAACAACCCGGCTGCCACTGAGTTCTACTAATGAGCTCTGGCACCTCTTTTTCTACAAAAATGACCCCTGTCTCCAAATACTGACCAGGGCTGATCCTGCTAAATTTCTGAGATTTGAGAGATTCGGCTTGCCTGGGCTCTCCAGGTCAGGGCAACCAGGTTTATTGCAGCAAGAGATCTTGTGCCAGGATTTCGTAATCTTTCTTCTTAACGCTCTGAGCCGGGGAGGGGGGGAACGACCCAACTAGTTATTACCTTTTATGAGCATTTAATCTGTTTTCCTTGGCTGTGAATAATGTCTCTTGCCATTAAGGGCGGCAGTTTAGAGCCGAGTTCCCCCGTTTCCACGGGAAGGCGAGGCAGACGCCTCCAAGTTCATTAGCAGGACTGGTTTTGGGTGGGGGGGGATTTGATGAGCCATCTTGCTAATGGTAACGAGCGTCCTTGATTGATTTCTAATGGGGAGATAATTACCAAGATGAAAGCGAACACACACACGCGCACACACTTCATTTTTTTTTTTTTGCAACTTTAACAAAAATGTTTTGATTTGATTTTGTTGGGGGGAGGGGTGAGATCGGCGCACTTTAAACATGCACTTGGAAATGGGGGGAGGGGAGTCTTTTTGAAAGTCCCCCCTCCCCTCCTAATCCGAAACCAAGACAGATTTCGCACTGAACCTTTAATCCTGATTTAACTCTGTCCCTAAACTGACATTCTACACTATAATCAGAGAAACCAACTCTATGGCTCTATGCAGGCCTTGGATTCAGTGGGAGCTCACAGGAGCACAGCTCCTGAACCTTTCTGAGAGTTCCACCTCCTTGCCCATTGAATAGTAAGTGCAGCTGCATAACAATCCCCGGATGAGCTCCACCGCCTGTTTTTCTACAAAATGACCCCTGGCTCTATGATTCTATGATTTTAGTGTCGAATGTCAGCTTGGGGCCAGGACTAAACCAGGATTCAAGGTCTAGTGCGAAGTTGGTGCAATTCTTTCTGGCAGTCACAGGCTGTGATGGCACACACAAAATAATGCAGCTTCTATCCACTTTCAATGCACTTTCCAACTGGATTTTACTGTGTGAACTGGTATAATCCAGTTGGGAAGTGCACTGAAAGTGGATTGAAAGTGCAGCAAAAGTTCCTTCAGATGATAAATAGTAGCCTAGGGTTGTCAGCTCCAGGTTGGGAATACCTGGAGATTTTTGGGGCGGAGCCTGAGGGAGGCGGGGTTTGGGGGGAGGGACTTCAGTAGGGTACAATGCCACACAGAGTCCACCTTCCAAAGTGGCCATTTTCCCAAAAGGAACTGATTTCTGTCACCCAGAGATTAGTTATAATAGCGAGAGATCTCCAGCCACCACCTGGAGGTTGGTAACCCCAGTTGACAGCCATTTCTTGGTTTTGCTCAGAATTCTGCATGTGCCTGAAGGCTCAAAAAACTAGGGCCCCCTGGCCTAGCTCATCTGCGTGACTTGATATGAAAATGTGGGGATGGGGATCAATGTTCCCTCTAAGCTGCAGAGTCTTGTGAGCAAAAATTCTACTTTGTGAGTTATTGGCATTAAAGTGGTGAGCTGCTGCATAAATCATTGTGCTCTGGGGTCATCCTTCCTGAGCTTGGACAAAAATGTGTGAGCTGGAGGCTAAAAATCTGTGAGCTAGCTCACGCTAACTCAGCTTAGAGGGAACACTGATGGGGAAGCATTTGCATATTAGGCCACACCCCTGGCATTACCATTGTTTCACACAAGGTTTTTTGTAGAAAAAAGCCCAGCAGGAACTCATTTGTGTATTAGGCCATGCCCCCTGGCATCACTATTGTTTCAAACTGGTTTTTTGGGTGTGGAAAAAGCCCAGCAGGAACTCATTTGCATATTAGGCCACACCACCTGGCATCAGTATTGTTTCAAACCGGGTTTTTTTGTGTAGAAAAAGCCCAGCAGGAACTCATTTGCGTATTAGGCCACACCACCTGATGCCAAGCCAGCCAGAACTGCATTCCTGTGTATTCCTGCTAACCCCCTACTTGCCAGTCTCCAGGTAGGGCCTGGAGTTTTCTTGGAATTATAGCTGACTTCCAGACTAGAGAGATCAGCTCCCCTCGAAAAAATGGCAGCTTTAGAGGGTAGGCTCTTATGATGTCACTTCCCCATTGAGCGCCCTTCCTTTCCCAAGCTCTGACCTTTCCAGGCACAACCCCCCCCCCCAAAAAAATAAAACTCCAGGAATTCCCTAGACCGGAGGTGGTAACTCTAATCTGTCTGGATATTACGTGGGGTGGGAGAAGAAGACTTTATGCTTTTATATTTCAGACCGTGATCGAGGATCCCAAATTCTGCCGCTTGTTGCTTTCTTAAAATCGAGACCCAGAGCTGTTGCAGACTTAATTGCATTGCACCGTGTTGGGAGCAAGGCAGATCTGAAGATGCATCCCAGATGTTTTGGAGATGGAGAAGGGAGAAAAACTGGAGTCTCCATCTGAAAACAGAAAAATACAGCTCATCAGCATTTGTTTTCGGGTTTGACAGATGTGTAGAGGAGGGAATTTGGCAGCTGAAACTTGTCATGCACAAGACTGAAGGAAAATGACACCCGCCAAGAATTTCCCTCTCTGAAGGGACCCTGGAATCCCAGTTCTAAACATCAGAGCCGGATTAACAATTAGGGTAAGTAGGCAATTAGGGCAAGTAGGCCCCCACATGTTTAGGGGCCCTGGGCTGGTCCCCCCCCCCCCGGTTTTCCCCTTGCCCACAGTCCTCCCAGCCTGCACACACAGCCATAGGATTGCCAGGTTCAATTCAAGAAATACCTGGGAACTTTGGGGGTGGAGCCAGGAGACTTTGGGGGTGGAGCCAGGAGACATTGGGGTGGAGCTTTAAGCAAAGTTGTGACAAGCACAATTGAACTCCAAAGGGAGTTCTGGCCATCACATTTAAAGGAACCACGCACCTTTTAAATGCCTTCCCTACATTAGAAATAATGGATAGGGGCACTTTCTTTTGGGGCTCATAGAATTGGACTCTCTGGTCCAATCTTTTTGAAACTCATAGAGCACTTTGAGGAGAGTCATCAGATGCTATGCTGAAAATATGGTACCTCTAACTCAAAAAACAGCTCCTCCAGAGCCCCAGATACCCCCCCAGATCAATTCTCCATTATACCTTATGAGAATCGATCTCCATAGGGAATAATGAAGTTCCCAGCAGACACTTCCCTCCTGCCACCACCCCACCCCATTTCTGATGACTCTGAAGCAGGGGACTGGCAGCTCTACTTACGAGTTGTTGAACTTCCAACTTCTTCAAAGTAACACAGAGCAACCAAAGGTTCAAGTTTACCTTTCCTATGCAAAGGACCTCTGAAAACGGAGGATTTGGAAGGGTCTGGGCTGTTTTCACAGCCACTGGGAGCAGCCATGTTGTTCTCCCCCTGCTCCCCCCCCCGTCCCTATTCAGCCTAAAGATACAGACACACCATTCCAAGAGGAAGCCTTTTCAAGCCTCCGGAGGTGGAAAGGCACATGGTGGCTGTGGGGGCGGGGCTTCCCCCCGCCGGCCAGTTGACTGGGAGCGGGAAGGAGGCCGAGAAAGCAGGAGAACCCCCGCTGGGACCTGGAGATTGGCAAGCCTACGCAGCCAGCAACTGAGCTGCTCTCTGCCCGACTTGCCTGGTGCGGCTGCTGCTGGTATTATCGCCAAGTTTGCCTCTCTCTGCCTCTCCTCCGTAGCTTAGTAAAGGGGCTTTCTAAGAAGGTGCCTGCAGGCTGCAGCAGGGACCGTGGGTGGTGGAGCGGGTGCTCAGACTCCAAGATAATTTGTGAAGGGGCCCCCAAGATTTTGACTGCCTAGGAGCCTCTGCACTGCTAAGCAGGCTTGTTTAGAAATAAGTCCCACTGAGTTCCTACAAAGCATCCGTGCATATGAAGAAGAGCAGGTGTCCAGTAGCACCTTAAAACAGTGCCGGATTAAACCCCGTGGAGGCCGCTAGGCAGTCAAAATCTTGGGGGCCCCCTCACAAATTATCACAGGCTCCACCCACAGCCCCTGCTGCAACCTGCAAGCACCTTCTCAAAAGCCCCTTTGACAAAGCTGTGGGGGAGGGGCAGAGAGAGGCACACTTCGCGACTACAGAGAGGCAGAGAGAGGCAAATTTCGCCACCGCCACCCAGCAAGTCAGGCATAGAGCGGCTCAGTTGCTGGCTGTGTGTGCAGGCTGGGAGGGCTCCAAGCAGAGGTGAAACTGGGGTGGGAAAGGCGGCCCTGGACCCCTAAAGGCATGGGGGCCCATAGGCCAGGGCATACTTGGCCTAATAGTTAATCCGGCCCTGCTTTACGAACGATCAAAATTTGTGGCAGGGGATTCTGTGAGTCACTGATCACTTCTTCAGACCTTGATCTATACCTGTGCATAGATTTTCAGCCTTCCGGAGGGACCTCAACCATATTGGCTCATCGTGTTCAACGGGGGATTCACTACACCCTTCAAATATCGTAATCTGGAATCCTGTGGAAGAGCAAAGGAGGATCTGTGGATTGGATTGCCAGACTCCAGGCGGTACAGACAAAACAACCAAAATGGTTATAGTGACCAAATAACTATGGATATTCAATGTTTCTATTGTCAGTATAGGGGGGATATTTGTTTATTTACCGTGCACTACAGATTAATGGTATAGCTATAATTATTAATTTCTTTGCAGCTGAAGGACAATAGAAAAATTGTCGCAGAACCATTTAGAGCAGGGGTGGCCAAAGGTAGCTCTCCAGATGTTTTTTTTGCCTACAACTCCCATCAGCCCCAGTCAGCATGGCCAATGGCTGGGGCTGATGGGAGTTGTAGACAAAAAACATCTGGAGAGCTACCGTTGGCCACCCCTGATTTAGTGTATTGTACTTTGTGAGGTGAACTACCATCCTGTTGACCTCTGAAGAAGTCCTCGGGTTCTCCACAAGGAAAAACAAGGACTGGTTTGACGAGAACAATCAAGAGATCCAAGAATTACTAGCGAAAAAGAGATCTGCCTACCAAGCACATCTTGCTCAGCCCTCCTGTCCCGGGAAAAAAGCAATCTTTCGCGCTGCATGTAGCAACCTCCAGCGCAAGCTTCGAGACATTCAGAACGAGTGGTGGACCAAGCTTGCAGAGAGAACCCAGCTGTGTGCAGACACTGGTGATTTAAGAGGGTTCTATGAAGCCCTGAAGGCAGTATATGGCCCATCATATCAGGCTCAGAGTCCCTTGCATAGTGCAGACGGCCAAGTGCTCCTCACAGACAAAGCATCCATACTGAACCGGTGGTCGGAGTATTTTCAGGCTCTCTTCAGTGCCAACCGCGTAGTTCAAGATTCAGCAATCCACCTCACCCCACTTCAACCAGTGAAAACAGAGTTGGATGAGATCCCCACCCTAGAAGAGACTGTTAAAGCCAGCCATCAAGCAACTGAAAAGTGGCAAGGCAGCGGGAGTTGATGGAATCCCACCAGAGATCTGGAAGCATGGGGGCACAGTACTACATAGCACACTTCACAAAGTACTTGTCACCTGCTGGGAACAAGGCAAACTACCACAGGACTTTCGCGATGCAATCATCATAACTCTATACAAGAACAAAGGAGAAAAGTCAGACTGCTCCAACTACCGGGGGATAACTCTGCTCTCCATTGCAGGCAAAATCCTTGCCAGAATACTCCTGAACAGACTGGTGCCCACCATTGCAGAAGAACTCCTCCCAGAGAGTCAGTGCGGCTTCAGAGCTAACAGGAGCACCACCGACATGGTATTTGTTCTCAGGCAGCTCCAAGAGAAATGCAGGGAACAGAACAAGGGTCTATATGTGACTTTTGTCGACCTTACCAAAGCTTTCGATACCGTTAGCAGGAAAGGCCTGTGGCAAATCTTGGAACGTTTAGGATGTCCCCCGAGGTTCCTCAGCATGATCATCCAGCTACATGAAGACCAGCGAGGCCAAGTCAGACACTGCAACGACCTCTCGGAGCCCTTCCCAATAGGCACAGGTGTAAAGCAAGGCTGCGTTCTCGCGCCAACCCTCTTTACGATCTTCTTTAGCATGATGCTTCAAAGAGCCGCAGTAGATCTAGATGATGACGATGGTGTCTACATCCGCTATCGCACCGATGGCAGCCTGTTCAACCTGAGGCGACTAAAGGCTCACTCCAAGACAATGGAAAAACTCATCCGAGAGCTACTATTTGCTGATGATGCTGCACTCGTCTCCCACTCGGTATCAGCTCTGCAGCATATGACGTCCTGCTTTGCAGAGGCTGCCAAGCTATTCGGCCTAGAAGTTAGTCTGAAGAAGACAGAAGTTCTCCACCAGCCTGCACCCCAGGAAGATTATCACCCTCCCTGCATCACTGTGGGTGAATCAGTACTGAAGACAGTCCAGCAGTTCAGCTACCTGGGGTGCATCATCTCCTCAGATGCCAAGATTGACAAGGAGATTGACAACAGGCTGGCAAAGGCAAACCGTGCATTTGGCCAACTGCACAAAAGAGTGTGGAGCAACAAGCACCTGAAAAAAGGCACAAAGATCAATGTTTACAAAGCGGTTGTGATGACAACCCTCATCTACGGCTCCGAATCGTGGGTTTTATACCGTCATCACCTGCGACTCCTTGAGCGCTTTCATCAGCGCTGCCTTCGCACCATCCTCAACATCCACTGGAGTGACTTTGTGACCAACACTGAAGTCCTCAAGAGGGTGGAGGTTACAAGCATCGAAGCACTGCTGTTGAAGACGCAGCTGCGCTGGGCAGGGCATATTTCTAGGATGGAAAACCACCGCCTTCCCAAGATTGCTCTGTATGGCGAACTTTCCACCGGCCATCGAAATAGAGGGGCACCAAAGAAGAGGTACAAGGACTCCTTGAAGAAATCCCTTGGCACCTGTTGCATCAACCATCACCAGTGGTCTGACCTAGCCTCAGATCGCAAAGCATGGAGGCACACCATCCACCAGGCTGTCTCTTCCTTTGAGAACGCACGCATAGCTGGTCTTGAGGACAAAAGGAGATTGAGGAAGAATCGCACTGCTACAGCACCAACCCCAAATCAGACTTTTCCCTGCAGCCACTGTGGCCGGACCTGCCTGTCCCGCATTGGTCTTGTCAGCCACCAGCGAGCCTGCAGCAGACGTGGACTACTGCACCCTTCTTAAATCTTCGTTCGCGAAGTCAAGCCGAGAGAGAGAGACTTTGTGAGGTGTTGCAGAATTATTCTGAGCATTGTGCCTTGTGAGTATATATCCTCAAGGATATTGTGACTATAATAATGTATCACTCTTTTAGGGTTTGTAGAATCTTTCGGGCTCAAGTGCCGTGTTTTACTGGAGAAAGTTTTTCTTCCAGACGTTTCGTTCTCAGCTGTGGAGAACATCCTCAGTGGCGTAGCAGCCGGAGCAGGCGCTCTGACCTTCTTGGCTGCTGTGCATTGAGTGCTGTGCTGTGCATCACTCAATGCACAGCAGCCAAGAAGGTCAGAGCGCCTGCTCCGGCTGCAACGCCACTGAGGATGTTCTCCGCAGCTGAGAACGAAACGTCTGGAAGAAAAACTTTCTCCAGTAGAACACGGCACTTGAGCCCGAAAGATTCTACAAACCCTAATGATGTTACCAGCCGTGAAAACCTGAAATCTTTGATATCACTCTTTTGTTTAGAATGCACTATATATTATGTTTCTTGTATTTTAGTTGTAAGAATGTGATTCATGGAGCACCCAATGCTAGAAGAAAAATTGGAGGAGTAACCAAGTCCACTCCCGGCACGTCGGGACTCCTTTGATGGAATTGTATTGTTTGGGAATCGTTTCTTCAAGTTTCCTATGGACTGTATTCAATCTCACAGAATGTATACCGTTATTTGGTCACTATAACCATTTTGCTTGTTTTGTCTGTATCCTTAAAGTGACCTCTCTCTGTGCATTAATTTATCTCTTGCGACTCCGGGTGGGAGCTGGTGATCTCCTGGAATTACAACAGGTCTCCATAGATCCAGAGGAGTCAGCCATGTTGGTCTGTTGCTGCAAAATAGTAAAGTCCCCATAAGACCAGCATAGGGAAAGGTTAGGGGATTTTTTTTTTTTGGCACCCGTGGGAGTAGCACCTTTCGGTCGAATGAATTTTATTGTAGCATGAGCCTTCGAGAAACACAGCATCTTACGAAGAGATCTGTGTTTCTCGAAAACTTATGCTACAATAAAAATGTGTTAGTTTCAAAAGGTGCAACAGATCTTCAGATACAGAGTGCAGTTCAAATGGAGAAAATGGCTGCTTTGGAGGGCAGTCTCTATGGTTTTATGCACTGCTGAGGTCCCTCCCTTTCCCAAACCCAGACTTCCCCAGGCTCCACCCACACCTGGAACTGGCAACCCTAATGGCTGATCCTTTTCTGGATGAGGCCTTCCAATATATAGCTGTTTAGCCCTGTTTATTATTTTTGCATAGCATTTTCAGCAAGTCCGAAATGCTTTGACATTTTCTCATCGCAGTCCTTACAACACTCCTATGCAATAGTTACCGTATATACTCGAGTATAAGTCGACCCGAATATAAGCCGAGGCTTCTAATTTTACCCCAAAAATCTGGGAAAACTTATTGACTCGAGTATAAGCCGAGGGTGGGAAACGCAGCAGTTACTATTCCTGTGGCAGGTAAGGCCACAATGCTGCTTGCAATGAAAGATGAGGAGAATGGTGGTGCAGAACACAAATCAACAATACCAAGGCAGAAGTTATTTCTGGTCAGACTGAAAACACCAGTCCCAGCACGACCCCTCCCCCTTCACTGAGGAGAGCAGGGGGCGGCGGCTGCTGATGCTCCTCCTGCGGCCGCTGCACAACCACTCCGTTCATCCATCCGTCCCACACTCTCTTCCTTCGCCCCCCACCGCCGCTCACCATCGCTGCGCTTGATCTCCACATAGATCCCTATCTGGATCTTGCCGAAGTTGGCCGCTGCCATCGCGTCATAGAGGGGGGAAGGAAGGGAGGTGAGCTTGTGATCGGGGCGCAGCCGGGTGAAGGGGGAAAAAAGGGGAGGGAGGTGGCAACAGCGGCAGCAACGGCAGTTTCTATGGGGAAGCGGGGAGGGGGAAAGGGAGGAGGAGAAAAAGGCGCCGGCTGGATACAACAGTCGCCGGGAGCTGCTGCGGCTGCGCACAACGTGGAGGCGTCACGGCAGGACCGGCTGAAGGGGTGGGAGGAGCAGCAGCGGCGGGTCTCCCTTGGCGCCCGCTGAGGAGGAGTTTGAGTGTGAGGTGATTGGGGTTGAGGCCGCCGCCATCGCCTTTCCCCCGCCTCGCAGATGGAGCAGCTCTTGCCACCTCCCCAATTTGCCCTTCTCTCCGGCTAATCCCGCTGTTGTGCAGCGCTTCCTTGACGGTCTGTCTCTCCGGGCTTCACAGCCTCAGAGGATGCCGACAGAAGGTTATTATTAGCACGGCGTTAAAAGGGAGTGATCAGCCGAAGGTTGCCAAATGAGGGAGACGACAGGGAGAGTTGAACTCCAGCTTTAGCTGTCCTTGGAATTCCGGGGATGCGGGCGGAATAGTGACTTGAGTATAAGCCGAGGAGGGGTTTTTTCTGCCCAAAATTTGGGCAGAAAAACTAGGCTTATACTCGAGTATATAGAGTAAGTGTTATTGCAGTCGGGGGAAGGAGCTAAGAGATGGTAGTTTGGCTAAGACCACCTGATGAGTTTATGGCTTGGATTGGTGTTAAACTAGTGCAAGGATGGCCAAACTTCTTTAACATAAGAATAAACGCCAGATGTTTGCAAGCCAAAAGACATAAACGAATATTACACTCAGATCTTTATTAAAACTCTTAATACTTTCTTTGCGCAGAAAGATAAAATATATACGTATGCACTTTACAACACAACCATGCTAGGAGACATTAAAAAAACAAAAGCAAAAGCTGGGAATAACAGTCCCTATAAGATCAGCATAGGGAAAAGGTTGGGAATTTTTTTTTGGCACTGTGGGAGAAGGAACAGTGCTCAGAGCCTGAGGTCCCGATGCTAAGCACATTTATTTGAGAGTAAGCCCACATTAAGTTCCTCTTCAACCTCCAGAAGTCACACAATATGTGTGAAAGAGCCACATGTGACTCCTGAACCACAGTTTGGCTACCCCTGAACAAGCAGATGGGATTCCTTCTATTTCTCTTGAGCTCTGACCTGGATAGCCCAGGCTAGACTGATCACATCACATCTTGGAAGCTAAGCAGAGGTTGCCCTGGTTAGCATTTGGATGGGAGACCCCCAACGAAGTCCAGGATCCTGCCATAGAGCCAGGCAATGGCAAACCACCTCTCTTCATCTTTTGCCTTGAAAAGCCTGCGTGAGCTAACTCAGTTTTTTAGCCTCCGGCTCACACATAAGAACATAAGAGAAGCCATGTTGGATCAGGCCAATGACCCATCTAGTCCAGCACTCTGTGTCACACAGTGGCCAAAAAACCCAGGGTCCATCAAGTCCATCAGTGGGGCCAGGACACTAGAAGCCCTCCATGCTGAGACATTTTTGTCTTAGCTCAGGAAAAATAGACCCAGAGCAAACTAATTTATGCAGTAGCTCACAGCTTTAATGTCAGTAGCTCACAAAGAAGCATTTTTGCTCAAAACGCTCAAAAGACAGTATTGATTAGGGGCTAGATAAAGAGCCAAAAGTTAATATTGTCAGAGTATTATAGGAATGTGAAAGGCAGAAGGTGACAGATATTTGAGTTAGGAAGAGAAAGGAGGATTTGAGAGGGAGGAGTGTGTGAAGTGAAAAAGTGACACCTCAGTCTGAAGTTGTTATTATTCACTGAAGAATTAAGCTACGAACATCTTGAGACCCAGTTTGGTGTAGTGGTTAAGTGCGTGGACTCTTATCTGGGAGAACTGGGTTTGATTCCCCACTCCTCCACTTCCACCTGCTGGAATGGCCTTGGGTCAGCCATAGCTCTTGTAGGAGTTGTCCTTGAAAGGGCAGCTGCTGTGAGAGCCCTCTCAGCCCCACCCACCTCACAGGGTGACTGTTGTCGGGGAGGAAGATATAGGAGATTGTAAGCCACTGAGTCTCTGATTCAGAGAGAAGGATGGGGTATAAATCTGCAGTCTTCTTCTTCTTGAAACCAATACGCTTATTGTACAAATAAAGATTTATGGTATTTTGTTTTATATTAACCTGGAGTCCTATGATTTTAAAATATATGAGTCTCATCCTCAGGGCGACACATAGTCCAACGAAGAAGTCTTAGAGCCTGGGCACAATTTTGGGGGGAAGATTAAGTAAAAGTGTCTGGAATTACAATCCTGGTGGCAGCATTATGTACATTAAGAGGGAAGTCAGGACAAGGAGGTACATGGCATTTATATGAATGTGCCTCTCCTCCCCACACACACTTTGCATCACAAAGAAGAAAAACCAAAACTATCGAAAATAGAATCACAGAACTCTTCCGGGAGTTGAAGTTGGGAAAGTGGGTTGGTGACATTACAGGTATCGGCCAATAGTCTTCTTCCGCATCTGTGCTGAGAGCAGGCAAAGCCATTTTTAGAATTCATCCTTGATCAGAAGAATTGCCTCTTGTTTTCAAAGGTGCCAAACCACCTCTACCACTCTCACAGCGAGTATGTTTTGTACGCAACCTAAAAGGTTTCTCACAAGTGCTGTCGTGTTCTTGACGCAACTGCACCTACGTCACAAGATTTGGTTGACAGCAGGATGTGAATGGAAGCTTCGTATCTATTGTTCAGGTAGGTGCTGAAGCAAGTTTCTCACGAAGGTGGGAAGAGATTGGGGCAGGCTTGGAGTTGAACAGGAACAGGTCACATTAGCAACGTCAGTGTATGAAGAGCAGGAGGGGATGGTGTTTGAAGGCTCGGGGCAATAGATGACAACAGATCCACTTGCAGAAATTGCACAAGGAAATGGTTGTTATTGAACAGTGTATGAAGGTCAGCCTGAATAGTGTTCCTTTCATGAAATGCCCTTGAAAGAGCTACAGAATCTGATCTGACAGGGGAGATTCATGTTCAGCTTAACCATGAAGCTAAATGGGCTATCGTGTGTGGCTCCCTATCGTGGTATCGTTTCTATGAGATTCCCATCATGCTCTCTCTTAACAGCCATCTCTCTGCTCGGGATTTGGTTTCTGTTACAGCAACACTTCATGGGGATGTTCCCCATCAACATAGGGTTGCCAGGTCCTATTCAAGAAATACCTGGAGACTTTGGGGGTGGAGCCAGGAGGAAGGTTGTGACAAGCATGAACTCCAAAGGGGGCTCTGGCCATCACATTTAAAGGGACCGCACATCTTTTAAATGCCTCCCTTCCATTGGAAATAATGGATGGGGGCACTTTCTTTGGGGGCTCATAGAATTCGACCCCCTGGTTCCATCTTTTTGAAACTTGGAGGGTCTTTTGGGGAGAGGCATCGGATCTTATCAGATCTCAGAAGATAAGCAGGGTTGGCCTTGGTCTGTACTTGGATGGGAGAGACCACCAGGGAAGTCCAGGGATGCTCTGCAGAGTCAGGCAATGGCAAACTTCCTTCGGACATCTCTTGCCTTGAAAACCCTAAAGGGTCACCATACATCAGCTGTGACTTGAAGGTACTTTCCACCACCATCTCTGCTTACAATTGCCCTGTATGAGTCTTCCTTGTTTCCTGATGGCCTTGACGTTCTTTTCGGAACAAGGACAGCGGATTTCAGCGCCCATTGTTTCTGGCACACTCTCCCAGCTGCACCGTCTGATGAATGCGAGCACACAAAAAAGATTGTAGCCTGTTTGGCCCCTGTTAGAATGGTGGAGATTCTTGCTCCAGGCTTTTTATATCCCCCAGTTGATTTCAGTTCCAGTCCTGTTGCATTCTTTATTATTTTTAAAACACGGCTTACAAAATAAAACATAAGAAAAACGCAGCACCGTGAAAGTTAACCATTTAAAACCTGGTCGTAAAAACCCAGCCAGGGCATAAAAAGAGGCTAAAACAATGAGTGGGTGAAAAAGAAACGATTCTTGGCTTGTTTTGACATAAGACAGCTTCATATTGTTCAGTAACCAGTTGATTTCGAAGGACTGCGTTATGCTTTGACTTTTGTAAGCTTTAATAGTGTTGTAACCTGCCCTGAGCCTGCTGTGTGGAGGGTAGAAAGTGAAGAAACAAATATGCTCGGAGAAAGGATCAATTGGATGACTGTATGTTTTGGATGAGGAGGTCCTAAGTTCTGTTTTCAGCATTTCCAGTCCAGAAGGACTTTGTCTGGAAAGCCTCTGCTAGTCAGAGAAGACAAGACTGAGCTAGAAGTATAAGCAGGCCTCAGATTCAGCAAGAGCTCACAGGAGCACAGCTCCTGAACCTTTTTGAGGGTTCCCCCTCTTCCTCCCCACCTATCTTGTCCATTGAATAGTAGGTGCAGTTGCATAACAAATTAGGAGAGCGAGCAGGCAGCCAGCCACCAGGGGCTTTGCCACACCCCCAGCAACCCTCATTAACCCCTGGAGAAGCCCGCACCACCCTTTCTCCACTTCTTATGTGATTTTGGGTGGCAGGTGTCTTGCTGGCCTTTTGACTGTGCAGGGCTGTGTGGCCCAGGAGAGCTCCAGGTGAGTGAGGCCTGCTTGGGCTGGCTGGCTCTCTAGCCAGCCCAAGCAGGCCTCACTTGCCTGAGGCTCTCCTTTCTTGCATTGGGTTGTTTTTGGCTGGGGGGGGCAGCATATGCTAATGAGTTATGCTAATGAGCTCCACCACCTATTTTTCTACAAAACGACCCCTGGGTATAAGGCAAGTTCATAGGCAGTGGGCTGCTATTTGACTAAAGAGCTTTTGGTCGATTCATTGCATTGGATTCCGTGATCGGTGAGTGGAAGGCACCAATGGTTACCCATCTTCCTAACTTCCCCTAACTTCCCCTCCTTCTTTCTTTACCTCTCCAACTGTGAGTTAGTTTATTTCTGAGACCTGCATAGTTCAATAGCCAAATGAGTCAGGAGGCTGCCGTGGGAAGGGAGAAGATGGTGTAATTATTCCCTCCCACCAGGACTGGATTAACAATTAGGTCAAGTAGGCACTGGCCTATGGGCCCCCATGCCTTTTGGGGCCCTGGACCAGCTTCCCCCCCCCCAAGTTTTCCCCTTGCTTGCAGCCCTCCCAGCCGGCACGTGCAGTCAGCAACTGAGCTGCTCTTTGCCCAATTTGCCAAGTTTGCCTCTCTCTGCCTTTCCCCCGCAGCTTTGTCAAAGGGGCGTTTGAGAAGGTGTCTGCAGGCTGCAGCAGGGGCCTCTGAGATAATTTGTGAGGGCCCCCCCAAATTTTGACTGCCTAGGGGTCTCCACGGGGTTTAATCCGGCACTGTCCGCCCACATCTTGTGGAACTGCTCTGATGGAATTTCAGTCCCTTTGCCACCCCTCACTGCAGCTTCCTGACCCAGGCAGCCTTTTCTCCATGCAGGTCTTGCAGCCGTAGGAATAAACGTCCCTTGACATTTGGAAAGGACAGCTAACCAAAGCCAGCATTGCCTTTTCTGGACCCATTGCATGCTTATCTAAGAAGCACATTTTGGATTCTCAGTACACCATGCCATCAGAACGGCTCCTTACACAGCACAAGACTACAAACCCATGATGTAGTGAGAGTGTGAGCGAAAAAAGTATACATGCACAGACAGATCTAGGGGGCTATAAATGAAGAAATCTGACAGGGGAAGCACAGCTGTCTGGATTCTATGGCACAAGGGTTTTCCCAAAAACTCAAGGGGGGCATTATATACATTCTGAAATTTAATCACATCCTTAAGGGGTTTTTTTTTCTGCATAGAAAACAACACAAGCACATCTTTTTCCAACAGCTGAGTCGGTGCTGTGGGTTTGAAAACAATTTTATTTCTGATCCCGGAGATAAAAGAGAGAGAGTCTGCCATCAATACTCTCCAAGATGAAAAATTAGCTCTCCTTGACCAGTCAAAGTTTTTATTTTGCTGGAGAAGAATGAGAGGACTTGCTTTGTTCCCGGAGAGATTAAATTGCTCCGCGGGCATGTCATGTGGAAATGGTTCGTGGGAGAGGAGAAACGTTGAATCGTTTTTGGAGCATCTGCTTTTTACGGCCTGGTGTGTGTCAGGACGACATTAACTCATGTATCAAGCATGTTACCCATTTGTTATAGTTTTGGAATGTCAACCCTGCTTTCTCTTGGAAGGAGCTGCCGCAATTGTTTCCTGGGCCATTGTTGGGATATCAGAATGGTGGTGGGGGGAAAACTCATTCAAAACTCATTTATTTTATTGGTTGTCAATTGACAGATTTGACATAATCTCTCCCCGCCCCCCTTTTTGGCCTTTGCAGAGACTCAGGTTGGTAGGGTCAACTAGAAGACACTTTGGTACAAATGGAACATAAATTTGCAACTCTTGGAGAGCACTTATCCCCAGGGCTTTTTTTTTTTTTTTGTAGCAGGAACTCCTTTGCATGTTAGGCCACGCACTCCTGATGTAGCCAGTTTTCCTGGAGCTGACAAGGCTCTTGGTACAGGGCCTACTGTAAGCTCCAGGAGGATTGGCTATATCAGAGGGATGTGGCCTAATATGAAAAGGAGTTCCTGCTACAAGAAAAGCCCTGGATACATGTGTGTCTTTGTGGGAACCAGAGCATCTGAAAGTTTGGGGCCACAGCTGAAAGGCTCTCTGTTCTGCATACCCACCAATCAAATATATCAATGCAACCGTACAGAAGCAGAGATGGATTAACAATTAGGCCAAATAGGCACTGGCCTATGGGCCCCCATGCATTTAGAGGCCGCCAGCCAGCTCCCCCCCAGTTTTTCCCCTGCTTGCAGTCCTCCCATCCTGCATGCGCAGCCAGCAACTGAGCTGCTCTTTGCGCGACTTCCCTGGTGAGGCTGCTGCTGGCGTTGTCGCCAAGTTTGCCTCTCCCCCGCAAGCTTAGTAAAAGGGGTTTTAAGAAGGTGCCTGCAGGCTGCAGTGGGGGCCATGGGTGGTGGGGCGGGTGCTCAGACTCTTGAGATAATTTGCAAGGGGCCCCCCAAGATTTTGGCTGCCTAGGGGCCTCCACAAGGTTTAATCCGGCACTCTACAGAAGAAGGCATAAAAGATCACAAGGAGTCCCATATGGGCCAAGGTAGTCTCTTTGGTATCCAATCCATTATCCGTGATTGACAACCGACGTGTAACAGTATCCCTCATGATTTTCCCGAAAGAAAGACCTCCTTGGCCTTTTATCCTATCGAATGACTATCGATCTGATCTGCGGGCTTTTACTTTTCCAAATATATTTCACAAACAGTCATTGCCATTTTCTAAGCTGATTGTCTTTCAGCTCAGTTGGTAGAGATCAGAAGTGTTCTTGGCTGCCGGAACTGACGGCTGGCAGAGGAAGGGCTTCTCCGCTGTGAAGCAAATATGCTCAAGCAGATTTGGTCCATTTTATATCAAACACAAAGAGAACTGATTTCACACGGACCCATGAAACTGGCCTTATACTGCATCAGACCATGGGTCCATCACAGTCAGTATTGTCTAGTACTCAGACTGGCAGTGGCAATCTCGGGCAGGGGTCTTTCACAAGACCCCTAGTCAGGGGTGGAATTCTAGCGGGAGCTCCTTTGCATATTAGGCCACACACCCCTGATGTAGCCAATCCTCCAAGGGTTTACAAGGCTCCTTTTTGTAAACTCTTGGAGGATTGGCTGCATCAGGGTTATATAGCCTAATATGCAAAGGAGTTCCTGCTAGAATTCCACCCCTGCTCCTAGTTAAGGGAAAGGTAGCCCCCTGTGCAAGCACCGAGTTGCTACTGACTCATGGGGTGACATCGTATCATGATTTCATGGCAGATTTTTTACAGGGTGGTTTGCCATTGCCTTCCCCAGTCATCTACACTTTAGCCCCAGCAAGCTGGGTACTCATTTTACCGACCTCGGAAGCAGGGCCGGATTAACAATTAGGCCATGTAGGCATTGGCCTATGGGCCCCCACATCTTTAGGGGACCCAGGACGGTTCTTCACCCTGGTTTCACCCCTGCCTGCAGCTCTCCCAGCCTGCACACACAGCCAGCCACTGAGCGTTCTTTGCCCAACTTGCCTGGTGCGACTGCTGGTGGCATCATTGCCAAGCTTGCCTCTCTCTGCCTGTCTCCCACAGCTTTGTCACGGGGGCTTTTGAGAAGCTGCCTACAGGCTGCAGCAGGGGCCAGTCGGCAGTGGGGTGGCTGCTCAGACTCCAAGATAATTTGCAAGGCCTCCCCCCCTCAAGATTTCAACTGCCTAGGGACCTCCATAGGGTTTAATCTGGCACCGCTCGGAAGGATGGAAGGCTGAGTCAACCTTGGGCCGGCTACCTGAACCCAGCTTCCACTGGAATCGAACTCAGGTTGTGAGCAGAGCTTGGACTGCAGTGCTGCAGCTTACTACTACTCTGATCCGGGGCCATAGCCAGGATTTTACAAGTCAGGGGGCTTTTTAAAAAGTCAGGGGGCACCCTTTTCCATCCACTGTGGGGCTTGCTGCTTCTCAGAAGCTTTCTGGGGTAGGGGCAAAAGCTGGAGGCTCTGAATGTGGCCAAATTGAGGCAGCCAATCTTAAAACTCTGGAGTGAAGAAGGGGCTGCACCTTGAGTGCTAGCAGGGGGGTTTCCTTCCACCTCCCTCTCTCCTACCCTGGCACTTTGCAGCCGGGAGCTCCATCTGTCCGCCCCCACCCCTGCCCTGCTCAGCTCTCCTGGCTCTGGCTGCCACTAATGACACTTTGCTGGCTCAGCCATAGTGAAAAGAAAACAAAATAAGAAGATTGCATGCTGGAGGCCCCCTTGGAGTCAGGGGGCAGTGCCCCCACAGGCTCCCTGTAGCTACAGGCCTGCTCTGATCTATTTAACTGGAGATGCCAGGGATCGAGTCTGGGACCTTCTGCATGCAAAGCAGATGCTCTCCTGCTGAGCCACTGCCTCTCCATCTGAGGTCATTGTCTACTCAAACCGGTACAGACTTTGGGCTGTGAAATGCTGATTGAATTGTTGAAAGTTAAGGTGAGTGCATGATTGGTTGTGAATGTCTGAATGTATTTTGGATTTGCAGAAGCTTGGAAAAAGCAGCCGGTGAGACAGGTTTTGCCTGTTGCTGCATTATTACGATAAAAGGAGCAGCATTCTCATGGTAAAAGGATTAGCAATACACATCTGTAATCCACTGCACTGCATGCAAAGAGTGTGAACTGTGTTCTACGTAAATACTGCTGGGTTCCTGTGCCCAAAATATCTGTGAGCAATTGGATTTGTTTATAACGAAACCACAAGTATTTTGTTATTTATGCTGAAACTTTATTATAATGAATTTTGCAGAGTGGTAAAGCAGCAGTATTTGCAGTACTGTGGTCTGAACTCTCTGCTCACGACCTGAGTTCAATTCTGGCGGGTACAAAATGAAATGAAGATCAACCCTTTCTTATAGACTCAGAGCTATGGCTGACCCAAGGCCATGCCAGCAGGTGCAAGTGGAGGAGTGGGGAATCAAACCCAGTTTTCCCAGATAAGAGTCCGCACACTTAACCACTACACCAAACTGGCTCTCTGGCACCTCTTTCTACAAAATGACTTCTGCTGCACAGGGCTTTTTTTTTATAGCAGGAACTTCTTTGCATATTAGGTTACACCCTCCTGAAGTAGCCAATCCTCCAAGAGCTTATAGTAGGCCCTGTACTAAGAGTCCTGTAAGCTCTTGGAGGGTTGGCTTCATCGGGGGGGGGGGGGTAGCCTAATATGCAAAGGAGTTCCTGCTACAGAAAAGCCCTGTCCCTGCACATCTGGAAACATCATTCAAATGCTAGGTGCAATTGTCTGATTGATGGCTCAATTGCAGATCTAAAGATAATATTTTGTTTCGAGCAGCTAGGGGGTTGGTCTTAGGAGGAGATGGACTATCAGAGATGGCAAAGATTGGCCTTTCTTGTCCTGCTAGGTTGCATGTAGCGGTTTTGCAGTTTTCCATAAAAGCCTCCTCCTTGTTCATTACTTACATACAAGACGTGGTTTTCTAAAAAAGCCCCCGATTCTAACATTGCAAGACTGTGTTTGAAAGCAAGTGTCCACTTCCCCTGAGCCTTCTAATGGCAGGGAAGTTTGGAAGGCAGAAAGAGGAAAAAACCAGACCAAATGGAAGAGAGGACGGTGCGTCAGGTGAACTGGAAGGAAGGATACATTAGAGCACAAGTGAAAATGGAGAGTCAAGGAATTCAGCCCTCTCCCTCTCCCTCTCCCTCTCCCTCTCCCTCTCCCTCTCCCTCTCTCTCTCTCTCTCTCTCTCTCTCTCTCTCTCTCTCTCTCTCTCTCTCTCTCTCTCTCTATATATATATATATATATATATATATTAACCATTTATTCCGTTTGCAATATATAGACATCTCTGCTGAACGCAGAACTATCTGCAGGACTGTTTGCAGCAATGTGGAAATAACAGTTGAAAACAATCTATGAGAAGGCAAGAAATAGAGTACCATTTGAACTATCAGAAAATATTTAAAGTGTATTTGGAAGAGTGAGGACCTCCATTAAACTTCAAACAGCTAAAGAAAGGAAAGCCCATTCTTCTGTCTGTGAAAGGAAGGAATATAGACTTCCTGGGAGACAGCATTACCCAATGCTGGAGCCACCACTGGGAAGTCTTGCAATGTTAGAATCGGGGGCTTTTTTAGAAAACCGCGTCTTGTATGCAAGTAATGAACAAGGAGGAGGCTTTTATGGAAAACTGCAAAACCGCTACATGCAACCTAGCAGGACAAGAAAGGCCAATCTTTGCCATCTCTGATAGTCCGTCTCCTCCTAAGACCAACCCCCTAGCTGCTCCAAACAAAATATTATCTTTTGATCTGCAAACGCTTGGGACTCTTTAGCTTGGAGAAACGTCGACTGCGGGGTGACATGATAGAGGTTTACAAGATAATGCATGGGATGGAGAAAGTAGAGAAAGGAGTACTTTTCTTCCTTTCTCACAATACAAGAACTCGTGGGCATTCGATGAAATCGCTGAGCAGCCAGGTTAAAACGGATAAAAGGAAGTACTCCTTCACCCAAAGGGTGATTAACATGTGGAATTCACTGCCACAGGAGGTGGTGGCGGCCACAAGCATAGCCACCTTCAAGAGGGGTTTAGATAAAAATATGGAGCAGAGGTCCATCAGTGGCTATTAGCCACAGTGTGTGTGTATATATAAAAAAATTTTGCCACTGTGTGACACAGAGTGCTGAACTGGATGGGCCATTGGCCTGATCTAATATGGCTTCTCTTATGTTCTTCTGTGACACAGAGTGTTGGACTGGATGGACCATTGGCCTGATCCAACATGGCTTCTCTTATGTTCTTCTGTGACACAGAGTGTTGGACTGGATGGGCCATTGGCCTGCTCCAACATGGCTTCTCTTATGTTCTTCTGTGACACAGAGTGTTGGACTGGATGGGCCATTGGCCTGATCCAACATGGCTTCTCTTATGTTCTTCTGTGACACAGAGTGTTGGACTGGATGGGCCATTGGCCTGATCCAACATGGCTTCTCTTATGTTCTTCTGTGACACAGAGTGTTGGACTGGATGGGCCATTGGCCTGATCCAACATGGCTTCTCTTATGTTCTTAAGTCTTTGCTTCTTACCTTCCCCAAAGGAGAAACTCTCAGCAGGGCCTCTCTAGAAGATACAAAATACATGGGGTGGAGGACTTGTATGGGGCCCTCCTTGAGATGTTTTTAACCCTACTTTTCCTCCATGGAGAGCACGGCTATGATCCTCTCCGCCTCAGTTTCATCTCCACAACAACCCTGGGATGTAGGTTAGGTTGAGACTATGTGATTGGATCAAGGTTATACAATAAGCTTCAAGGCAGAGTGGAGATCTGAACCCAGCTCTCCCTAGTCACGCACCCTACACCACAAAGAAGATGAAGACAAGGAGGAAGAGGAGGAGGAGACTGGATTTATAGTGCCCTTCAGTGCTCAAAAGAGTCTCAGAGTAGCTTACAATCTCCTTTCCTTTCCCCTCCCCACAACAGACACTCTGTGAGGTAGGTGGAGCTGAGAGAGCTCTGACAGAAACTGCTCTTGAGAAGAACAGCTCTGCGAGAACTTATGACTGACCCAAGGTCACATCAGCAGCTGCATGTGGAGTAGGGAATCAAACCAAGTTTTCTCAGTTAAGAGTCTGCAAACTTAACCACTACACCAAATGGGCTGATAAAAACATAGAAATCGTGCATTTTGAAGGACTTCCTCTAAGGTCGTCATTTTATGTGGGTCTGGAAAAACCTGAAGCCAGGGCTTTTTTTTGTAGCAGGAACTCCTTTGCGTATTAGGCCACACACCCCTGATGTAAGCAATCCTTCAAGAGCTTACAGGGCTCTTCTTACAGGGCCTATTGTAAGCTCTTGCAGGGTTAGCTACATCAGATATGTGTGGCCTAATATGCAAAGGAGTTCCTGCTAGAAAAAAAAGCCCTGCCTGAAGCTATGGCCTCATTGGCCCTGACATGGATGGGCCAGGCTATCTCTGTCCTGTCAGATCTCAGAAACTATGCAAGGTCAGCTCTGGTTGGTACTTGACTGTGTGACCACCAAGGAAGTCCAGGGTTGCTACGCAGAGGCAGGCAATGGCAAGCTCCTTCTGAATGTCTCTTGCCTTGAAAATTCTGTACCATCTATCTATCTATCTATCTATCTATCTGTCTGTCTGTCTGTCTGTCTGTCTGTCTGTCTGTCTGTCTGTCTGTCTGTCTGTCTGTCTGTCTGTCTGATCCATCCATCCATCCATCCATCCATCCATCATCTATCTATCTATCTATCTATCTATCTATCTATCTATCTATCTATCTATCTATCTATCTGTCTGTCTGTCTGTCTGTCTGTCTGTCTGTCTGTCTGTCTGTCTGTCTGTCTGTCTGTCTGTCTGTCTGTCTGTCTGTCTGTCTGTCTGTCTGTCTGTCTGATCCATCTATCTATCTATCTATCTATCTATCTATCTATCTATCTATCTATCTATCTATCTATCTATCTATCTATCTATCTATCTATCATCTATCTATCTATCTATCTATCTATCTATCTATCTATCTATCTATCTATCTATCTATCTATCTATCTATCTATCATCTGTCTGTCTGTCTGTCTGTCTGTCATCTCTCTCTCTCTCTCTCTCTCTGTGTCTCTATCATCTATCATCTCTCTGTCTGTCTATATCTATACATACAGGGGTCATTTTGTAGAAAAAAGGGTGCTGGAGCTCATTAGCATAACTCATTAGCATATGCTGCCTCCCATGTGCCAAAAGCAACCCAATGCAAGGAAGGAGAGCCCTGGGCGAGTGAGGCCTTGCTCGTCTGGGGCTCCCCTGGGCCACCATCCCCCAGTCAAAAGGCCAGCAAGCCACCCACCGCCAAAAATCACATAAGAAGTGGAGAAAGGGTGGGGCGGGCTTCTCCAGGGGTTAATGAGGGCTGCTGGGGGTGTGGCAAAGCCCCTGGTGGCTGCCTGGCTGCCCGCTCTCCTAATCCAGGAATTGTTATGCAGCTGCACCTTCTATTCAATGGACAAGGTAGGTTGGGAGGGAGAGGGGGAACCCTCAGAAAGGTTCATGAGCTGTGCTCCTGTGAGCTCCTGCTGAATCTGAGGCCTGTGTGTATGTGTATATATGTGTGTGTGTGTGCCCTGACCTGGATAGCCCAGGCAAGCCCGATCTTGTCAGATTTCAGAAGATAAGCAGGGCCAACTCTGGCAAGTACTTGGATGGGAGACCTCATTGGAATACCAGAGCTGGGAGGCAGGGGCAGGATTTATTCAGTCCCCTCTTTATTGTCCAGGCCCCCAGCAGGGGTCAGTCACCAAAAGTCGCCATGATTTCCAGGTGCATGCTCACACACACCTGCACATAAAAAGAAAGTATGGGTCTTAGTCTGCATTCCTTCCCTATAGCTTTTCTTCTCTTTCTTTCCTCCTTCTTTCTGTCACCCCTTCTGCGACATGTCTTATTCTTTACAAGTACAGGGGATGTTTGACGTATTTGAATGAATCTCCATGCTCTCTTCCTAACTCAAATTCAGAGTTTGGGGAGAGAGGAAGAGGACAATAGGAAGAAAAGGAGGAGGGCAGCAGACGGGAGGGTTATGTCTTCTGAAGATAATAAATTTCATTTGCAAACCGCCAAAGACGATTCATGAAGATATCAAAACCTTCATAAAGCCCTGATAATAAAAAGGCAACTGACGGCATCTTGAAGACACAATAAAATAAAATAAAGTAAGGCCAGGCGACTGTACAAAAGACATCAAATTAGACTTCAAAACCGTCGAGAAGGAAAAGAGGAGGGAAAAGGGAGGAAGCAGCTGGACCAAATGCAGGTGGCAGAGGTTATTCTTGAAGAGGCGACTCGGAAAAGGACACAAGAGAAAAGCTGGAGTCGAAAATAAACTACGCCGCGGAGACCATTAGAAGCGATCGGAAGGTGGTGCAAAAGAGAGAACGTGGGCGAAGACAGGTCTAGCACCAAATCCTTTGTGTAGCCAAAAGGCAAAAAAAAAAAAAAATAATTAAAAAATCTCAAGCTCTCTCCATCAGGCGCAGAGAATCCGAAGTGAGTGCAGAGGAGCCTTCGATTTGCCAGGGACAAGAGCGAAGCGTTTTGCAAACTCTGGACCTCCAAGGAGGCCACTGCCTCAAAGAGGTCACCACATTTTCACCCCTGGAGGACTTCGGCTCAGAACATTTACATAGGATGCTGGCTATTAATAGGAACTGCACGCCCGATATCCCGGGAGTGCAATGCATGCGTCCTGATATAAACAAAAAAACCCAAGCTCTCTTTCATTACTTGGCTTGTCGGCCGCAAAATGAATGGAAGGCAGTTTTTAATATGCTTCTTTCCCCGAGCAGGAGCCTTGAGACCGAAGCTGTACCTCAAACATGGCGAGGGCAATAAAATGTTATATTTAACTCCAAAGCAGTCCCTCCCGCCGGAGCACTGATACCCAAAGGCCCTGTGCTGTTTGTTCGGATTTTATTTAGGTTGTAGGTCTTTGGCCAGCCACGGTGTACATAAGGAAAGTAGGCCTTCCAAGTGATGATTCATTAGTTTGTTTGTTTGTTTCTAATTGCATCCTTAGCCTGCTCTCTTTCCCAAAGTGTTTGTCCTAGGATTTCCAGGCTGCACCCCAGAAAACCAAAGAAGGGAGGAGTACTTTCAGAAAGGGATTGTAGACCGTTCCACTGTTTATTGGATGTCTTATCTTGCTCTAATGACTCTGTCTGCACTAGGGTTGCCATGTCCAATTCAAGGAATATCTGGGGTGGAGCCAGGAGACATTGAGGGTGGAGCCAGGAACAAGGGAGTGACGAGCATAATTGTGCTCCAAAGGGTGTTCTGGCCATCACATTTAAAGGGACCGCACACCTTTTCAATGCCTTCCCTCCACGGGGAATAATGAAGGATAGGGGCACCTTCTTTGGGGGTTCATAGAATTGAACCTCCTGATCCAATATTTTTGAAATTTGGAGGGTCTTTTAAGGAGAGGCATCGGATGTTATGCTGCAAATTTAGTGCCTCTATCCAAAAACAGTCATTCAGAGCCCCAGATACCCGCAGATCAAGTCTCCATGGGAATAGGTCTCCATAGGGAATAATGGAGTGCCCAGCAGACTTTTCCCTCCCCCGTCCCTGCTTTCTGATGACCCTGAAGTGGGGGGAGGGCCTCCAAACCAGGGGATCTCCTGCTCCACCTGAGAATTGGCAATCCTAGTCTCCACTTCTGTAATTTCCCCTCTTTTTTTTACACATAGCATGTCCGATGCTCTCTTTCTTTTGCATTGTTTCTAATTTTTGCATTCTTACTTCTGGGGCATTGTTTGTTGGATGTTTCCTGCTCTTTGATTGCATGGTGTCATGCTGGGCAATCTATCTCCCTTGAGTCTCAAGGAGAAAAGAGGGCCATAAAGAAAGTAAATAAAAAGAAATGAAATGAAATGAAATTATGAAACTAGGAGATGTGCTGCCAGTGGTGACTTCTATTTTCTTTTCTCCCAGTAGCAATGAGTTTAGGTTTTCAAAGCGGGGTGGTTCAATGGTAGGGTTGCCAAGTCTGTGTTGGAAAATACCAGGAGACTTTGTGGGTGGATCTGGGAGAGGGTTGGGTTTGGGGAGGGGGGGGAGGGGGAGGGGAGGAGAAGGGAAGGGCCATGAAGAAAGGCTGAAGGAGCTGGACATGTTTAGCCTGGAGAGGAGGCAGCTGAGAGGTGATAGGATCACCATCTTCAAGTACTTGAAGGGCTGTCATATAGAGCAGGGGTGGCCAACGGCTGGGGCTGATGGGAGTTGTAGGCAAAAAACATCTGGAAAGTTACCGTTGGCCACCCCTGATATAGAGGATGGGGTGGAATTGTTCTCTGTTGCCCCAGAAAGGAGGATCAGAACCAACAGGTTGAAATTAAATCAGAAGAGTTTCTGGCTCAACATTAGGAAGAGCTTCCTGACTGTTAGAGCGGTTTCTCAGTGGAACAGGCTTCCTTGGAAGGTGGTGGGCTCTCCTTCCTTGGAAGTTTTTAAACAGAGGCTAGATAGTCATCTGACAGCAATGAAGATCCTGTGAATTTAGGGGGAGGTGTTTGTGAATTTCCTACATTGTGCTGGAGGTTGGACTAGATGACCCTGGGGGAAGCTTCCAACTCTATGATCTTATGGTGTCCAGCTGACTGAGATCCCTCCAGAAATTTTGCCCTACTAAGGCTCCACCCCTCTAATTCCAGGTAATTCCCATTCCAGTGCTGGCAACGCTAAAAGGCAGGATACCATTAAATCACACTACCATCAATAAATGAGTGAACTAGACTCTGGGATTACTTCATCCTTGGGAAAATTAATAAACATTCCTACAAGTCACAGGAGACCTCCATGGAATTATGGTTTCCAGTTGTCACCTACTTAACAGACCTTGATATTCCACCTAAGAATAAATACTACCATAATCTGATGTATTTTTAGACATACTGTAACTGAGAGAAAGTCACTCATCTACTAGTTGACTACATTAATGTGGTTAGATTTCTTCACAATGAAGAATATTGAGCTCTCTGTCATGGTGTACCAGCATGACTTGACATCACATAAAGGTAAAGGTAGTCCCCTGTGCAAGCACCAGTTGTTTTAGACTCTGAGGTGATGTCGCATCATGATGTTTTCATGGCAGACTTTTTTACGGGGTGGTTTGCCATTGCCTTCCCCAGTTTGGGGAAGAGAGCCAGTTTGGTGTAGTGGTTAAGTGTGCGGACTCTTATCTGGGAGAACCGGGTTTGATTCCCCACTCCTCCACTTGCACCTGCTAGCATGGCCTTGGGTCAGCCGTAGCTCTGGCAGAGGTTGTCCTTGAAAGGACAGCTGCTGTGAGAGCCCTCTCCAGCCCCACCCACCTCACAGGGTGTCTGTTGTGGGGGAGGAAGGTAAAGGAGATTGTGAGCCGCTCTGAGACTCTTTGGAGTGGAGGGCGGGATATAAATCCAATATCTTCTTTCAATATCTTCTTCATCTACTTAGTTGGTTATAATAACTTGACTTCAAAATAAGGTATATGTTTTTAAGCTTTGTTAGTACTTAGTGTGTGTAGTAGAGTTTCAGATGATAGATATTAGGTTTATTAATCCTAGGAATGTTTAGTCTCATTGTTCACTTAGGGGAGAAGAGCCCCATGGTGCAGAGTGGTAAAGCTGCAGTACTGCAGTCGGAGCCCTCTGCTCACAACCTGAGTTCGATCCCAGCGGAAGCTGGTTCAGGTAGCCGGCTCCAGGTTGACTCAGCCTTCCATCCTTATGAGGTCGGTAAAACCCAGCTTGCTGGGGGGAAAGTGTAGATGACTGGGGAAGGCAATGGCAAACCACCCCGTAAAAAGTCTGTCGTGAAAACGTTGTGAAAGCAATATCACCCCAGAGTCGGAAACAACTGGTGCTTGCACAGGGGTCTACCTTTACCTTTTTACCTTTCACTTAGGGGGAGGTTGACTATTTCTTAGATTAAGGAGGTGGATTAGGTTTGAAAAATAAGTACTGTTTGATATTATATGAGTGTCACTGGTATAATGCATTGAGAATTGTTATGAATTTAAAACAAAAATAAAAACAAAAAAAGGATTCCAATAAATAGTTAGTAATACAAAAAGGTTGAAGACCTTTTGATGGTGAAGTGTTCATGCCGCCAAATCTTATAAAACCAAATCAGAATTATAAATATGAAGAATTGTTGAAACAAGACAATCACCTGAAGTCCAAAGAAGAACTTTGGTATGGATATTAAAATGAGTTGGTGGCTGAGAACACAAATAGAGTCTAGATATGCCAACGACAAAATAATAGGTTTCAATGCGGATCAATATCCATTTGATAATTTTTTTCTGGGTCCTCAGGAGAAACTGATTTCAAAATTATATTCATATCTATTACAGATGAAGATGCAAGACAAGATTGTAAAAAACTGTATGGTCCAGTGGGCCACGAATGTAGGTCATAATATTATGTTAGATGAGTGGGAGATGCTGTGGAAATCTAATATCAAATTAACTAAGTCTATAGCCTTTAAGGAAAACCTGTATAAGATGTTCTATAGATGGTATGTAACTCCTCAGAAACCTTCTAAAATGTATTCTAATATGTCTAACAAGTGCTGGAAATGTATAAAACATGTTGGGTCGTTCTATCATATGTGGTGGACCTGTGAAGTGGTGAAAGATTATTAGTGGTGAAAGAGTATGAACTAGTACAGAGAATTCTGAAGACACAGATTCAATTTAAACCAGAACTATTTTTATTGAACATATATCTTAATGATTACACAAAAGAGACAAGACATTTAATGGCACATATTAATATAGCAGCTAGGATTTTACTTGCACAGAAATGGAAATTCAGGAAATTCCTACAAGATCGGACCTGATGGGGAAAATATTGGAAACGGCAGAGATGGACTACTTATCCCAGTTGCTCGCTGGGAAATCTAAGGAAGAAGCAAGAAAATATTGGGAGAAGTTATATGTGTGGTTAGATACTTAAGACTTACTGATGTGAACTTTTATTTCTACTTTTTTACTATTTGCACTATATATACTAGAAATACAATCTAAAAATAGATAGTTTAAATAAGGACTTACAATCTTTACAATACTTTAAACAGATTATGGTGAGATGATGTGAAGCGTGTAACAGTGTACTGAAAACATTTTATTTTATTGACTTACTGACATGCAGAATGGATTATAGTTGTATTACTAGTTGTATTATTTCTTTTCTATTTCCGCTTCCCCTGCCCCTTTTATTTTTCTGGAAAACTAATACAACTTTTCTAAAGGAAGACCTTTCAATGAGTGGTCTTTGGTTGTTACTGTTGCTTCCATGAGGCAATCTTGATGCCTGGCAAGTTTGACCATCCAGGTTAGATGGATCCAGATGGGCAGCTGTGTTGGTCTGAAGCAGTAGAACAAAGCAGGAGTCAAGTATCACCTTTAAGACCAACAAAGTTTTATTCAGAATGTAAACTTTCGTGTGCTCTAAGCACACTTTATCAGACAAAAAAATCAGGTACAGTGAGCAGAGCTACATGTAGCTGGCAGGCAGTGGTTTAGAATGCAAAATGGTACACATTTAAGCTCCAATGACAGAATAGTAAAATTAACAAATTGAGCAAACCTTTGATCTGGGTAACATGAGCGTGAGAACCAGTAAAACAGTAACGTGTCAAAAGGTGAGAATGTCTGTTAATCACTTTATTGTTATAAGCAAGCCTGGGACAATTTGTTAATTTTACTATCCTGTCATTGGATCTTAAATTTGTAACATTTTGCATTCTAAACCACTGCCTACCAGGCCAGCTATATGTAGCTCTGCTCACTGTATCTGACTCACTGTACCTGATTCCTTGTCTGATGGAGTGTACTTAGAGCGCACAAAAGTTTGCATCCAGGCTATTAATCAATCAAAAACGGGATCTGCTAATAGAACAGGGTCGCAGCCACAATTGCTGAATTACTTCCAGATCAAAGCCCACCACGGATGGTAGGTGGTATGCCATCCCTACTACAAATGGTGCCATTTGCGGTGACAGCCCGGGAGAACTGGCGATGTACGGTATAGATTGCTTCAGCTGGAGAAGTGGGGTAATTGTGATGTATTGAAGGAGGTATTGTAATAAAAATAGAGGCCATTAGTGAGTACTCTTTATGTCATTAGTACTTAGTGGCGGGCAGGTTGCCCTTTTCTTCCAGCGCTCATAAAACTGTCTCTGCTCGCAGCTAAGTCAGAGGCCCTGAGATAAATTTGAAGATTGAACAATACAGGAGTTGTAAAATGTAAGACTGTAAATAGGGGCATGGTGCTATAAGGATAGCTGCCTTCTCGTATCAGCAAAGCAAACTTCTATATTTATATTTCACACACACACACACAAATCCAACATCGCATTCATCTGGAGCTGTTTCCAAAATTATATGAATTTTACATGACCTGTTCCTGTTTCCCCCCTCTTGGATGCACACCTTCATGTGGTGAGGAGTCACTCAAGACTCAAAGGGACTGATCCACCCCCTTTGGGGATCGATGACCACATCAGCAGAGAATGGACATTTCCAATCATGATGGGGTAGAGTTGCCAGTCCCCAGGTCTGAGTGGCGGATCACCCGATTTTGGAGGCTTCACCCCACTGCAGACCAGCTGGCCAGTGGGGGAATACCTTTGATTCGCTACTACCCCCTGTGCACCTGCTGGTATGACCTTTGGTCAGCCACGGTTCTTTCAGAGTTGGTCTCTCAAGAGCAGTTCTCAAAAGAACTCTCTTAGCTCCACCTACCTCACAGGTGTCTGTTGTGGGGAGAGGAAAGGAAAGGAGA